>NC_135369.1:1586005-1908921 GCF_049243985.1 Paroedura picta
GTAAAGATTTTTAAGCAGTCGGTCAGAGCTTAAGTGGACTCCGGGGAATGGTGGAGGACAGGAAGGCCTGGAGGATCAATGGGTCGGACACGACTCCGCACCCAACAACCACAAATCTGTGCTCCTTCCCTGTTCTTTCGGGCACTCTTGTTGTTTCGTGCCTGTTCCGGCATGTTCCGGAGGCGTTTTGGCCTGACGAGGGCTCAGAAAGGAGTGGGATCTCCGCCATTTCATTCCTAAAATGCTATTCTTTGCTGTCTGTGATGCATCCCACTGGTTTTTTGTGACACTGTTGTTAGTGGAATGCCCATTCTGAGCCCTTCCAGCTTTATCCTGTCCCTGTGAGTCGTGGTTTGTGAGCTGCCTGGGATTTTGCTCCTTGGGGCGAGGCCTCCTCAAACCTTGCCAGCAAATGGTCTCCTTTGAGGTGGGGAGGGGGTCAGCCAGTCCAGCCTACCTAAGGGAGATGGAGCATCTTTTCTTGAAAGTCCGCTTTCTTCTCTCTCCCCCCGGAACCTGCAGGCACCGGAAGGGATCCAGCAGGGAATCCCCCCCAGCAGGTGAGCGGGGTGCTGGGGGGATCCGTTTCCTTCCCTCTGAGGTTGCCTCCAACAACCACTGTGGAGAAGATTGAGTGGTCCTTCCAGGGGCAATCAGGGTTCGAATTTCAGATAGCCATGTACTGGGATGGGAAACTGGAGCGGCGAAATGCCAGTGACAGATTTGGGCAGCGGGTCGAAATGGCTGAGGAGACCACGCTGCGGATCAGGGCCCTGGAGAAGGAGGACAGCGGTGTCCTGAGGGCGAGAGTCCTCTTGGCCACGTCTGACATCCACGAGCAGGTTTTTGGCCTCTCTGTCTTTGGTGAGTCTCCTTCCCTGTCCCTCACGGCCCAGTTGGTCCAGATCGGGGACCGTCCTCCGTGGGAAAGGAGCACCCTGATGTTGAGCGGTTTGTTTTTCACTTCCCTCCAAGCAGAGCCCCTCCCAGACCCCCACATCCGTGCCCTCCTGGCCTCCCAGACGGCCAGGGGATGCAACGTGACCCTGCAGTGTCTGGCGTCCGAAGGTGGGGGCCTTAACATCTCCTGGAAACGAGGGGACCCGCTCCGGGTCCTGGAAGAAGGTTCGGGCTGGTACCAGCTCTCAGCCGAGGGCACGGACCTGCACTTGTCCTGGGGGCCTGGCTCCCCAGACTCCTCCGTCACCTGCCTGCTCAGCAGCCCCGTGGAGCAGAAGAACGCCTCCTTGGACTTGCTCAGCATCTGCCCAGACAAGGGTGAGCGTGGCTTTGCCCCCCCACTCCCCCCCCCACACTAGGCTGCTCGCCACGGAGAATATCTAACATAAGAGTTGAAATTTTTCATTGGATTTTGGAGTTATAGTTTTGAGGAACTGGATTCTGTTCTCAAAACCTGGCCCCAGTTGGATTTGGTGCAAAAAAAGCTGAAAACGTTCTCAGTTTTCATGGTTCCTCCCCCCCCCCCCCCCATGATCCTTCCTGGCTGAAATTGGGGTAGGGCTTGCCTGGGAGGGAGCCAGAGCTCAGTGAAAGAGCCCCCCCCCCCATACACCCTCCTGCTCCAGCCTGGGAAGGGCCTCCTTTGCTGCCACCGACTGAAGGAGGCAGAGCCCCCAGGAAGGGTCCCGGGGGGCTCCCAGAGCTCAGCAGATGCCGCTCAGCCAAGGAGGCCGCTCTCCCCCATTAAGGGTGGGCCAGTGGGGAGAGGCCTGCTTGCCCCACTGCCCACCATCCCTTTGCAGGTCATCCCAGGACGACGTGGTTTCTTCTTGCTGTGCTGCTGCTTCTCATCCCGGCTGCAGGTGTGGGGTCTTACCTGTGGAAGAACAGGTCCTCCCAAGAAGGTAGGGAGCCTCCCTCCGGCCCCCTCAAGCTGTGTGTGTGGGGGGGGCTTCCCTTTACCCCAGGGAGTAAAGTTAGTTAGGTTAACATAAGAGCAGCCCAGTTGGGTCAGACCAGCACTCCGGGTCACTCAGTGGCCAAACCCGTCACAGAGTTGCTTTCTGTTGCTCCAGAGGGTCGGACCAGAACTAGTGGGTTGAAAGTAATTCAAAAGCCCTCCCACTCTGGGCCCCCAGCACCGAGGAGACAGAGCAGCCCTGCCCCCTGACAGAGGGTCCCACCTAGACCTTGGGGCTCAGAGCCACTCGAGGTCCTCTGCCGCCCCACATGTTCATCCTGTCCCCTCCCTCTTGCAGCTGCCTACACCTGTAGGGGCCACCGCTTCCTGCAGCAGCTCGGGGGCCACATTGGGGGAGGCCTCAGCCCCTGTGTTGGGCTCCTGTTGTTGGCCCTACAGAGCAACTGGTTGGCCACTGAGTGTGACAAGAGGCTGGACTAGGTGGACCCCCAGTCAGATTCAGGAAGGCTCTTCTGTTCTGGTGACTGTCCAGGATTGCCTCCCGCTGAGAGGTCTTGTGGCCGTCTTCTCCATGGCAGAGCCACCGAAAGTCTCTAGAAACCCAGTCTTCCTCCCTCCTGACAGGAGCACAAATTGACCCACTCAATGTGTGGGCAGTTAAAATCACCCATTATGACACAATTATCCCTTTGCTGTTTTTAAATCGTCTAATTTAATCTGGTGGACGGTAACCAACTCCAGGAGTTGAGCTTCCTTTTGGGCCGGTCTCCGTCTCTCAGGGGCTCAGTGTTAATGTTAAAACCCCACAGCTGTTCCCCCGGCCGCTCTGGAGAAGAACGGGTCTCCTGAACTTCTGTACGTGAAGCTGCAAAACAGGAGGAGCCCCCCGGAAGGCGGTGAGAGCCAGGTGAGCTTGTCTGGTGCAGGACCGGGCTGCCCTCTCAAGGTCCGTGTCCCTAGAAGCCCCACATGGCTGCGTGACTTTTCTCCCACCTGGATTAAGCACCCGACAGGTACAGAGTTCCCTTTTGAGACAGAGGCAATGTGAGATATAGGCTAGATAGCAGGAAAAATTTTCACAGTCAGAGTAGTTCAGCAGTGGAATAGGCTGCCTAAGGAGGTGGTGAGCTCCCCCTCACTGGCAGTCTTCAAGCAAAGGTTGGAGACACACTTTTCTTGGATGCTTTAGGATGCTTAGGGCTAATCCTGCGTTGAGCAGTGGGTTGGACTACATGGCCTGTATGGCCCCTTCCAACTCTATGATTCTGTGATTCTATCAGCCCCACATCAGAGCCAAGGCTGAGGTGAGGTGGTGGCTAGGGCTGGCCAGGGACCGGAGCCCATCTCTCGCGCCTGCTGTCTATGGGAAGGGAGACACTCTGGCCCCCTCTTGGCCCAGCAGAACTCTTGTCTCTAGCAGCTTTGGCCAAAGACCGACAGGTTGGCTCCCCTCCTGAAGCATCCCCCAGGATGCTTTGGCTCCCTTCTCAAACCTTTATTGTTCATTAACAACCTGGGAGTTGTGAGGAAGCTGTGAAAAGGTCACACTCGTGGATGACACCAAGTTGTTTTGTTACCCAAATTGGATCCCACGAAAGGGATTAAGGGGATTCATTCATCTCTCCAGAGGCTTGGGGACACAAGTCCTTTCTACCTATGTTTACAGGGTCCTTTCCCTGGGAGGAACCCTTCTTAAAGTTTACACTCAAGCAGCTTTATTTCGGGAAAATATTGGGGCACATTCAAAACTCTCACACAAACAGAAACAGGAGGGTTCCTAAGAAATAAAAGGAGGAATACGGAGGAATATTAATATTTACCTGATCCAAAAGGGTAGCGGGGAAGGGCAGCCTGTATTGCATGCTGGGTTTTGTTGAACACGAGAATGAAATGGTGGGTTTTTGATCCAGTTTTGAATCTGGAAGGACAGGCCAGGAGCCCTTATGCACTGGGTGGCAACCGGGAGAAAGAGCTGATGGTGCATTGATGAGCAAACCACGCTCTGACAAGGCGCTTGGGATGGGCTTAAGGCTTGAGCATTCTATGCAACCTTCTATTCATGAGCAAGGCTGGAAGCCACCAGGGGCCGGCACGCTGGGAGGGGGGGGGGTATATATCCAAGGCTGAAGCCCTTTCACCGGCCGGTTTGGGGCATGGGCAAGAGACCCCCGTGTTGACGTGGCTAGGACAACTTGTGTGATGGAAACAGGACAAAAGGCAAACAGGTGATCAGGTGGAGGGGAGGGAGGATCAATGCAGAGGGAAGGAGAAATGGCCAAAACGCCAGAGAGAGTTCATATTAACCTGGAGAGAGTCTGAATGCTTTCTGGGTGAAGCAGGATCATTTGTTTGTGGCATATGGAATTGACATTACCAGAGTTTGCACAGGGAAATGTCAATATTTGGATACTGGGTTTTTAAAAAACAGTAACACCTGGGCCTGGGATGGGTTACTGTAGCAACAACACTCTGCCTTGCCCCCCCCCCTTCAAGCCAGCTTTTCAGCTCATTCTCTGCAGCAGAGGAGGAGGGGCAGGGCTGTCTTCTAAATGCAAAGGAGCCTCAAAGCAGCTTCCAATCCCCTTCCCTTCTTCTCCCTGCCACAGACACCCCATGAGGGAAGTGGGGCTGAGTGAGCTCTGAGAGAACTGCAACTGGCCCAAGGTCACCCAGCTGGCTGCATGGGGGGGAGTGCAGAATCGAACCTGGCATGCCAGATTAGAAGTCCACACTCCTAACCACTACACCAAACTGGCATCTGCTGCCCGGCCCTGACAGGAGAGGGGCAAAGAACATTTTGATGTTTGCGCTTTTAGGTCATAAAGGAACACCTGCGATGGCAGCCAAGGATGGGCTGGTTTCTTCCGTTGGTGACCTCTGGCCTCTGGAGTTCTGGCTCAGGGCCCTTCTGCTCCACCCCCCCCCAAAAAAAGAGGAGTGGAAGAGCCTCTTCATGGCTTGCAGAAGGTCTGGGGGGAAGAGGCCAGGAGCAAGGAGGGGTCCCTGGGGAGGGCAAGCTGGTCTGACTGCCCCAGTCAAAGGCAGCCCCCTCGTTCGTGTGCCCAGGCAGGTGGGGGAGATACCAGGGGCCTCCTGCCCACCCTCCAGTCTTACCCTGCCAGGGCTGCACCCACATGGCTGGGTGAGTCCCGAGCCCCCCCCCCCCCCCCGGCCAAAGAAAAAGGGGATAATCTGCACAGGAACTTTCTCCATCTTTTCCTCGGCCCCCCCTTATCTCCTGAGACTTCCACCCCCCTAGACCCACATATCACCAGAGATCTTTCAACAGCTTCAAAGGAAACTGGTAATTGCCACCTTTTTGACGGTTATAAGGTTATAACTCAGGCTTAAAGTCCAGATAACATGAAGGGTGGCTGCTTTTAAGCCGGCAAGAAGCCAGATGTGGACATAGAGCAACGCTTGGAACCAAATGGGTGAAATTAGCAGCTGCCTGCCTCTCCCCCCCTTCACCTGCCTCCTCCCCCAGAGTGAGGACCCCCCACCACCACCCAGAGTAGCCCCTCCGTGTTGCAATTAACCTGGTGGCTGCCTGGTTTTCAGGAGCAAAACGGAATAACAGAGACTTGCAGGATCGGATCTAGAGATGGGCACTAGCCAGCAAGTTCTGGTTCAGTTCTGGGTGTTCCCAAGCTGAACCCAACCCGGCTGGTTCAGGAGAGACTCTTTCACTTCTCCCAAATGAAAAGCGGGGGAAGTGAAACCAATCATGGCCTTGCTGCCCCCCCCCCCCACTTCAGTTGCAAGAGCCTGCTTGGTGGAAGGTTTCGGAGCGCGGGCGTCTAATCTGCAGAGCTGGGTTTGATTAACTGCCAGAATTCAGTGCTAGAATAATTTAAGCAGCAAAATGGAAATGTATGCATGTATGTTTATATACCACCGCATTCAAATGTCTTGTAGCAGTCTACAAAATCAATAAAACTACAAAATCCCCTAAAATACCCCTTAATGCAAAAAATAATGTGGCATAGCAAGATAGCGAACAATAAAATACCAAACCTCTCCCCCCGTTCAGCAGGGGTCAATAACTCTCTGACTGGGCACAGGAGACCTAGCTGACTTCCATTTAGAGAGCCTCAGACATCTGTCCAAGCGTGGAAGAATGGGAAAATAAACCCACCAACTATTCAGTAATGGTGAAATTGGCTGCCTATTTGAGAAACAGAGCAGTTTGGAAATTAGAAGAGAGATGGAGCATTCATTGTGTAGATTGGGAGCAGAGGGAATCTCTACCTTCTTATGATGAGAGAGACAGGACAGATTCTCATACAGTATTTGGTCCTATTACTTATTGTTAAGAGCTGCTCTGAGTAAGTGGAGGGGGCAAAAATATACAGTGATATATAGTAATACCGAATATGTAGTAAAGATGAAATCAATAATGAACAGATTCATGCCAGTGGGGGGCCCGCAGAACAGAATTTGAGCCCACCTGGGCACCTGGAAGACCAGGATCTGCTCCAGGTGTGAGCTTCCGTGTGCCTGCCCAGAGGTCTGAGGGAGGGTCCCTGCAATTGAAAGTTCACGCCTTGCATAAAGCTTTCATAGAATCATAGAATCCTAGAGTGGGAAGGGGCCATACAGGCCATCTAGTCCCACCCCCTGCTCAACGCAGGTTCAGCCCAAAGCATCCTAAAGCATCCAAGAAAAGTGTGTATCCAACCTTTGCTTGAAGACTGCCAACTTTCTTGTTGTAAAACAGATCAGTTATGGAATTTGAAATCTGAACTGTTTAATATGCATGTACCTCAATAGAAGTAAATATTATTGTGTTTTATGGAAAGTGTTTTTCGAGTTATGACGAAGGGGTATCGGGGAGAAAAGCTTTCTTGTTTCATACACCCTGTGCTACATAAGGATTTTTTGATGTAAATCATTTTACGTAACCCGTTTTTCATTTCTGTATCCCTTTCAAATCTTTGTTTTCTAAAAAAAGAAAAATATCTGCAAAAAACAAAAGTTCAGAAGAGCCCTGCTGGGTCTCTCTCTACTCCAAGGGAGTGGGGGATCTCTCAGATGCTTGGGGACACCAAGGAAATGGTTGGCAAGGAATATTTCTTTCCTCAGTGAGTAATTAAATGTGGGACTGGCTGCCAGAGGAGGTTGTGATGGCCACAGGCGGAGACAGCCTTAGAAGGAGAGTTGACAGATTCCTGGTAGAGAGGCCTACAAGGGGCTACTAGCCATGGGCAGTCAAGACAGAGGCAGGGAAATACCTTGGCCTCTGGTTGGCCGTCTGGGGCAACTGTTTATGGCCGCTGGGTGGGCTGCTGGTCTGGCCTAGCAGGGCCCCTCTCATGTTCTTGGTTGCTCTCGGCCGATACAAGAAGGAAATGTGTTTGCCCTCCCCAGGATCTGGACCAGCTCCCACCAGGCCAGGCAGAGGCTTCCAGGGGGACGATGCCTGTAACCATCTATGCTTCGCTGCTGCCTCCTCCGGCCACCTAAGCCAGGTGAGGCTTGCCAGGGCTGGATCCCGCCAGCACTTCCGTGCCGCCTTGGGCTGGGCTCCAGCGGGATGGACCGGCTTCCAAGCCCTTCTCAGCTGGATCACTGGCCGGGAGGTTCACCAGGGCTGCCTCTCAGCCTAACTGCCTCCCCAAAGAGGAAGAGTAGGTCGGCCCCGGAGAAGGACTTGGGGGGGGGGGGGACAGCAGGGAAGTCCACGGTTGCTACTCAGAGGCAGGCCAGCTCTGGACATCTTTTGCCTTGACTCCCCAGCAGGGGCACCGTAAATCGGAGGGGGGAAAGCTACCTGGGCCTCCGCGAGGAAGAAAGGTGGCTGATAGATGAATAAATCCCCCACCCACCCCCACCTGGGACAAGAGGAAAGGCATCAAAGATCAGAGGCATGGAGCTCGGCCAGCCTTAGGGGGGCTCTGGTGCCCTCGGCCTGAGGGTGACCTCGGCCTGGGACCTCCAAGCTAAGGTGTGGGGAGTGGATCCGGGAAGGGGACTGGGGGCAGGAAGAGGGGGCAGACGGAGCTGAGGCTTGCACTGGGTTTGCAGCCACCAGGGACTGAGAAGGAATTTGGGATGGGTTCCAAAAGTGGCACTGCCAGGTAAGACAGAAGAAATTCTCAGAGTGGCCCCTACATTGAGCCCTGTGGCTTGCTGGATTTTAAAATTGTTTTATAGTCCTCCACAAGTTCCCCCCCCCACACACACACAGTCATGTTTGGTAGAGTAGAGTTTTGTCACCTTCCCAGCAGGATTTCCTTGGGGGCGCTCTTATTGGGGGGGGCGTGTCCTAAGGGAACCCGCCCTTAAAACTCTAGCCCACTCTAGCCCTCCCTCTGATGTCAGTTGAGCCTGCAAGCGATATGAGTTAGCTTTGCACCGTGAAAGGCCTCCGCTGCCTCTTTCCTCTCCGTGTGGAAGGGCTCAGGGTGCACTTAGGCCAGGAGGAGCCCCCCCCCCCATCCCCGGGGCTGGCTGGACAGGGAGGGTAGGCGGCAGGCGATTTCGACCCACACCGGGCTGGTGGATTGGGAGGAAGGAAGGGGGATTATGCTGCCAGGGGCTTTTATAATTGTATTTTATGGAGGTTTTATTGTAAACCACCACGGGCCGGCTTAGACTGGGAATGGCAGTCAATAAATTAAATCAATCAATAAAAATAACCTATAAGTTTCCTCCAGTCCAGAATGGTCAAGGATTCTGGCTTTTTTGGGAGGGGAGGGGGCATGAGTCAAATTTGGGTCACTGTGGGTGGGCGGGTAGTTGTGAGTGTCCTGCATTGTGCAGGGGCTTTGGACTAGATGATCCTGGATGTGCCCCCCCAACTCTATTATTATCATTATTATTATTATTATTATTATTATTATTATTATTATTATTATTATTATTATTATTAGATTTATATCCCGCCACTCCCTTGCGGCTCATTCTGTGGTTCTACCACAGGTACCAGACCCTCCCCCCCTGGGCAGCTGTGGCCCATATGTGATGGCCAGGGGCACCTTGAAGACCAACAAAGTTTCGTTCTGGATATAGGCTGTCATGTGCATGAATCCTTTGTGTGTGTGTGTGCACACAAACCCTTACACCTTGACTAAAGCTTAGTTGGTCCTTTGGGTGCCTGCCCAGTGAAGAATTGTCCCTGCACACAAAGTGTCCCTTGTGCCCAGAATTAAGGTTCTTCTGATTCCAACTTTGTTGATGCTTCTCAGCAGCATGACCATCCACTGGCTCTGTCCACGTTCCCTTTGTACCTTGCTCCAATCAAGTGAAAGGAGGTTTTCTCAGCCCGGTTCTCAAAAGGTCCCTTCAGCCCCTTCTCCCTCTCAGGGGCTGCCTTTCTGTTCTGCAGCAAATCTACAGAAACACAAGTTCAGAGATTCTGCATTTTCAGCAGCATGCTATAAAAACCTTCATATGTGGTTTCAGGAGGAAGAAACCCTTATTTCAGGGCGAAGAAGACGAGCTGAAAGGAAATGGCTGCTGAAATTCCTCTCCCATCTATGCTAAAAATCCATCTCCTCCGATGCCCCCTGCAGGACACCCTTGATATTCTGCTCAGTTATGCCTGCTGCAGATCTTGCATGTGCCGACACCTTTGAGGTTGTGTTTGCCACCCTTGAGGCGATGAGGGGTCTCTGCAATTCTGAACCAGGGGATTCCCTGCAAGGGTGGTCCATGAAATGGGTTCCTGGGTGGGTCACAGGTGGGACCGTTAGGAAAGGAGTATTCTCTGCTCTGAAGTGAAGCATGAAGTCATTAGCCCTACAGAAGATTCCTCAGCTGCCCTTTCAGTTGGCCCTGCAGACGGGACCTGAGGAGGGAGGGAGGGGGGGAGACTTGTAAATTTTAGGATTATTGCTTCAGGGCCACATTATCTCATTGGGAGTTCATTCGGGCCCTTCATCTTGGAAAGTTAATTGTTTGGACTTGAGAAAGCCATTGTTCTGTTGTGAAACAAGCTCTGTGTTTTTGTACATGATACGTTGTTAAGTGAAAAGTAAAAAGAAAGTCTTATTCTTTCTACAGTGTTGCAAGATTTATCCCAAGTTCAGCCGCACGGGGCCCACACGCCGGGGTCACCTGTGCAGCAGGACGAAAGGATGCCTTAGGGCCAAAGGGCTGGACTGGGAATTCCTGCTCAGGTCTGTAGGGGACCGAAACCAACGGGACACAGCAGGAGCAGATTCCCAGGGCAGCCCGGCGGAGGCCAGTTTCACTTCCCCGGCTCTGGACCCTAATCTGGAGCCAGAACAGGGTGCTGTTTGTTCGAGCTTTCCTTCCCCTTTTTAATAATGTCCCGATTGTCGGCCTCTTTATAAATCACCTGCTAAATGGGCTGTAATTGGACACCTGCTTGACTCGGAGAAGGACGTGTTTTCCAGCTGCATCATAAGTTCCTGTTTCCATGAGGTCAGCGGAGGAGCGCTTGAGTAGGCCCAAGGGAAGTGCAAGCCCTCCTCCACAAAGCGGTTTCTGGGCCTCCGGCAGGGTCGGTCGCTAGGTCCCCCAGGATGCCAGCAGGGCTGAGAGGACAGGGCTGCCAGCTTTGGGCTCAGGAACTCCTGGAGATTTAGGGCTGGAGCCTGGGGAGGGCAGGCATCTCAACAGGGAACGGGCCGCAGAGTTTGCCCTCCCGAGCAACCCTTTTCTCCAGGGGAACTGCTCTCTGCTGTCTGGAGAGGAGCTGTAAAACCAGGAGAGACTCCCCCCCTCACCTCTTACCCCCCCCCTGAGGCCGGCATCCCGATCCAAGATGACCTTCCCCACTGGCTTTCCGCAGGATGCTCTGGCCTTCTGGGCAGAGTGCTTCTGCCTCTCTCCAGCTGAACAGCCGCCAATTCCCAGGGTGAAGCACGCCTACCGACCCTCGTGGCTAGCAGCGGCCAGCCTGACGTTGCCTGGAAGCAATGCATGAAAGCAGTTTTCCTCCCCGGCAGCTGCCCCTTAGAGATGCACTGCCTCTGAACTTGGAAGCTCCATTTAGCCACCATGGCCAATAGGAGCGGCTGATAAACATCCACTGCTCCGTGGATCGGGCCAATTTCTTTGGAGACAAAAGCCACCTTTGTTGCAATTTCGGCGAGACTGGAAACTTGTGCATTACGAGAACAGCACTAGTGGGAGAGCCTTTTTCTGACAGAACCAGCTGTGTGCGTTACCAAGACCTGCTTTTGCTTGCAGCGCTTTTCAATAGCGCTCAGATTTAGCAACATTGCCCGTTGTGCGGAATGGCCATAGATGACCCTGGAGGACCCTTCCAACCCTATGGTTTTGAGATTCTATGCTACTTAATCCATCAATTAACTCACCAAGTTGTTTTTATGGAATTAGTGTTTAGATGTGTTGTTCTTTCCTCTTTCCTAGAAAGGATATATCAGGCAAATAGTTTCTATCTTTGTACTTTTATATTTTATATATTTATATTTCTAGGAAATTATAATGTTACGTAATTTAAAATTAAAGTATAGTGTATGTTTATATATTTGTATGTTTTTATATTTGTAACCTGCTCTGAACCATCGGGAAAGGACGGGGTGAAAATACAAAAATAAATAAATGCATCATGATGGGTGGCAGTGATTAGAATGCTTTTATGCTACAGTTTGGATAGTTATGCTGCAGGAAGATATGCCTTCCAATACAAAATATCCAGTGTATTAGATAGAACAGTTAGCTGCTTTATTTTCTCAGTTGCCAGCTATAGAGACCGTCCCGCATAGTGAAATCCCTTTTTAAACTTCTGAGTAAACCTTTATATGTTTTTACAAAGGTCTGCTTTATTTGTGTGCCTTTAACCTTGAGGATCCGCAGGGGTAGGTTCTGCTCATGCAATGAGGGGTGGAGATGGGGGTGCGGGACTCCTGTCTTGGGTCTCTGGCGATTCAGTCAATTCCCCCCCTGGCCTGAGACACGGATCCCTTTTCACCTGATGTTGGATTTCCATTTGAAGCCAAGACGGGGTGACTTTAGTTTGGTTTTTGAACACTTCCTCCTTATGAATGTATCGATCATCTGTGTCTCTGTGGGAGAACTTTCACTTGGCATGCAGGACGAAATCAGGGGGGTTTCGAGGTAGAAAAAGGATCAGATAAGAAGTTTGAGTGCAGGTTTGCAAGGGGAAAATGGATAGCCAAGAGTGCTTCAGCAGTGGAATGGGCTGCCTGGGGAAGGGCAAATCCCCCCCCTTCAGTGGCCATCTTCAAGCAGGGCCGGGACGGGTGCCTGTCAGGGATGCTTGAGGCTGATCCTGCATGGAGACTGGATGGCTCTGTGGACTTTCCAGCTCTGCGCTGGTTCTACACCGCTGAGCCAGAGGGGCTGATTGTCGGTCTGGAGGAGTGCTGTCCGGCTGGGGGGCCGCGTGAGTCGGTCTGCGGCAGGGCACGTGAGCTGGAGGCCAGGCAGTGGGGCAGGGAGGAGCCCCAGCTCACCTCTTCAGCTGGACAAGAAGGGGGGCTGTGGGAGCCCTCCAGCAGGCAAGAGACTAACGTCTGTGGGGAGGAACTCCTGTGACTCTCTGCTCACCGGCTGTCAGGAACATCTGCAAGCTCAGTCTTTGCTGGGTGCGCAGGGGGAAGAGGGGTGGCCAGGGAAGCTCTCCGGGGGGGGGGGCGTTGCGCACTGTTGAATAAACTAGCCTGTCTGCTGCATGGCGGGAAGTTAGAGGCCTGATGAAGCGAATGTTATTCTGAGGATCCAACCTAATGACATCTCTCCCATTGGTCTGTAGAAGGGAAGATGAATGTGCAGACTTTTGTAGCCAACTTCTTACTGAGTACACATTTTGCCCTTCTGTGCGGCTGGCGTAAGGCACAGTGTTGTGCTCCCTGCAACACCCTGGACTGGCCCCATCCAAATGCCCCCTCGGCAGCTTCTCTCTGCTTCCCTCCCCCCCCCCCCGCACTTTCCAAAGGCACATCCTCGTTTCTGGAGGCAAACGGGCATCCCCGGAGGCAGGACCCTGCTGGAGGCCAGCTGTTGAGCAAACAGGATGAGGCCGGGACAATATGCCAGGCTTGTGATTGATGCAAGGGGAGATCCCCGGTCTGTGAAAGAGGAGGCACCACAGACGAGGGTGGGTGGATCCCACTCCTGTCCTCCCATCTCACCAGGCCTGCCTCCATTGCAAGGAGAGCCATGCAAGCCAGAGGAAGGCCTTCTGGGGGGGACTCCCCCAATCCAGACCCACCAGCTGCGAGGGGGCTCATTTCCCCGGCTGCTTGGGGGTTTGACTCAGATCGGGAGTGTCTTGTAGGGGAAGATCCCCTCCCCGGAGGCAGCGGGGTCTTCCTAGAAGCTACTGCCATATGACAACCTGCCCATTTCGGGTTCTCACAACACCCTCCTTTTTCCTTTGAAGCCGTTTGCACTTGTGACTGCTTGTGGGTTTTCTTGCAACTGTTCAGTGAAACCCAGATCCCACTAGGGGCACGTCTGTTGCCGGCCCACAAGGGCGGAGGACGCCGGGCGGCCGACTTCAGCCGAGACGTGTGGGAGGCGGGGGCTGTCTCCCTGCAAGAGGAGCCCGAGCAGGACCACACCGCAGGCTGCTGCAGCGGAGCTTTTCTCGTCCTCAGCTCCCCCAAAGGTCACCTGTGGTCACCCGCACGGAGGCCTCCTGCAGCCCCCACCCGTTGCCTCCCCCCCCCCCGTCCCGCCTCCTGGCTGCAGCCCGCAGGTGAGAGGAGGTGGCTTCTGAGAACATTTTGACCTTGGCGGCACGGAAAGTCTCCATGGTGGCCCCTGCATGGCTGTATCCAAATGGCTTCTTTGGCTTCTTGGCTTTCCAGTGTCAGGTTACCAGAAGTGCCCGGGAGAGCTCCTTTCCTGGCCGCGTGGCTTCGCCTCGGCCGGCCTGTGCCGAACTGAGCTGCGTTTCCTCAGCAGAGGCCCTGCTTGGGCCCCCCACGGCCCCTCCCCATGTGCAGCTCTCGTGTTTGCCTTTGGCGGGCCCAAAGCCTCCTGTCCGCCGCAGCACCTGCTGGCTCTTCTCTGTTTGCACTCAGGTGGGCGGCCCCAGGAAGCCAGATGGGGCTCTGCAGCCCTCAATTCGGGTGGTTCATTCCCCCTCTTGACCCTTGGACCAGGAACAAAGGGCTGCGGATCTAGGTGGAGGAGAGCAGCCCTGCAGGATCAGGCCAGGGGCCCAGCCTCCCCCCCCCCCGCCCCATGCTCTGCATCCACCTCAGCCCCATGGCCTCGCTTGGAGACTCTGAGGGGGGAGGGGCAGGCTAAAGCCCCCCTGCTGCTCCCCTCCATCCCCCTCCAGGCACGGGCCCTTCTCCCAGCAGCGTTCGATGTTGTGGACTGTACGCTTCATGCTTTACCCCAAATTCTGCTGTTTTTATTTCTGTAGGTACAATTAATTAGCACCTGTGTATACTTACCAAAAAAGAGCCGTGCTGTGTTTGTAAAAAGCATCGTTCGCGCACAGTGGTTCCTCCTTTGTTCTGGGGGCAACAGATCAGAGACCGAGACCCCCTCATGCTTTATTGCACTGGAAGGGGGAAGTCTCTCCCGGATTATTTGCCCCATGCAAAGGGTCACCGTGGCTGCCACCGGGTCTGGGAGCAAAGGCCGTTGGGCTGCTGGCCAGAAATGAGGAAATGAAGGGTGCCATAAATAAATAATGCCAGCAAAATGGGGAAATCTCCAGGGTTAGGGGCTCCCCAGGAACTGCATGCAAAGCCACGGCTTGCCCTCCAGGTAGGGTCACAGCCCCATGTCAGCTGGGGGAAGGGCAGGCCTGGCTGGGCTCAGGGGTCAAGAGCGGCCAGCAGCAGCCCAGGCAGCTGCCCTTCCTTAGTGCAAGGAGGAAATGATCGAGGATATTCAGGGAACCCTTGCCCGGGAGGGACAGACCAGGTCCAATGGGATGAAATTAATTCAAAAGAAATTCCGTCTCAACCTCTGGAAGAAGTTCCTGACATTTAGAGCGGTTTCTCAGTGGAACAGGCTTCCTCGGGAGGGGGTGGGTTCTCCATCTTTGGAGATTTTTAAGCAGAGGCTGGAGAGCCATCTGATGGAGAGGCTGATTCTGTGAAAGCAAAGGGGTGGCAGGTGACAGTAGAGGAGCGATTGGGATGTCAGTGTCCTGCATAGTGCAGGGGGTTGGACTAGATGACCCAGGAGATCCCTTCCAACTCTAGGATTCTATGACTAACCAGGGCTGACCCTGTTTAGCTCCTGAGATCTAAGGAGATGAGGCCAGCCTGGGACATCCAGGGAGTGGGGAAGCCAGTCCAAGTCAGCAGTTTCCGTGAATCGCTTGGCCTAGCTGTTTGTACATGATGGAGAGGCTGCTTCTGTGAAGGTTCAAGGGGGTGGCAGGTGACAGTGGATGAGCGACAGGGCTGTGAGTGTCCTGCATAGTGCAGGGGGTTGATCCAGGAGGTCCCTTCCAACTCTATGATTCTATTATTCTAAATTCCGTCCAAACACCCGGAAGAAGTTCCTGACAGAGTGGTTTCTCAGAGGAACAGGCTTCCTCGGGAGGTGGTGGGTTCTCCATCTTTGGAGATTTTTAAGCAGAGGCTGGAGAGCCCTCTGACGGAGAGGCTGATTCTGGGAAGGCTCAAGGGGGTGGCGGGTGACAGTGGAGGAGCGAGAGGGCTGTGAGTGTCCTGCATGGTGCAGGGGGTTGGACTAGATGACCCAGGAGGTCGCTTCCGCCTGTATGGCTCTAGGATTCTATGATGCTCCAGCCTTTGAAAACACCACAAGCTTAGCCCTCCCCCCCCCACCCCTCCCGCTTGCCAGCAGAGCAGCTTATTGCCTGGCCCAAATCCGTCTTTCAAGGCAGCTGGAATCCCGCCAGACGGAGGGGGACGAGCAGGAGAAGTGGCCTCAGAGGTCGGCCCTCCTCAGACCAAGTGCAGCTGAAAAGGGTGCCCCAGAGGGAGACCTCTGTCTTGAGGCAAATCCCTTCGAGGCATCCTGAGATGTGGGGCCTCTGCTTGCGGGGGAAAGGGAAGGAGATGGGAGAGGTGCCATCTCCTAACTGGGAAATCCCTGAAGAGTTGGAGGTGCTAGAACCGGGGGAGGAAGCTCAGGAGGGATGTGATGCCCACAAAGCTCATCCTCCAAAGCAGCCATTTTGTCCAGGGGAACTGGACTCTCTAGTCTGGAGACCAGCTGGCATTCTCGGAGATCTCCAGCCCCCTTATTTCTAAGGATGTTCTCTGCCATCAACTCTCTTCATTGCCCCACAAGGGCCGTCTTCTTTGCCTTATTGTTCTACTTTTTTTTAATTACTAGCACCGTGAGTCTAGCGATGATCTGGGGCTATCGCTAGTCTCGGTTCAAAGTGACAGGGAAAAAAACATGCTTCTCTGGCAGGTCTCTGAGAGAAGCCTCTTTTCAGCCACGGGAAAGGATGGAGGGAAAGACCATCCAGAAAAGAGGGGCCTGGCAGAGGGCTGTGACTCGTTTACATTTTTCACGGTGGCTGATAAGATACCAGAGAGGCCACTAGACTCCGGCAATAAGAAAAGGGAGCTTCGCAACTTCTCTACTCAGTTTCAAATATACTTTCAATTTCAGTATTTTTTTTTTCCAAAAAAACCTTTGTGTTCTCTTTCATTCAAAGAGGATTTAAATGAAAGGTGTTTACTTGACCCCTCCTGGGCAGCTGCAACAGGGCAATTGCTCCCCTCAAGTTCTAGTATTTTGGGAGAGGGAGAAAAAGTTCTGTCACCTTTTTCCAGCCCACGCATCATGTTATAAACCTCTCCCATGTCCCCCTCATGTCATCTCTTTTCTGAACGGAAAACTCCCCAAACTCTCCAGCCTGTCCTCCTAGGGAAGAAGAGGGGTGGGTTTTTATACCCGGCTTTTTTACTACCCGAAGGAGGCTCAAAGCAGTTTACAATCCCCTTCCCACCACAGACCCCCTGTGAGGGAGGGGAGGCTGAGAGAGCCCTGAGATTACTGAAGAACAGTTACCGTATTTGCCGGCGTATAAGACGACCCCCCAACATTTCCACTCAAAATACAGTACTATGGGCCACTATGGGCAGCTATGTCTATCCCAACTGAAGTGCACCCAGCGTATAAGACGACCCCCCCACTTGGAGGCATGTTTTTCAGGGGGGGAAAGTAGTCTTATACGCCAGCAAATACTGTAATTATTATA
The DNA here is from genome assembly GCF_049243985.1 of Paroedura picta. NCBI lineage: Eukaryota > Metazoa > Chordata > Lepidosauria > Squamata > Gekkonidae > Paroedura > Paroedura picta. The sequence continues at coordinate 1,603,003 of NC_135369.1, forward strand.
TGCCACTTTTCTCTACCTGAAGGAGTCTCAAAGCAGCTTCCAATCACCTTCCCTTTCCTCTCCCCACAACAGACACCCTGTGAGGGAGGGAGGCTGAGGGAGCCCTGAGATTACTGAAGAAGAAGAAGAAGAAGAAGAAGAAGAAGAAGAAGAAGAAGAAGAAGAAGAAGAAGAAGAAGAGTTGGTTCTTATATGCTGCTTTTCTCTACCTTAAGGAGTCTCAAAGTGGCTTCCAATCTCCTTCCCTTCCTCTCCCCACCACAGACACCCTGGGAGAGAGGTGGGGCTGAGAGAGCCCTGAGATTACTCGGTCAGAACAGCTTTATCAGTGCTGTGACTAGCTGAAGGCCACCCAGCTAGCTGCGTGTGCGGAAGGAGTGGGGAGTCCAACCTGGCTGGCCAGATCAGAAGCCACTGCTCTTCCCCACTACACCAAGATGATCCGAAGGCCACCATGATGCCGAAGCCAGAGGTCCCAGGGCGTATTCCTTTATTGGGGTCCTCAGCGATAGAAGAGCAGCAAGGCCGACTCCAGTAGCTGCCTGCTGGCGCTCCAGCCCTTGTGAGCCCCGTAGCTGTCCGCGTCCAAGGCAGCAAAGTCCCCGCACTGGCGACTGTTTTCTGGGTAGTGCCCACCTCCACCGACACAGAACTGGAGGAAGCAGAAGCCGGAGGGGGTCTCGATTAGAGTCCAGGGGAGGGGGGGTTGGCCGCAGCTCCAGACATCCCCCTCGCGCCCTCCCTGGGCCCTCCGTGGCCCAACCACTCACCGCCTCGGTGTTGCAGCCGGTGGCTTTGATGCCAGGGCAGAGCGCCAGGACGGCCTTCTCGTGGTTAAACACCCGGAACTGAATGTAGCCAGCGATAAATTCACCTGGGGGGAAACAAGGCCAGCAGAGGGGGGCTGCACCAGCGCCCAGCACACCTGCAGTGATGGCGGAAGGAGCCATCAAGTCTCATGGGAAGTTTCTGAGCTGGGGCTAGACTACAGTTCCCATGAGCCCCTGCGTAGCCACCCTGGATTCCCTCGGTCTTCTCGCATCCACATCCCAGCCGGTGCCTCCGAAGTCTGGTCAGGCCATCCTGGGCACACCCTCAGTCTTCCACCACTACACGTCCGAGGAGCCTCTTAACCCCTGCAGGCTCCCCCGGGTCTGGAAAGGAGCACTCACCTCTGCTGTTGGGCGAGTGGTAGAAGGCCGTCTGCTCGGCATTGCCAAAGTCATAGACCACCGGGACAATCGGGCCGTTGTTCTTCGGGCAGCTGCCACTGCCAAAGGTCACGGGGTATTGCTGGGAGGAAGAGCAAAGGGGGAGGAAGCCGGACCGAGAAGGAGAAGGAGAAGGAGAGGGGTCCTGACACACCAGAAGGAATCTCAGAGCATCTCCCAAATGCCTTCCCTTCCTCTCCCCACAACAGACACCCTGTGAGGGAGGGGAGGCTGAGGGAAGAAGAGGAAGAACAGTTGGTTCCTACAACCAATGGGATTAAATGAATGCAAAAGAAATTCCATCCGGAAGAAGTTCCTGGCAGTCAGAGCGTTTTCTCAGGGGAACAGGCTTCCTCGGGAGGTGGTGGGTTCTCCATCTTTGGAGATTTTTAAGCAGAGGCTGGAGAGCCATCTGATGGAGAGGCTGATTCTGTGAAGGCTCAAGGGGGTGGCAGATTATACTGGATGAGCGAGAGGGTTGTGAGTGTCCTGCATGGTGCAGGGGGTTGGACTAGATGACCCAGGAGGCCCCTTCCCACTCTAGGATTCTAAGGCTCCCATCCCCCCTTCTCTCCCATGTGCTGTTCTCAGGTTGTGGGGTTGCGGCCTTGCATGTGTGTGTGGGGGGAGGGGGGAGGTAATCTGGAGCATTCACTAGCAGAAGTCCTCCCCTGCCATCTGAGCTGGAACAGACCAGACTAGGATCGCCACTTCTATGACCATTAGGGGCTAAACTACATATTCCATTTTTGGGCACATCAGATTGAGCTTTTCTCCTTCTCTGCTGCGGGGAAAGGTGTTTCCAGGTGACCAGGAGTCCAGTCCTGCTAGGAACTCCCCACCAAGTTGCAACTGGCCCTGCAAGGAGCAATTGGCCATTTGGCTTCCCTTCAGAGCTGCTGCAGGGGGAATATTGGGAGCAGGTGGCCACTCAACCTCATTCCCGTGTTGGGGGGAGGACTTTCTGTTCAGGAAATGACATGGGGGTGAGGCTGCCCCCCCCCCCGCCCTCTCCAGCCCTACCCCGACCCCACCCTGCCCCACTCTTTCCCTGCAGCTGCTGCTGGAACTGCAGCCCCTCTTGGCAAACAACCGCAAGGTGTAACTTGGCTTTCAGCCAAAGTTAGGAAGGCTGAGAGAAGACCTTAGCAGCAGAAAGCCCGGGCATTTCTAGCTTGCCTTCTCTACAGGGACCAAGAAGAAAGGTTCAAGGTTCTGGTTCTAACCTTCAAGGCCATACGCAAGTTGGCACCCACATACCTGAGGGACCGCCTGCCGCCCTATGCCCCCTGCAGGGCCTTACGCTCTGCAGGTGAGAACCTGTTGGTCATCCCCGGCCCCAAGGAAGCACGCCTGGCCTCAACCAGGGCCAGGGCCTTTTCGGTCCTGGCCCCGACCGGGTGGAATGAGCTCCCAGGTGATCTGTAGGCACTGCGGGATTTGTCAGCTTTCTGCAGGGCCTGCAAGACGGAGCTCTTCCGCCAGGTCTACGGTTGAGGCTGGGGTCAGTGAACTCGGGACATCAACCCCCCCCCCCCCGGGAGTCAGGAAGTGTACATTGCACTCCTCCATTATCTCTGATATTAGTATGGGGAGGGATGGGGTATTTTCTCTTTGCCGCCATGTTGTTATTAATGTTTTAATGAGGGTTTTAATGGGGTTGAGATTACTGTCACCCGCCTCAAGCCTTCCGGGAGAGGTGGGAAATAAATCGAAATATAATGATGATGATGATGATGATGATGATAAAGCAGCTTTCTCAGCATTTTTTTTTACTCATATCCAGACTTGCCTCGGTTTAGTTAACCGGAGGAAGTGTGGTGGGGAGTTACATATAATTTTATTTGGGATAACTTTAAGTGGATGAATATTTGCATTCTGTGTTGAATCACAGGTATCTTGGAGTGGGGTATATAAACCAACCCTTCTTCTTTTTCTGGGAGCCAGCTTGGTGTAGCAGGTCTGTAGCCTGCCTCACAGTGTGAAGAGAGTTCAGAGAGAACTGCTCCAACAGGACTACGACTAGCCTGAGGTCACCCAGATTGGCTGCCTGTGGAGGAGCACTGAGACTGCCTCAGGAAATGAAAAGCGGATATCAAAACCGACTCTTCTTCGTCTACTTCCTCAAATGCAGTTCAGCTGTTGATAAGCAGGAAATATTGGCCCCGAGGGAGTCTGAGGAAGCTGGAGGAGACCACGGAAAGCCAACCAAGGGGCGTGTGGACACACAGACATCATCCCCTGGAGCCACAACAAGGAAGTCGGCTGTGAGAGTCCAGCCTTGTCGCAACACACACACACACACACGAGCCCTACCTGGTAGAGCCCGAGGAGGTTCCCTCCTTCGACAGACAAGAAGCCCGTCTCAGTGTGGTACCTCAAGATGGCGGCCGTTCGCCACTCCCTCATGGGGGTGAGGTTGGGGACGTGCCAGATGGCCACGTCCTGTGCCTGGATGTCAGCGTAGCCGGGGTTCTGGAAAGCAAAGGAGGCCGAGGAGGAGGCTCGTCCCCGCCTGAGGGAGCAGCAAATCCCCCCGGGGTGATGAGGGGGGCTCGTCCTCCACGCTGTGCGGGTGCAGGAGGACCCCCGTCCTCTCCCTCCCAGGGCTGCAGCCGCACCTTGTAGTCGTCGCTCGTGGAGCCCACGGCCGTGCCGAAAGTGGAGTTCTTTGCCCAGTGGCCTTCCCCGTTGGGGAAATTGCTGTTGGGAAGCTGCTCGCTCGACCAGCGGTCCCCCAGGGTACACCTCCCGAAGATGTTGTTCTCGTGGATGCTGGCCACCAGAGTCCACCCGCCCCCGTTGGTGGTCATGTCGCAGAAGGTCTGGTAGATCTCGCCATCTTCTGTGCCCAGGAAATACAGCCCATCTGTAGAAGACCCAGAGGGCTTGTGTCAAAGCTATCGCTCTCATGGTGGCCACCCCTGGGGACTGGGGTGCCATCAAGGGTGGGCCTGAGCAGCCAACCCAAGCTGGGCCTTGCCTGGGCCCGGGAGGAGGGCTTGGGCCTTGCCTCGGGTGACAGGGGAGCTCTGAGCCCCTCCAAGTGCAGTCTAGGGGCAGGGGGGATGGTTGAGCCCCCTACTCAGCATCAAGTCCAGGAAGGAACTGGGGAGCAAGGGGGTCAAGCTGCATTTCTGAGGCTCAGGAACCTCAGAGGAGCTAAGCTGGATCCAAGTCAAGGTCCCATCACGGCTCACGGACACTGAGTAACCTCTCCTCCTCCAGGAATCTCTCCAGTCCCCCATTAAAGCCACTTAGCAGGGCTACAACTCCAAAAGAACTCCCAAGCCCCAAGGAGACACAGCATCTCTGTCCAGACGGAAGAAGATTGGAGAAGCCATGCCGGATCAGGCCCCTCAGTCCAACCCTCTGTGTCACACAGAGACCAGTACTGGGGACCATCTGGAGGCCGACCAGTGGGGCCAGAACTCCAGAAGCCCTCCCACTTACCCCCCCTCCAAGCACAAGGAATACAGGGCATCCCTGCCCCAGACAGAAGAACATCAGAGAAGCCATGTCAGATGAGGCCCTGGCCCCTCCAGTCCAACATCCTTGGTCACATAGTCACAAACCCAGGGGCCCTCAGGAGGTCCTCTAGCGGGGCAAGGACTCCAGAAGCCCTCCCACCTTTGCCCCCCAAGGTCCTAGAGGGCAGAGCATCCCTGCCCCAGACCTGGACTCACTCCACAAATGTTGGATAATGCGCTTTCAGATCACTTTAGAAACCGGTTTTCCTGTTTCGAACAGGAACATCCAGCTGGAAAAGTACTCTTTATTTTTATTTGTTTGTTATGCTTGTATTTATCACCCCCCACTCCTGAACTCAGCCAGTTTGTGGCAGTTTGCAATAAAAAGTCCTCATGGCGGAGAGAGCTGGTCTGTTTCCCTCCCCCAGGCCCCCCCCAGCCGATGACACCTGACCACGCTCGTCCCCAGGGTCCTCGGGAGAGGGGCCCATGCCCAGCTGACCAACGGCTGTGCCTCTGCAGGGCCTCTGCAGGGAGGGGCCAGCTCTTCCTGGCCCAGCCTCCACAAAACGCCTGGCAGAAGAGCTCCATCTTGCAGCCCCATCAGGGCCCGTAGCTCTTTGAGGAGCTCATCCCACCAGGTTGGGGGCAGGGCAGAAAAGGCCCTGGCCCTGGTGGAGGCCAGGCGTCCCCCCCGGGGGCAGGGGAGGCGCACTTCCTGATCCTGCCCCCTTCCCCCCAGCCTCAGGACCTCCGCCTTGGAGGGGTTGAGGTTCAGGCGACTCTGCCTGAGCCATCCAGGCACGGCTTCCACACAACTGAAACTCTGAAAGCGCATTATGCAGCATGTGCGGAATGCACCATCTTGCAGAGGGCCCCTCATGGCCCTCTACTCCAACCCCCTCTTGAGGCTGCCTGTGCCGGCCACTTTGACCCCTTCCTGTGGCAGTTCCTACACACACACACACACACACACACACACACACACCTGCAGCGCCTTCCAGGGCCCCCTTGATTTCCTTGCAGCTTCGTGGCAACGTCTGGAGCAGGTTCGGGGACAGACCTTGCTGGTTCTGGAGGCAGGTGGCGTCCTCCCACCTGACCATCAGCTTCAGGATGTCCCGCTTCAAGGAGGTGACACAGCCGTTGGTGTCTGCAGGAAGGACAGGGGCGAGGGACCAAGGGGGAGGAGGCCGTCAAGATGATCTTGGCAGGCTGGAAAACTGGGCTAAAATGAAGTTCAACGGTGAAAAATGTAAAGTTCTGTCCTTAGGTAGGAAAAATCAAATGCATCACTATAGGATGGGGGAGACCTGCCTTGGCAGTAGCATGTGCGAAAAGGATCTCTGGGTCTTAGTAGACCAGAGAATGAACTGGAGTCAGCAGGTGGAATCGGTGGCTAAAAAGGCAAACGTGATTTTGGGCTGTATCAAACAGAGTATCACCGCTTTACTCTGCTCTGGTTCGGCCTCACTTGGAGTCCTGGGTTCAGTTTTGGGCACCCCAGTTGAAGAGGGATGTAGACAAACTGGAGCGTGTCCAGAGGAGGGCAACAAAGATGGTGAGGGGCTTGGAGACAAAGACCTAAGAGGAAAGGTTATGGGGCCTGGAGATCTCCTGGGATTACAGCAGACCTCCAGGTGACCTCCAAGGAAGTGGCTGATTTTGGCGTCTTGCCATAGCGTCCTGCCTCTCTGAGGACCCTCCCGCCCCTAACTCTCCCTCCTCAGGTTCCATCCCACCTCTCCAGGAATTTCCCAGCCAGGAGTTGGCAGCCTCGCACCCCCTCACCTTCAAGGTGGGAGAGGCGGCTGACCTTTGAGTCCCTCAAGCGTGTCCTTGCCACGGACTTACCGCCCCGCAGGCCTTTCGGGAAGACAATCACACCCAGCAGGACTGCCCAGAGGGCCTCCATGGTCCCGAACAGGAAGGACAGAAGCCGACGGATTCAGTGCAGCGGGGCCTGATCCTCGCTGGAACCGGCTCTCAAACACTCAGCCCACCGGCTGGCTGCTGACACCTCACCGGGTGACCTTTTGGAACTTCCTCCAGCCAGGAATGAAGGAGTGGAAGGATGGGAAGGTCATGAGTGAGGACACGGAGGTCCCTGTCCCACCCAAGGAGAGCATGAGAGCCACCAAAGAGCACGACTGGAAAGCTGCCGGGGGGGTGGGGGGGCGATCTCAAATCAGACCCAAACCAGAGGCAGGCTGGCGCAGGGAGCGTCTCCTGTTTTGGCCACACTCGGAGGGCAGGTGGCCTGGAGCCAGCAAAGGGAAGCTGGACACACCAAAGTCCAGACCGGGAACTGGGAACTGTCATGGGCATGATCCAGGCGGGCGGCCATGTCAGTCCGAAGCAGCAGAACCAAGTCTGAGCCCAGGGGCACCACTAAGGCCAGCCTGGCTCCATTCTGGGCGTGAGCCTTCCTGTCTCTCTGAGCAACTGCGCATAGCCACGAAAACCTGTGCCTCGGATAAAACTGGGTTGGTCTTCAAGGTGCCGCCTCGCTCAAACTTTGTTCAAATGGGAACGGTTAACAATTTATCCTGATTAGCTCCAGGACACAGCTCCAAAATCTGATGCAACTCCTGCTGGGAGTTTTCAAAAGAGGCACAGTTTCACTCGGCCTGTGCTAAGCGAATGCCGGGTGCTGATCCCATTTCTCTCTCAGGGTGTCAACGAAACATTGAGGTGGGACCAACCCTGGACACCATGCAGGAAAGTGACGGTCACTCTCCCCCTCCTCCCCCCCCTCCGCCCTGTGCCTCCTGTGCTGTGCTCTGCCCCCCTGGCGTTGAGGCTGTGCAGGTGTGGGGGAGCCCAGAGAGGGGGGCAGGCCCTCAAAACGGGCCTGCTGCTTGGCCCCTGACCTTCTTTTCACGCTCCCTGCCAGGAGGAGACTCCTCACCGCTCACCTGGTCAGTCGTCCGACTCCCTCGGCTGCAGCTTTTGGCCTTTGGGGTTCTGGTGGCTTTTCTCCTGTCAGCAGCCAAGTGGACCTTGAGCGTCAGCAAGTAAAGTGAAACTCAGCACGGCCAAGGGACTGTTGACACACGGACACCGGGCCAGGCGGCCAGTGGGCAGGCCGTGGTGGAGCAATTCGCCCTCTGGCTCCCGTCCCCTTCCACAAAGGATGGCCTTTTAAGATCTGCATTGACAATCTAGTCTCCCTTGGCCAATCAGGAGCCCTGTGCGGAAAGGCCCCTCCCACTTAATGGACAACCGGGAAGGCCTGGTGTGTGTCCGTGGGCACAGTGCCTCTACGGGACCCTCCTTCCCTGATGTTCCCTCAAGAGCATTAAGATCTTCGGGGTGACATCCGCTCAGGATCCCCAGGCAAAAGGGGGTGAGAGTGGCCTCCCCAGGGCCAGGGCCTTTTCGACACTGGCCCCCAATTGCGCTCCCAAGGGAGGTCAGAGCCTCGCAGGGTCTCTGTCCATTCTGCAGGGCCTGTAGGGCTGAGCCGTGACAGATAACCCCCACCCAAAAATACTGGCCTCACCACTGGGAGAAAGACCCCCCCACCCGGCTGGAAATATTTGTTGGGGGGCATCTAGATTTTGCTTAATGATCATAGAATCACAGAATCCTAGAGTTGGAAGGGGCCACAGAGGCCATCTAGTCCAACCCCCTGCTCAACGCAGGATCAGCCCAAAGCATCCTGAAGCATCCAAGAAAAGTGTGTATCCAACCTTTGCTTGAAGACTGCCAGTGAGGGGGAGCTCACCACCTCCTTAGGCAGCCTATTCCACTGCTGAACTAGAATCCTAGAGTTGGAAGGGGCCATACAGGCCATCTAGTCCCACCCCCTGCTCAGTGCAGGATCAGCCCAGAGCATCCTAAAGCATCCAAGAAAAGACTTCCAGTGAGGGGGAGCTCCCCACCTCCTTAGGCAGCCTATTCCACTGCTGAACTACTCTGACTGTGAAAACCTTTTTCCTGATATCTAGCCTATATCGTTGTACTTGAAGTTTAAACCCATTACTGCATGTCCTCTCCTCTGCAGCCAATGGGAACAGCATCCTGCCCTCCTCCAAGTGACACCCTTTCAAATACTTAAAGAGGGCTATCATGTCCCCTCCCAACCTCCTTTTCTCCAGGCTGAACATTCCCAAGTCCCTCAACCTATCTTCATAGGGCTTGGTCCCTTGGCCCCAGATCATCCTCATCGCTCTCCTCTGTACCCTTTCAATTTTATCTACGTCCTTCTTGAAGTGAGGCCTCCAGAACTGCACACAGGACCCCAGGGGTGGTCTGACCAGTGATGTTTCTAGCCAATGTTTGCATGCTGTTTTCTGAATGTTGTCACCTGCCTGGAGCCATTCTGGAGGGGGGGGGCTGAAAGGTTGTCGCTATACTGGGGACATGCCCATGGTGTTCAGAACATGCCGAGGACGTGGGGTCAGCACTCAGCTCCAGCTCGGTGCTTCAGAGAGGCCTGGATCGGTGGGGGGGGGGGGACACGTCAGGTAACACCTGGCCAGGCTCTCGCTGTTGGGTCCCGGTGGGCACTTCTGCACACACTAAATGATGCGTTTCTGATCCACTTGGTGACTGGACATGGCCACATCGACATGCAAGTGGTCTCTGGGGTGGACTGAAACCGCCTTACTGAGCAGGGGTGGAAGGGCCTGCCTGGCTTCCTCCTCGTGGGGCTTTTCCTTTCTCTTCTTGAAACCACCCACAAGCCCTGGATTTGCCCTGGGGCTCGGCCGCTCTCTTCCTCCGCTGGACGTGTACCGAGGGCGTTTGGGGGAAAGAATGCGAGCGCATGCACGCTGTCTGCGGTGATGCTCAACGGGGTGATGCTCGGCTGCCGCAGCAGGAGGAAACAGCGTCTTTCCAGGCCTACGGAATGGAACATTTAGCCACGACTGATATCTGTCTGCTTTTGACACCTGCTGGTGAGGACGGAGAAGGCAACTCAGGGATAAAATGCCCACACGGGAACTGGAGTCTGGGATAAGACTCGCTCGGACCCTCACTTTGTTCCACAGCTGGGTGTGATCCAGCCAACAGCTGGCCCCCCAGGAGGACAGCCAGGGAGCCCTCCCCTCTTCATCTTTTGGAGCGAAGGGGTGGGGGGAGTCCGCCCCCGTTATTCTTAGCCTCACCTGTTGCAAGGCAGCCTGCAACACAAGCGACAGAGGACAGTAAACGAGGACTTCAAAAATAGACTTGTTTTAATGTCAAACGCTTGCCAATTAACGAAGCCAACGCACTGGGCTGTTCTCACTCCCCGGAAGGAGGGGGTGATGTTCATTTGCTGCCAGAAAGCGGCCCCCAAAGGAGGCATCCAGGAATTCAAACCCAACGGGCCAGGATCTTGGGCTCACACTGCCTCTGGAAATGGGTCTACGTCAGGGGTAGTCAAACTGCGGCCCTCCAGATGTCCATGGACCACAATTGCCATGAGCCCCTGCCAGCGAATGCTGGCAGGGGGCTCCTGGGAATTGTAGTCCCTGGACATCTGGAGGGCCGCAGTTTGACTACCACTAGTCTACGTGGTCAAGAGGAGCCGGTTGGAATCATTTCGGGTGCCCAAGAAAAAGGGGGTTCCTCCCGGAAGAGCCCAGGGGAGAATTCTGAGCCCCAGAACCCCCCCAGAGTTCTTGCCGGACTACGGATCCCGTCTTGGGGGTGAGACCCACTTCCAGTCTGCGTCGCCTGCGGACGGCCTCCCAGAGATGGCCTGCCCTGGGAAGAACAAGGGCGTCTAACTAGGGCTAGAAAAGCCCTCAACTTTAATATATTAAATATTTAACTTTTGTATTTACATTCCCCTGCTCATTCTCCAAGACCCCAATTCAGGCTGAAGTCTTGAGGTCTTTGGTTTGGATTTCTCTGGAGCATCCAGGTTCAGGCCACAATCCTGGATTTACACCACTGCCTTTCCCACCCGTATAGCTGGACCCAGTGCTGTCCATGGGGCCGATGCCCGTCCCAGTGTCACCCTACCAAACAGGTCGGGGGGGTTTTGCATTTCCTCCGCAACCTGCTGGTCTCTAGAGGCATTCGTGGGAAGGAAGAGCACGCGCAGAGTCCAGGCATCCCGAACAAAAATGAACCTTTTTTACGAACCACTAGGCAGGGGTCAGTGTGACCCTCCCTGGACCACCCCCATTTCTCCCCGTGAGCCAAGGGCCTTTTTCTCGACACCCCCTCTGTGCCCAGCCCCCTCTGGGCATGAGTGACCCACTCAGGACTTCCGTAGGCCGCGGCAGAGTCCCGGTTTGCAGCAGGAAGGAAAGAAACCAGGACTGGCCTAAAGGAAAGCACATTCCGTGCTCAGTCTCATTCCTGCTAAGAGTTGCCACCCGCAGGCCCGGCCTCTCCCAGGGCCCAACCGGGAAAGAAGTCATTCAGGAGGGCCCAGGGAGGCACCTCTGCTCCGTTGCGCCCAGGAAAGCCATGCAGGGGAGCTGCAGGTGCCCACGTCTGGGCCTATTTGCCAACCCACACCCTAGCCCCACGGGCCCCTCAAAATGGCACTGGGGAGGCCAGAGGGCCTCTGCTCCCAGCCCCACCGTGGCCCCAGCCAGAACGGGGCCCCAGCGGGACCAAAATGAGGCGCATCCTCATAACAGCCATGGGCCTGGGTCTCATTGAGGCTGGCCCTTCTCTAAGGAGGCTGCTCCTGGTCAGTCCGTGGCCTTCACCGGCCTCCCACCCCCAGAAGGGCAGGTCACCCTTGGCCACACCTTTGCCCAGGGGGGCCGTTCTGGGAGCCCCAGCCTGCCCGCCCAGCCTCTTGGGGGGCAGCACAACATCTCCTGGCCCCACCGGACACAGATCTTTAAACGTGGGAGGGAAGAACGGCCACAACCAACGTGGTGCAGAGAAAGAGGGATGAGCTGCGCCCAGCGCGCCCAGCGCACCCAGCGCCGCTTTGGAAGAGGTGGAGCTTCTTGGCGTCGGGGTGGAAGGCCCTGGCGTCCTCCAAGGCTCCGTGCGCGGCCCAAGTGAAATTGGCGTCGCCGGAGGCCACCACGTCAAAGACGCACGACTGGAAGTAGAGGTCCTCCACAGGCAGCCTCTCCTTGCACAGCAGGTGGGCCTTCTCCGCAGGGATGGTGCCGCCCTGGCAGCAGCCCTCGCTCCGGGAGAGGCGCTGGCTGGGCGGGCAGCCCCCCACGCACAGCTGCAGGTCCTGCTCCTCCGTGAAGGAGCGGGCCACCTCCTCGGCGGCCCGGATGGAGAAGGAGAGCTGCTTGCCCACCTGGCGCACGGCGATGGTGGTGCCGATGTAGGCTGCCCGGATCTCCACGTGCTGCCCGGGGAGGCGCTCCCGGATGCTCAGGCTGCCCCCTCCGGGCCTCTCTCCGCCGTTCACGGAGCCATCCGCAAAAGCGGCCGGCAAGTGGCCTATTTCGGCCTGGTAGACCTTCTGGTCAATGCACTCCTTCATGCCCTTGAAGATGATGGTCAGCTGGAAAGGAAGAGCAGAGCAGGAAGGGAGTCAGGCTCAAGATGGCGCAGTGCAAAGCCCCTTCCGCAGGGCTGGGATGAGGGGCGAACCCCGGAGAAAAGGAGATCCTTTTCCACAGCGTCTTTGCCGGTGGCCTTGCAGCAATATAATACGTGCATATGAAAAACAAACCGTAAACGTCAAATAGTTGCCCAGACAAATCCTAGAATCCAGAGCCGGAGAGACTGACGATTCTGAACGCGTCCCCCGCCCCCTCTCTTGCCCTTCTGAAAAGGTCAGTTCCAAGGGGGGCCACCACTGACCAGCCCTGCTTGGCTGCTCTTCTGGGGGACATCAGGCCACCATGAGACTTGAACCTGGGATTTCTGGGGAGGCAGCAGGAGCCCTGGGGCCAACAAACGAAGCTCCCTTCTACTGAATCAGACCACTGGTCCATTGCTTTAGGATGCTTTGGGCTGATCCTGCGTAGTGCAGGGGGTTGGACTAGATGGCCTCTATGGCCCCTTCCAACTCTATGATTCTGTGATTCTATGAGGTCCCTGCTGCCTTCTCTGACTGGCAGCCGCTCTCCAAGGCCTCAGGGGGCAGCCTCCCACATCACCTCCTACCCGATCCTTGATACTGGAGAGGACGGGGGTCACCCTAACTTCTGTGGGCCCCCTTGGCTTCCTTCCTAGGTCTAGAACCCCCTCCCCTGTAGCTGACAAGTTGCAGCCAAATTAGGGTGACCCCTGCAGGGGGGTGGAGGGATCACTTGAGCATGGAATCGGGGTCACTGTGGGTGGGCAGGAGTTGTGAGTGTCCTGCATTGTGCAGGGGTTTGGACTAGATGACCCTGGAGGTCCCTTCCCACTCTAGGATTCTGTGGTCCTAAGGGGCTTTCCAGCAAGGGAGAAGCAGAGGTGGCTGGTCCTGGCCTTCCTCTGCAGAGCCTTCCTTGGGGTCCCCCTCCCAAGTACGGACCCTGATTTGCTTCTGAGGTGTGATGAGACCGGGCTATATCAGGCTGCTTCCTCTCCCACCAATCCTGCCCCTGGAAGAAGGAGAGGAGCACAAGCACAAGGTCTCCCCTTCCACGGCACTCCCAGATTCCCCGCCATCATGACCAATAAAGGGGTTTGGGAACCAGGGCCAAGATCCCTTAATTTAGGGTTGGGGAAGTTGCTCTGAAGCAGCAGAACGACGTTTGAGCCGAGGGGCTCTTTCAAGGCCCACCGAGTCTTGTTCGGGGCATGAGTTTTCGTGTGCAGGCCCACCTCTTCAGGTACCCGCTAGTTTTTTATCTTATAATCTAATTATTTGGGGTGGGGCTTAGGGAGGGCGGGAGGGGTTTTTAATGATGTTTTATTGTAAACCGTATTGTATTTTAATGAATTTTGTTAGCCATCATGTGCTACCTGGCTAGAAGTTGGCTCAGAGCAGCGATGAGAAGTCAAGAGGACAGACAAAGGAAGAGTTCTGCCGACCCTGGACTCTTCTGCGTGCAGCATTGGGGCCTATGGGGCTGGCGGTGTCCACGCCAACGTTGAGCTCGCCCTCTGGGGCCGAGGAGACCCATCTGTGGCCACTGCTCTTACCTTGCTGGCGGCCGTGGCATTGGACCCTTCGGCCACGGGGTAGCTGGTCGCCTGGGCAAACAGGTAGTCGTTGTCCAGGAGGGGCCAGGAGCCCTCCACTCGGCAGGTGTGGAATTCGTCATGGAAGGTGCGCACGTGGGGGTCCCCGAAGGCGGCGCAGTGCTGGTACCGGGGGGGCCGGCCGTGCTTCGCGGCAAACCGCTTCTCGTAATCGCAGACGTCCAGGGACCCGAAGGCTTGGGGGTTGGGGGCTGGCACCTGGGGGGGCCGCGGGGGCGAGGAGGGCCCTTCCCTGGAGCAGCCGTTCTGGACCATGAGGTCCTCGATGCCGTGGACGGCAGAATGGTAGGCCAGGTCCCCGCGGCAAGTGCGCGCCATGCGACGAGTGCAGCGCGAATACGAACGCAAGGCATTGCAGTAGGCCACGCTCTGGTTGGGGCCACGCAAGTTGAAGGTGGAGGCCACGTACTGGGAATTACAGCGCAGGATCCGGCAGTGGGAGGCCACTGGGGGAGAAACCAAACAGGGTCATTTCTGGAGGGGTCACACCACCTCCCCCTTGAAACCCCCCACCCCCACCACAATACAGTTCCTGCAAAGCAGAGGCTCTGCCCCTGAGCTCTGGCCCCTCCCCAGGGCTCTCCAGGGTCTCAGGCAGAGAAAGGTCTTCCCCATCCCCTCCTGCCTGGTCCTTTCAGCTGGAGATGCTGCCTGGGATTGAACCGGGGACCTCCTGCCTGCTTAGCAGAGGCTCTGCCCCTGAGCTCTGGCCCCTCCCCAGGGCTCTCCAGGGTCACTGGCAGAGAATGGTCTTCCCCATCCCCTCCTGCCTGGTCCTTTCAGCTGGAGATGCTGCCTGGGATTGAACCGGGGACCTCCTGCCTGCCCAGCAGAGGCTCTGCCCCTGAGCTCTGGCCCCTCCCCAGGGCTCTCCAGGGTCTCCGGCAGAGAAAGGTCTTCCCCATCCCCTCCTGCCTGGTCCTTTCAGCTGGAGGGGCTGCCTGGGATTGAACCGGGGACCTCCTGCCTGCCCAGCAGAGGCTCTGCCCCTGAGCTCTGGCCCCTCCCCAGGGCTCTCCAGGGTCTCAGGCAGAGAAAGGTCTTCCCCATCCCCTCCTGCCTGGTCCTTTCAGCTGGAGATGCTGCCTGGGATTGAACCGGGGACCTCCTGCCTGCTTAGCAGAGGCTCTGCCCCTGAGCTCTGGCCCCTCCCCAGGGCTCTCCAGGGTCACTGGCAGAGAATGGTCTTCCCCATCCCCTCCTGCCTGGTCCTTTCAGCTGGAGATGCTGCCTGGGATTGAACCGGGGACCTCCTGCCTGCCCAGCAGAGGCTCTGCCCCTGAGCTCTGGCCCCTCCCCAGGGCTCTCCAGGGTCTCCGGCAGAGAAAGGTCTTCCCCATCCCCTCCTGCCTGGTCCTTTCAGCTGGAGGGGCTGCCTGGGATTGAACCGGGGACCTCCTGCCTGCCCAGCAGAGGCTCTGCCCCTGAGCTCTGGCCCCTCCCCAGGGCTCTCCAGGGTCTCAGGCAGAGAAAGGTCTTCCCCATCCCCTCCTGCCTGGTCCTTTCAGCTGGAGATGCTGCCTGGGATTGAACCGGGGACCTCCTGCCTGCTTAGCAGAGGCTCTGCCCCTGAGCTCTGGCCCCTCCCCAGGGCTCTCCAGGGTCTCAAGCAGAGAAAGGCCTTCCCCATCCCCTCCTGCCTGGTCCTTTCAGCTGGAGATGCTGCCTGGGATTGAACCGGGGACCTCCTGCCTGCCCAGCAGAGGCTCTGCCCCTGAGCTCTGGCCCCTCCCCAGGGCTCTCCAGGGTCTCAGGCAGAGAAAGGTCTTCCCCATCCCTTCCTGCCTGGTCCTTTCAGCTGGAGATGCTGCCTGGGATTGAACCGGGGACCTCCTGCCTGCTTAGCAGAGGCTCTGCCCCTGAGCTCTGGCCCCTCCCCAGGGCTCTCCAGGGTCTCAGGCAGAGAAAGGCCTTCCCCATCCCCTCCTGCCTGGTCCTTTCAGCTGGAGATGCTGCCTGGGATTGAACCGGGGACCTCCTGCCTTCCCAGCAGAGGCTCTGCCCCTGAGCTCTGGCCCCTCCCCAGGGCTCTCCAGGGTCTCAGGCAGAGAAAGGTCTTCCCCATCCCCTCCTGCCTGGTCCTTTCAGCTGGAGATGCTGCCTGGGATTGAACCGGGGACCTCCTGCCTGCCCAGCAGAGGCTCTGGCCCCTCCCCAGGGCTCTCCGGGGTCTCAGCAGAGAAAGGTCTTCCCCCTCCCCTCCTGCCTGGTCCTTTCAGCTGGAGATGCTGCCTGGGATTGAACCAGGGACCTCCTGCCTGCCCAGCAAAGGCTCTGCCCCTGAGCTCTGGCCCCTCCCCAGGGCTCTCCAGGGCCTCAGGCAGAGAACTGTCTTCCCCATCCCCTCCTGCCTGGTCCTTTCAGCTGGAGATGCTGCCTGGGATTGAACCGGGGACCTCCTGCCTACCCAGCAGAGGCTCTGCCCCTGAGCTCTGGCCCCTCCCCAGGGCTCTCCAGGGTCTCAGGCAGAGAAAGGCCTTCCCCATCCCCTCCTGCCTGGTCCTTTCAGCTGGAGATGCTGCCTGGGATTGAACCGGGGACCTCCGGCCTTCCCAGCAGAGGCTCTGCCCCTGAGCTCTGGCCCCTCCCCAGGGCTCTCCAGGGTCTCAGGCAGAGAAAGGTCTTCCCCATCCCCTCCTGCCTGGTCCTTTCAGCTGGAGATGCTGCCTGGGATTGAACCGGGGACCTCCTGCCTGCCCAGCAGAGGCTCTGGCCCCTCCCCAGGGCTCTCCGGGGTCTCAGCAGAGAAAGGTCTTCCCCCTCCCCTCCTGCCTGGTCCTTTCAGCTGGAGATGCTGCCTGGGATTGAACCAGGGACCTCCTGTCTGCCCAGCAAAGGCTCTGCCCCTGAGCTCTGGCCCCTCCCCAGGGCTCTCCAGGGCCTCAGGCAGAGAACTGTCTTCCCCATCCCCTCCTGCCTGGTCCTTTCAGCTGGAGATGCTGCCTGGGATTGAACCAGGGCCCTCCTGCCTGCCCAGCAGAGGCTCTGCCCCTGAGCTCTGGCCCCTCCCCAGGGCTCTCCAGGGTCTCAGGCAGAGAAAGGTCTTCCCCATCCCCTCCTGCTTGGTCCTTTCAGCTGGAGACGCTGCCTGGGATTGAACCGGGGACCTCCTGCCTGCCCAGCAAAGGCTCTGCCCCTGACCTCTGGCCCCTCCCCAGGGCTCTCCAGGGCCTCAGGCAGAGAACTGTCTTCCCCATCCCCTCCTGCCTGGTCCTTTCAGCTGGAGATGCTGCCTGGGATTGAACCAGGGCCCTCCTGCCTGCCCAGCAGAGGCTCTGCCCCTGAGCTCTGGCCCCTCCCCAGGGCTCTCCAGGGTCTCAGGCAGAGAAAGGTCTTCCCCATCCCCTCCTGCTTGGTCCTTTCAGCTGGAGACGCTGCCTGGGATTGAACCGGGGACCTCCTGCCTGCCAAGTAGAGACTCTGCCCCTGAGCTCTGGCCCCTCCCCAGGGCTCTCCAGGGTCTCAGGCAGAGAAAGGTCTTCCCCATCCCCTCCTGCCTGGTCCTTTCAGCTGGAGATGCTGCCTGGGATTGAACCGGGGACCTCCTGCCTGCCCAGCAGAGGCTCTGCCCCTGAGCTCTGGCCCATCCCCAGGGCTCTCCAGGGTCTCAGGCAGAGAAAGGTCTTCCCCATCCCCTCCTGCCTGGTCCTTTCAGCTGGAGATGCTGCCTGGGATTGAACCGGGGACCTCCTGCCTGCCCAGCAGAGGCTCTGCCCCTGAGCTCTGGCCCCTCCCCAGGGCTCTCCAGGGTCTCAGGCAGAGAAAGGTCTTCCCCATCCCCTCCTGCTTGGTCCTTTCAGCTGGAGACGCTGCCTGGGATTGAACCGGGGACCGCCTGCCTGCCAAGCAGAGGCTCTGCCCCTGAGCTCTGGCCCCTCCCCAGGGCTCTCCAGGGTCTCAGGCAGAGAAAGGTCTTTCCCATCCCCTCCTGCCTGGTTCTTTCAGCTGGAGACGCTGCCTGGGATTGAACCGGGGACCTCCTGCCTGCCCAGCAGAGGCTCTGCCCCTGAGCTCTGGCCCCTCCCCAGGGCTCTCCAGGGTCTCAGGCAGAGAAAGGTCTTCCCCATCCCCTCCTGCTTGGTCCTTTCAGCTGGAGACGCTGCCTGGGATTGAACCGGGGACCTCCTGCCTGCCCAGCAGAGGCTCTGCCCCTGAGCTCTGGCCCCTCCCCAGGGCTCTCCAGGGTCTCAGGCAGAGAAAGGTCTTCCCCATCCCCTCCTGCCTGGTCCTTTCAGCTGGAGATGCTGCCTGGGATTGAACCGGGGACCTCCTGCCTGCCCAGCAGAGGCTCTGCCCCTGAGCTCTGGCCCCTCCCCAGGGCTCTCCAGGGTCTCAGGCAGAGAAAGGTCTTCCCCATCCCCTCCTGCCTGGTCCTTTCAGCTGGAGATGCTGCCTGGGATTGAACCGGGGACCTCCTGCCTGCCCAGCAGAGGCTCTGCCCCTGAGCTCTGGCCCCTCCCCAGGGCTCTCCAGGGTCTCAGGCAGAGAAAGGTCTTCCCCATCCCCTCCTGCTTGGTCCTTTCAGCTGGAGATGCTGCCTGGGATTGAACCGGGGACCTCCTGCCTGCCAAGCAGAGGCTCTGCCCCTGAGCTCTGGCCCCTCCCCAGGGCTCTCCAGGGTCTCAGGCAGAGAAAGGTCTTCCCCATCCCCTCCTGCCTGGTCCTTTCAGCTGGAGATGCTGCCTGGGATTGAACCGGGGACCTCCTGCCTGCCCAGCAGAGGCTCTGCCCCTGAGCTCTGGCCCCTCCCCAGGGCTCTCCAGGGTCTCAGCAGAGAAAGGTCTTCCCCATCCCCTCCTGCCTGGTCCTTTCAGCTGGAGATGCTGCCTGGGATTGAACCGGGGACCTCCTGCCTGCCCAGCAGAGGCTCTGCCCCTGAGCTCTGGCCCCTCCCCAGGGCTCTCCAGGGTCTCAGGCAGAGAAAGGTCTTCCCCATCCCCTCCTGCCTGGTCCTTTCAGCTGGAGATGCTGCCTGGGATTGAACCGGGGACCTCCTGCCTGCCCAGCAGAGGCTCTGCCCCTGAGCTCTGGCCCCTCCCCAGGGCTCTCCAGGGTCTCAGGCAGAGAAAGGTCTTCCCCATCCCCTCCTGCCTGGTCCTTTCAGCTGGAGATGCTGCCTGGGATTGAACCGGGGACCTCCTGCCTGCCCAGCAGAGGCTCTGCCCCTGAGCTCTGGCCCCTCCCCAGGGCTCTCCAGGGTCTCAGGCAGAGAAAGGTCTTCCCCATCCCCTCCTGCCTGGTCCTTTCAGCTGGAGATGCTGCCTGGGATTGAACCGGGGACCTCCTGCCTGCCCAGCAGAGGCTCTGCCCCTGAGCTCTGGCCCCTCCCCAGGGCTCTCCAGGGTCTCAGGCAGAGAAAGGTCTTCCCCATCCCCTCCTGCCTGGTCCTTTCAGCTGGAGATGCTGCCTGGGATTGAACCGGGGACCTCCTGCCTGCCCAGCAGAGGCTCTGCCCCTGAGCTCTGGCCCCTCCCCAGGGCTCTCCAGGGTCTCAGGCAGAGAAAGGTCTTCCCCATCCCCTCCTGCCTGGTCCTTTCAGCTGGAGATGCTGCCTGGGATTGAACCGGGGACCTCCTGCCTGCCCAGCAGAGGCTCTGCCCCTGAGCTCTGGCCCCTCCCCAGGGCTCTCCAGGGTCTCAGGCAGAGAAAGGTCTTCCCCATCCCCTCCTGCCTGGTCCTTTCAGCTGGAGATGCTGCCTGGGATTGAACCGGGGACCTCCTGCCTGCCCAGCAGAGGCTCTGCCCCTGAGCTCTGGCCCCTCCCCAGGGCTCTCCAGGGTCTCAGGCAGAGAAAGGTCTTCCCCATCCCCTCCTGCCTGGTCCTTTCAGCTGGAGATGCTACCTGGGATTGAACCGGGGACCTCCTGCCTGCCAAGCAGAGTCTCTGTCCCTGAGCTCTGGCCCCTCCCCAGGGCTCTCCAGGGTCTCAGGCAGAGAAAGGTCTTCCCCATCCCCTCCTGCCTTGTCCTTTCAGCTGGAGATGCTACCTGGGATTGAACCGGGGACCTCCTGCCTGCCAAGCAGAGTCTCTGTCCCTGAGCTCTGGCCCCTCCCCAGGGCTCTCCAGGGTCTCAGGCAGAGAAAGGTCTTCCCCATCCCCTCCTGCCTGGTCCTTTCAGCTGGAGATGCTGCCTGGGATTGAACTGGGGACCTCCTGCCTGCCCAGCAGAGGCTCTGCCCCTGAGCTCTGGCCCCTCCCCAGGGCTCTCCAGGGTCTCTGGCAGAGAAAGGTCTTCCCCATCCCCTCCTGCCTGGTCCTTTCAGCTGGAGATGCTGCCTGGGATTGAACTGGGGACCTCCTGCCTGCCCAGCAGAGGCTCTGCCCCTGAGCTCTGGCCCCTCCCCAGGGCTCTCCAGGGTCTCTGGCAGAGAAAGGTCTTCCCCATCCCCTCCTGCCTGGTCCTTTCAGCTGGAGATGCTGCCTGGGATTGAACTGGGGACCTCCTGCCTGCCCAGCAGAGGCTCTGCCCCTGAGCTCTGGCCCCTCCCCAGGGCTCTCCAGGGTCTCTGGCAGAGAAAGGTCTTCCCCATCCCCTCCTGCCTGGTCCTTTCAGCTGGAGATGCTGCCTGGGATTGAACTGGGGACCTCCTGCCTGCCCAGCAGAGGCTCTGCCCCTGAGCTCTGGCCCCTCCCCAGGGCTCTCCCGGTCTCAGGCAGAGAATGGAAGGGGATTTTGTTTTGATCTCAGGAGGTGCTTTGTGTGTTCTTGCACAAGAGGTGTAACTGTAAAAATGACACAGGAGATTTCTTGGTGTGTCCATCTTAAACATGTCCGGGGACTGCAAGGGCCAGACTGCACAAAATTGCAACCCCCCCCCCTCCCCGCCTTACCGTGTCTACACAGGAGGAGAAGGAAGAGGGTCCTGAAGAGGAATCCACCAGCGTCTGCCGTGTGGGGAGGAGGCCTCATGGAGCCGGCAGCTCCCCCCATTCCAATCCATTCAGTGTGTTTGGAGCGTGGCCCCACAGTCCCCTCCTTTCACAGGGTCTCTGGAAGGGAAGCACAGGGGAGGGAAAGCGGTCAGCCACGGACTCCATCGCAGGGCTGGACTCTGGTTCCAAGGGTCGGGCTGAGAACTGGATTCAAGGATTGAACTCCCAGCCTTATGGGCAAAGCTTTCAGACGGCTGCCTTACCACTCTGCGCCACAAGAGGCTCTTTTATAGTTCTTACCTTGTTACTAATGTTAGATCCTGTTGTAAACTGCCCTGAGAGGGACAGTATAAATATAAATATAAATAACATAAATAAGCCATAGAATCACAGAGTTGGAAGGGACCTATGGGGTCATCTAGTCCAACCCCCTGCACTATGCATGAATTCACAACTACCTGCCTACCCACAGTGACCCCAACTTCATGCCCAAATGATACTATCAAAACTTTAATAGTAACTATCAGTCACCCCCAGGACTGTAAGCCGCTTGGAGACTCTTTCGGGTAGAGAAAAGCGGCATCTAAGAACCAACTCTTTTTCTTCTTCAGTAATCTCAGGGCTCTCTCAGCCTCACCCACCTCACAGGGTGTCTGTTATGGGGAGAGGAAGGGAAGGCGATTGGAAGCCGCTTTGAGGCTCCTTCGGGTAGAGAAAAGCGGCATCTAAGAACCAACTCTTCTTCTTCAATAATCTCATGGCTCTCTCAGCCTCCCCTCCCTCACAGGGTGTCTGTTGTGGGGAGAGGAAAGGGAAGGTGAATGGAAGCCCCTTTGAGACTCCTTCGGGTAGAGAAAAGCAGCATATAAGAACCAACTCTTCTTCTTCTTCCTCTTCAGTAATCTCAGGGCTCACTCAGCCTCCCCTCCCTCACAGGGTGTCTGTTGTGGGGAGAGGAATGGGAAGGCGACTGTAAGCCCCTTTGAGACTCCTTCGGGTAGAGAAAAGCAGCATATAAGAGCCAACTCTTCTTCTTCTTCCTCTTCAGTAATCTCAGGGCTCACTCAGCCTCCCCTCCCTCACAGGGTGTCTGTTGTGGGGAGAGGAATGGGAAGGCGACTGTAAGCCCCTTTGAGACTCCTTCGGGTAGAGAAAAGCGGCATATAAGAACCAACTCTTCTTCTTCTTTAGAAATCTCAGGGCTCTCTCAGCCTCCCCTCCCTCACAGGGTGTCTGTTGTGGGGAGAGGAAAGGGAAGGCGACTGTTAGCCGTTTTGAGACTCCTTCGGGTAGAGAAAAGCAGCATATAAGAACTAGCTACTACTACTACTACTACTACTACTACTACTACTACTACTACTACTACTACTACTACTACTCAAAGGAAGGGATAGTTGCATGCCCTTGCAAAATGTAATGGTGGAGGAAATTTTGTTTCATTGCACCCACAGAAGTCTGCCATTCCTATAAGGAGCTTTTTCTATAGCCTCTGGCAAGCGGGTGCAGGCCCTAAGCCCTCATCCACCCCCCCCCCCCCAGGATCCAGAGTTACCCTGAGTGCTGCAGGAGACCTGCCTGGCTGCAGCCCGGCCCCTCAGAGGGGAAGAGCCCCTTCTCCTGGCAGTCCTTCCAAAAGTGGGCAGTCAGAAGCCTGCCCCCACCAGAGACCACCCCCAGGCAGAGCCTGGCCCAAGGCCCACCTCCTGGGCTTTCTCTCCATTGGGTGAACCAAGCCATGTGGCTCCCTCCCCCCAGCACACACACATGCACATGCACATGCCCACCCAGCCCAGGCTCAGTTTGTTCCACGCTACCTAAATAACAACACAAAACCAGAGTCCAATCAGGCACCTTTCAGACCAACAAAGATTTATTCAAGGCGTGAGCTTTCGAGGGCAAGGACGCTTCCTCGGAGTACTTTCTGTGCTTGCACTCGAAAGCTCACAGCTTGAATGAATCTTTGTTGGTCTGAAAGGTGCCTGATTGGACTCTGGTTTTGTGTTGTTGTGCTGCTTCAGACCAACACAGCGACCCACTTGAAACTGCCTAAATACTTGGGAGAAAGAAATAAACAAAACATGGAAGAAGTGAGAACAAAACTGAAAGCAGGAGGAAAGGCCAAAGTGTAGCTTACCCAAAACCCACAAGCAGGCCGCTAGCAGGGGCTGAGGGGGTTTTCCAGCCCATTTCCTGCCGTCCCAGCCCCAAAGACCCTCACCAGGGCTATCCCGGAGAAGGTGAAGGGTCCATCTAGGATGCCCGCCTCCAGGTGGGGCCCGGGGATCCAGCCCTGGAATGATAGCCCCTCCCCAGACTGCAGAGGTCAGCTCCCCCATGGAAAGGGCCGCATGGGAGGGGGACTCTCTAGCAGTCTCCTCCACTGAGGTCCCCCCTGCCCCAAATCCCGCCCACTCCTAGCTCTGCCCCCAGAGTCTCCAGGTGTTTCCCACCCAGAGCTGCCCCCCCTAGGCCTGCCTGTCATCTAAGCCCCCTTCTGGCTTGGTGGTCTCTGAGAAGCCCCTCTTGCCGACAGGGATGCCAGCTCCGGGTTGGGGGCAGAGGATAGAGAGGGCAGGGGTGGGGGGGGAGGGGACGGGCAGGACACCAGAGGGGTGCGATGTGGTAGAACCCTCCCCTCCAAGGGGACCCATTTTGGCCATCCAGAGACCTCTGGGGGTTGCCAGCCTGACATGCAGGTGTTGCATTCCCCCGAAATGAGCCCCTTCCAAGTCGTCCCCCCAGGGAGCCCCGAGTGTACTGTCACAGCATTGTGCAAATCAGGCAGTGGCCCTACGTGCAAAGAGGAATCCGTGTTCTGCCTCACCCGTGGCCCTCCCCAAGGGGCCCATTTCTCCCGGGATATTCGTGGGGCATTTGGCCTCTCTCCCAGGAGCAGTTTGCGCCCAGCTTGCATCTGCCCAGACAGACCCTGAGCAATGCCTGCCTGGGGGTGGGGGGCCTGACCCAGCAGTGCTTACTCCGATGGGAGCGCGAAGGCCACGGAGCAAGCCCCCAAAGGCACACTTGAGTGGGGGGGGCCGACCCTCAAGGCCCCTCCCCCTGCCTTCAGCCATCCAGAGAAAGGTGTCCGGTTAGCGAGCAGCCCGGGAGCCCGAAGCAGCTGAGGCACGGCAACCCGATACATCCCCCAAAAGGGAAAGGCCCCACGCCAAGGCTTTAAAAATAGGGCAGGGTATTTTTGATCCTGACAGGAGAATTGGGGGGGGGGGGAGGACATGGATTCCAAACAGGACCATTTTCTCCGAGGATGCAGGCGGGTGGCGGGGCTCCTTGCGAAGAGGTTTTTGAGAAGAGGGCCAGGAGGCAGCTCAGGGGAGCCTTTTCCCACCCCGACAGAGCCCCTCCTCAAGGGTGGTCCAGCGTGGATTTCATAGGGGAGCCCTCCCCGTCCCCCTGGCCCCTCCAGATTTTTCTTCTTTCTGTTCCGGTTGAGTCCCGCAAGGATGCCCCAACTTCACACGATGAAGCTCGAAGGACACAGAGCTCTTTGGGGAAGGGGTGGGGAGACGGAAACACCCCTTTGAACAGGAACATCGGCAGGTCTGGGGCAGGGAACTGACGCCGTGCCTTGATGCCCTCGGACACTCCGCAGTGGGGCCGAGGCCGGTCCAGCTGCTCCCTGAGGACTTGCTCCATTGCCCTGTTCCCAAATCTCCTGCGCCTTGCCTACGTGGCTGGTGGTCTCGGCCCAGGGGGCCCCTTTCCACGCTGGCGGCTGGGGTGGTGGGGGTGGGAGGCTTTGGGGAGGGAGATCAAAGAGTCATGAACCGTAGAAGTGGTGGCAAATACGAGCACAGATAGCTTCAAGAGGGGGCTGGATAAACTAGTGGAGCAGAGGTCCATGAGGTGACTCTCCCTGGGGCAGGGATGCCCTGTCTTCTGGGTGCTGGGGGGCAACAGTGGGAGGGCTTCTGCAATTCTGGCCCCACTTGTAGACCTCCAGATGACCCCTGGGTTTTGGGACAGAGCGTGGGGCTGGGGCTTCCACTGGCCTGACCCAACAGGGCTCCTCTGATGTTCTTATGTCTGGGGCAGGGATGCTCTGTCTTCTGGGTGCTTGGGGGCCAGAGTGGGGGGCTTCTGGAGTGGGACTTCAGTGTGGTTTAATGCCGTAGGGCCCACCTCTTAATGCCAAATCGGCCAGCTTGTTAAGTTATCCATGAAGCGATTCTTATGTCTCGAGAGGCTACAACAGAACTGGACTCAGACTGAAAAGTTTTAAGCTAGACCTTGCTTGGCTTTTGTGGCTGAGCGAAAAAGACATGCGTGAGTCAATCTCATGAAAACCGGAAGACACTCAAACTCAGACGTCGTTCTCCAGTCCACTCAACACTTGCTCCCCCCAGTTCCGGCAGACTCCCCCAAAATATAAAACCTTCCCAGCATATCTATTTCCGCTGGACTCCCACTTGTCTAGGAGGGCCCTCTGACTAGCAAGAGCCCATTCCTTCACCTCCAGTGTGACTTGGGGAAGGTTTCACCATCTGAAAGGCCCTGCTTGCGTGGCCGTGAAGTCCCCGACACTCCTTGGGCAGGACTGCCCAGCTCTTTCGGCCCAACGTGGAGGATCTGGACCTCCAGAAGGGAGCATAGGTTTAGAAAAGTGGAGACCAGAAGAGTTGGAGACATGCTGAAGCAGGATCCAAATGGGCATGCAGCTGGATTCATGTTCTCCAGATGTTCACCAGCTCTGGATCGAGAAATGCCTAGAGCAGGTGTAGTCCACCTGCGGCCCTCCAGATGTCCATGGACTACAGCTCCCATGAGCCCTGGCCAGCGAATGCTGTCAGGGGCTCTTGGGAATTGTTGTCCATGGACATCTGGAGGGCTGCAGTTTGACTACCCCTAGTCTAGAGACTGGCGGGCTTGCTGTAAGCCAGTGGTTCCCAACCTTTTAATCTCCGGGGACCGGTCAATGCTTGACAATTCTACTGAGGCCCGGGGGAGGGGTAGTCTTTTGCCGAGGGACGTCGCTGCCACCGCCTGAGTCCCTGCTCCACTTACTTTCCCGACGGCGCCCCTGACTTCCCGCTGCCCGCTGTGGGGTGCTGCCTGCAGCAGATGCGCAGTGCCATGCCGAGGGGAAGCCCCAGCCATGGCGGCCACCAGAGAGCACCAAAGGTGAGCCGGTGGCAGAGGGGCAGGGCAGCCCCTGAGGCAGCAGCTGGAGAGGGGGACGAGGAGGAGCCACGGCCCGGTACCGACTGATTTACGGACTGCTACCGGTCACCGGACCGGGGGTTGGGGACCACTGCTGTAAGCCACCTCAAGATGACATTTGTCACGAGAGGCAGGATAGAAATGTAAAAATAAATAAATGAGATTTGTGGGGAAATCTCAGCAGGCCCTAAGGCCACCAGGCCCGCCCTCCAAAGCAGCCCTGATCTTCCCCAGGGATCCAGGGACTGGAAGCTCTCCAGGGCTCCCGCAGGGGGTGACAGCCCTAATGGCCCACCCTGGATGAGTCCCGGGCTGAGCCTGCTGGGCTCTATAGCCAAACGCAGCACCCAGGGCCGTGGGGAGGGATCCCCTGGAGCCCAAACGAGAAGGGGGAAGGCTTGACCAGGGCAGGCCTATGAAGGGTGGGGGGAGGGGGGTTGCAGTCTGTCTCCCCTCCCCCAGTTGCCTGTTTTGGCCCCAAAGGAATCTAAACCACAAAGCCAAAAGCCACACACAGACTTGCAAATGTGTGGCAGCAAAAGCATTTGTGATTTTGTGAGTCCTTCAAGGTGCCTCGAGCCTCTTGGGTTTTCTTGGTTGCCCTCGACTGACCAGGTGAGCAGGTGTGGTCTGAGCCCACCGTCCACACCTCTCCGGGCCCTCCTCCCCCTCCCTCCGTACTGTGGCGCTCTGCAGAGTCCGCTCTTAGAGGCCGACCCCCTCCCCTGCGGCCACCGAATATCTGGCACGTGAGGCTTCTGCAGCCAGCCAGCCCCCCTCCCCACGTGTAGCTGCAGACGCCCCATCTGGGTGGGAGTGATGGGGGGGCCTGTGAAGGGCAGCGGGGGCCCCACTTCCCCCCAGCTCAGCAGAGACCCTTCCCTTTGGGCGTTGGCAGCAGGCGGCCCTGGAGAAAGGCAACAGAAATGCAAAATGATTTTTAAAGAAATATATAAAGGAGCAGCTAAACCTAGAAGCTCAGGGACGCACCTGAACTGTCTTCCTTTCTCATCCAACTGGGGACAGATGGGAGGTGTGGGGCGTCTTTCCACGGCGGAGTGCGTCTCCTCTCTGTTTCCAGGGTGTGTCTGGGGTGTCTGCAGCAGCAGCTGCAGCAGCAGAAGTCTGGGCCCAGGGGCCCCTTCAGGGCCAGCCCACCAAGTGTCCTTCTGGGTGCATCAACTGGGTGGATTCTTCAGATCCAGGGAACCAACCCCCCCTCAGCCATTGCATTAAACCATGGGGGGTGGGGTGGGGGTGGGGGGTCAATATCCAGGCAGGGCTAACCGTATCCGAAGAAGGGGGCCCTGCGCATGGAAGCTCAGTTGGTCTGGAAGGGCCCGGCTGGTCTCCAGTTGCTTCCGCAGGGGCTTCCGTTGAGGCCCCCCGGGCCCACCTTCCCTTATCGCTGTCCTTGGGAAGACCCCTCGCCAGGTCCCCTCGCCAGCCTCCCAGGCCCTCCGGAGAAAGGGCAGGACTGACTCACCCCTTCCTGGGTCCGGAGCTCTTCCGTTTAGGCCCGGGACAGCGGGACGGGCTCTGGGGGCTCCTGTTCCTCCTGCATCAGGGGAGGGCCGAGGTGCCCATAAGGGGGCTTCTTCTTGGCCAGGACCTGCCGCCAGGAGAGGCTGAGGAGGCCAGGGAGAACCCCCCGGCTCCTGGCATCTCCCTTCTGCACCCCTGTGCAGAGGGCAGGAAAGGAGGGGGGACAGCGGCTTCCGCCTGACACCCCCCCCCCGCTGTCAGTGACAGGCAAGGCGACCCACCCTCCCCTCTTCCTCCTCCTCCTGCACCAGAGGCCGCGTTTGTGGGGAGGGGGGAGCCGCGCCCTCCGCCCATAAATCACCCGACAGGAGCACCTGTCTCTCGCTGGCATGTGCCCGGGAAGGAGTGCGCCAGGGCCGGGTTTGGAACAGGGACACGTCCGGGAAGGGCTAAAAAAAGACCAAAGCAGATGGACGCCGGCCGAGATTCCGTCCCAGGCGGGGAGCCCAGCGGCCGGCAAGCAGGGAGTCCCTCTGGACCAGCGCTCCTTCCTTGGGCCGCCTCAGGCTCGGGTTCGAGGGCATCACAGCTGGACACGCCAGTCCACCTTCCAGCTTGGAAACCTCGGAGTCTCTCATGTTGGTGCAGGAAGCATGAGGGCCCCCCGCCCCCCCGAGCTCTGATAAGGCAGGACGCACACACACATAGGGTTGCCAACCTCCAGGGGAGGCCTGGGGACCTCCCACTTCGGCAGGTGCTCTGCAGACAACAGCCTCCAGGGGGGAGGCATCGGTCCCTCGGAGATCTCCTCGGTCGCCCTGGCCTGCCCCAGGAAGTGGCTGCTCTAGAGGGACCCTCCCTGGTCGGATCCAGCGGGACTCTTCTGGTCAGCACAGAAATCCTTTGTCCAAGGACGTCAGAGAGGTCCGTGGCTGAGCTGGGATCCGAGCTCCTCCCTGTGCCACTCCTCAATGGCTTCCCGTTTCCTGCCGAGGTTCTCCCCTCCTCGGTGAGCAGGGCACGGGGACTGCTCCTTCCACAGACAGGCCTTGGTTTGGCCCCCACGTGCCCCGTTTGGGGGGTGTCCATCTCAGGCCCCCCCAGCCCAGGCAGCCGTTTTCTGTGAGCGCCGCAGGGTCCGGGAGAGAAGTGGGCCCCATCCCTGTGGGCTTCCACGTTCCCAGAAGCCATGGGAGAATTGCGTTTGAGCTGCCAGCCACAAGAGGTCAGTGGTGATGATGTGAACAGGGAAATCAAAGGGGGTCAGAGGGATTATTCACTTGCTTTCCTCTGGGCTTTCTGAGGCTAACCTGGGTGTTGTGGTTAAGACCAGTGGCTTCCACCCTGGCGACTCAGGTTTGATTCCCTGCTCCTCCACCGGCAGCTCATCACGACCCTGATAGAGCTGTTCTCACCAAGCAGTTCTCACAGAGTTCTCTCTGCCCCACCTCCCTCACAGTGTGCCTGTTGCAGGAAGAGGAAGGGAAGGTGATTGAAAACTGCTCTGAGGCACCGCTGGGCAGTGAACCGCAGGGCATACAATGTGGCCTGTGTTCCAGGAAGGCCGGTTCCACGTGGGGCTTGGGGCTGCCTGGTAGGTCCTACGAACAGAAGAAAAGAAGAGCCCTGCTGGGTTCAGAACGGCTGACCAATCGCCTTGAGGGAGCCAGATGAAAGCAACACCTCATGGCCTCTGATAGCCCCCTTTGAAAGCCTTCCAAGCCCATAGAATCCTAGAGTAGGAAGGGACCTCCAGGATCATCTAGTCCAACCCCCTGCACAATGCTGGAACTCACAACTGCCGGCCCACCCATGGTGAGCCCAATTTCATGCCTACGTGATCCCCCCTCCTACCAAAAATCCACTGCTGAACTAGACTCCTAGAATCAGGATCAGGATCAGCCTCAAGCATCCAGGAGAAGGATCTGTCCAGCCGCTGCTTGAAGATGGCCAGTGAGGGGGAGCTCCCCACCTCCTTAGGCAGCCCCTTCCCCTGCTGAACTAGACTCCCAGAATCCTAGAGTGTGAAGGGGCCATGGAGGCCATCCAGTCCCACCCCCTGCTCAGTGCAGGATCAGCCTCAAGCATCCAGGAGAAGGATCTGTCCAGCCGCGGCTTGAAGACCCCCAGTGAGGGGGAGCTCCCCACCTCCTTAGGCAGCCCCTTCCCCTGCTGAACTAGACTCCCAAAATCCTAGAGTGGGACGGGGCCATGGAGGCCATCCAGTCCCACCCCCTGCTCAGTGCAGGATCAGCCTCAAGCATCCAGGAGAAGGATCTGTCCAGCCGCTGCTTGAAGACCCCCAGTGAGGGGGAGCTCCCCACCTCCTTAGGCAGCCCCTTCCCCTGCTGAACTAGACTCCCAGAATCCTAGAGTGGGAAGGGGCCATGGAGGCCATCTAGTCCCACCCCCTGCTCAGGGCAGGATCAGCCTCAAGCATCCAGGAGAAGGATCTGTCCAGCCGCTGCTTGAAGACGGCCAGTGAGGGGGAGCTCCCCACCCCCTTAGGCAGCCCCTTCCACTGCTGAACTAGACTCACAGAATCCTAGAGTGGGAAGGGGCCATGCAGGCCATCTAGTCCCACCCCCTGCTCAGTGCAGGATCAGCCTCCAGCATCCAGGAGAAGGATCTGTCCAGCCGCTGCTTGAAGACCCCCAGTGAGGGGGAGCTCCCCACCTCCTTAGGCAGCCCCTTCCACTGCTGAACTAGACTCCTAGAATCCTAGAGTGGGAAGGGGCTATGCAGGCCATCTAGTCCCACCCCCTGCTCAGTGCAGGATCAGCCTCCAGCATCCAGGAGAAGGATCTGTCCAGCCGCTGCTTGAAGACGGCCAGTGAGGGGGAGCTCCCCACCTCCTTAGGCAGCCCCTTCCCCTGCTGAACTAGACTCCTAGAATCCTAGAGTGGCAAGGGGCCATGGAGGCCATCTAGTCCCACCCCCTGCTCAGTGCATGATCAGCCTCCAGCATCCAGGAGAAGGATCTGTCCAGCCGCTGCTTGAAGACGGCCAGTGAGGGGGAGCTCCCCACCTCCTTAGGCAGCCCCTTCCCCTGCTGAACTAGACTCCTAGAATCCTAGAGTGGGAAGGGGCCATACAGGCCATCTAGTCCACCCCCTGCTCAGTGCATGATCAGCCTCCAGCATCCAGGAGAAGGATCTGTCCAGCCGCTGCTTGAAGACCCCCAGTGAGGGGGAGCTCCCCACCTCCTTAGGCAGCCCCTTCCACGGCTGAACTAGACTCCTAGAATCCTAGAGGGGGAAGGGGCCATGCAGGCCATCTAGTCCCACCCCCTGCTCAGTGCAGGATCAGCCTCCAGCATCCAGGAGAAGGATCTGTCCAGCCGCTGCTTGAAGATGGCCAGTGAGGGGGAGCTCCCCACCTCCTTAGGCAGCCCCTTCCCCTGCTGAACTAGACACCTAGAATCCTAGAGTGGGAAGGGGCCATAGAGGCCATCTAGTCCCACCCCCTGCTCAGTGCATGATCAGCCTCCAGCATCCAGGAGAAGGATCTGTCCAGCCGCTGCTTGAAGACCCCCAGTGAGGGGGAGCTCCCCACCTCCTTAGGCAGCCCCTTCCACTGCTGAACTAGACTCCTAGAATCCTAGAGTGGGAAGGGGCCATGGAGGCCATCCAGTCCCACCCCCTGCTCAGTGCAGGATCAGCCTCCAGCATCCAGGAGAAGGATCTGTCCAGCCGCTGCTTGAAGATGGCCAGTGAGGGGGAGCTCCCCACCTCCTTAGGCAGCCCCTTCCACTGCTGAACTAGACTCCTAGAATCCTAGAGTGGGAAGGGGCTATGCAGGCCATCTAGTCCCACCCCCTGCTCAGTGCAGGATCAGCCTCCAGCATCCAGGAGAAGGATCTGTCCAGCCGCTGCTTGAAGACGGCCAGTGAGGGGGAGCTCCCCACCTCCTTAGGCAGCCCCTTCCCCTGCTGAACTAGACTCCTAGAATCCTAGAGTGGCAAGGGGCCATGGAGGCCATCTAGTCCCACCCCCTGCTCAGTGCATGATCAGCCTCCAGCATCCAGGAGAAGGATCTGTCCAGCCGCTGCTTGAAGACGGCCAGTGAGGGGGAGCTCCCCACCTCCTTAGGCAGCCCCTTCCCCTGCTGAACTAGACTCCTAGAATCCTAGAGTGGGAAGGGGCCATACAGGCCATCTAGTCCACCCCCTGCTCAGTGCATGATCAGCCTCCAGCATCCAGGAGAAGGATCTGTCCAGCCGCTGCTTGAAGACCCCCAGTGAGGGGGAGCTCCCCACCTCCTTAGGCAGCCCCTTCCACGGCTGAACTAGACTCCTAGAATCCTAGAGGGGGAAGGGGCCATGCAGGCCATCTAGTCCACCCCCTGCTCAGTGCAGGATCAGCCTCCAGCATCCAGGAGAAGGATCTGTCCAGCCGCTGCTTGAAGACGGCCAGTGAGGGGGAGCTCCCCACCTCCTTAGGCAGCCCCTTCCACTGCTGAACTAGACCCCAGAGTGGGAAGGGGCCATGCAGGCCATCTAGTCCCACCCCCTGCTCAGTGCAGGATCAGCCTCCAGCACCCAGGAGAAGGATCTGTCCAGCCGCTGCTTGAAGACGGCCAGTGAGGGGGAGCTCCCCACCTCCTTAGGCAGCCTCTTCCACTGCTGAACTAGACTCCTGGAATCCTAGAGTGGGAAGGGGCCATGCAGGCCATCCAGTCCCACCCCCTGCTCAGTGCAGGATCAGCCTCCAGCACCCAGGAGAAGGATCTGTCCAGCCGCTGCTTGAAGACGGCCAGTGAGGGGGAGCTCCCCACCGCCTTAGGCAGCCCCTTCCACTGCTGAACTCAGATTCACAGCTGTATTTGTTTCCTTTTCCATCACTTATTTAGAAGCCAGATAATTTAAGAAAATAGATTGGGAGTGGGGAGGGTGGGGGGTGTAAAGGTAACGCAAAGTTCCTTCCTTCTTCAATCTTCTCTTGCCCGAATCAGCCCGTGAAAGGACAGTGTGGACACCAGGGGGCGCCAGAGCTCTCTCTGGGAGCGGGGGGGGGGGGGGGCTGAGACTTGAAGAAGGGTTCCTGCTGGGAGCCAGAATGAAAGGGCAGGGGGCACTGGGATTTCAGTTGTGGATTCCCTGACATGCCTGGGGTTTTGCTCTTTGCCCCACCTCACCCCCCAGTGGGTGTGTCCCTAATCTCTTTCTCCCACCAGCCTCTGCTCCAAGGCCCAGTAGGGATGCCAACCTCCAGGTGGGGTCTGGGGATCCCCTGGCATTCCAGCTCCTCTGCAAATGACAGAGCTCAGCTCCCGCAGGGGAAATGGCTGGATGGGGGACTGTGGGGCACTGCACCCACTGAGGTCCCCATCTTCTCCAGACTGCACCCCCAAACCTCCAGTAATTTCCCACTCTGGTTCTGGTAACGCAAGCCCCTTCACCTGCCCCTGCTCAGGGGGGACGGCAATCACGGGGGAGGGGGAGGCATTCTTGCCTTCCATCTCCCCCCCCCCTCCTCCACTGAAAGTCCACACACAGCCTGGCCCCGATTGTTTCTGATCTTTACTAGAAACCCCCCTGAGGAGTGCTAGTGTCCTTTTTTCGGTGCTGTTGGGATCACTTGTGCATGAAATTGGGGTCACCGTGGGTGGGCAGGTAGTTGTGAGTGTCCTGCATTGCGCAGGGGGTTGGACTAGATGACCCTGGAGGTCCCTTCCCACTCTGGGATTCTATGAAAGCTGGAAGAGAATGTTATAATGCAAAACTATATGCTGAGTCCAGCTGTCTCGTTTGGACCATCAGTGAGACAGGACGATGAAAGGACAGGCAGGAGGAAGGTACTGCTGGATCCCCCACCCACCCACCCCCCAGAGGGGCCACCCGAACTCTTGCTTGCCGCCTTCTGGGGACCTGCTCCTGCCCCTCCCTGGCTCTCTTGGTGCGGCTGCCTGGAGCCCTTGTGCTGCCTTGCAGGGCTGGCGTGTCATGAGAGTTTCTTGTGCTTCTGATCCGTAGGGCTGGATACCTTGGACTTTGGTGGGAATTAGCCTCAGAGCCCCCCCCCCCTCTCCTCCTCCTCCTCCTCCTGCCCCAGGGTTGCCACAGGGGGTTCCCTCCCCTTTCGGCAGGACTATAGGGCCAAGTGGGAGCAGAAAGGAGGGGGACAAGGATTCTGAGGGGCTCTAGGAGGACCCTGGCAGTTTTCTCTTCCCATTTCCTTCTTTCCAGCAGAAGGTGCCCTGCCCCACTTTGCATATTTCAACTCTGCCCATTTGCAGTTGTGAATTTCCTGCGTTCTGCAGGGGGCTGGACCAGGGGACCCTAAAGCGAATCATTGTATTGATATTCACATTCATGAACCGCCACTCCTGGCCCCTGCCAGCTCGGGATGGTTTACAAGGAAAATGTTAAGAACCCACAGAATGCATGAAACAGCAATGCAGTGCTGGCAGCGGCAAGACCCCCCCCCTCTGCAGCCCTCCCCTCTCCCGCCCACCCAGGCCCCCCCCCCACAGTCTGCACACTGCACTTCCTTTGACGCAGCCCCAAATCCCGTTTGCCCTTTTAGCCCCGAGGCACACTGCTGACTCACGTTCAGCGCCCCCCCTACTAAGACCCCCAGCCCCCCCACCTCCCTTTTGGCCCTACAGCTGCCCCGGTCCTGGCCCTCCCGTGCCTCCTGGAGGGAAGAGCTCTTTTGCCAAGCCGCTGGTCATTCGTTCCGGCGAAGCAAGAGACCCTCCCCGTGAACGGAGCCCCCGGGGTGCGGGTGGTCCGCCTGCTGCTCTGCCGGCCGCGCAGTCCTTCTGCCCCCCCCCTGCCTGCTCCTAGGGCAGCTCGGGACACAGCCTGGGACCCCTCTGCCTGCCTCCGCCGTGCGCCGCTGGAGCGCGTTCTGCAGAGATGCTGGACCCTCCGGCAACACTGGGCGAGTCCCAGGCCGGAGCCCCCCCCCCCCCCCGCCCCAGGCCAGCGCTGCCACACTCTGAGCTCCACACCCAGGCCTGCAACCAGGGGCTGCACCGGGGGGAACAAAGCCCACACTCAAGGGGGCCATTCAGTACTCAAGCTCCTGGGAGTCTGGTTTGTGTGTCTTTCTTTCCTTTCCCCGCTTCTTTCTCTGGCCCCGCACAGCCTCCTCCGCCTCCTCCTGTCTTGGAAGCAGCTGGGTCATCTGCAGGCCCCCGTGGGCAGGCAGGGAGGTCCCGCTGGACCGGAGGGACCGAGGAGGTAAGCAGCCGGAAGCCTGGCTGGGTTCTCTTCTGGGCTCTCCAGGGAAACAAAACCGGAGGTCCGTCCTCTCTGCTGGGATTTCCTTCCCAGAAATGGCGAACTTTGCCTGGGGAAGAGGAAGAGAACACAGAAAGGACGGGAGGCTGAAAGGGCCCCTTCCCCCCCCCCCCCCGCCGCCCCATTTCCCCCTGGCGCTGCGTCATTATTAAACTCCTCGGCAAAATACGCCCGGTTTTTGCTTCAGATTGATTCAGGTTTGGGCCGTGTAGAGGAGAGTTTGGGAGCCGCCCGCAGACGCTTCTGGGGCCCCGGGTTGGTCTGCGGTCGGACAGACACACTGGAGACCCCGATATGTCCTCTGTACTTTTCCCTGTTTCCTGTAAACTGCCCCGAGCCTTCCTGTATATAAATATAATAATACTAAGTAG
The DNA here is from genome assembly GCF_049243985.1 of Paroedura picta. Lineage (NCBI taxonomy): Eukaryota > Metazoa > Chordata > Lepidosauria > Squamata > Gekkonidae > Paroedura > Paroedura picta. Next base: position 1,637,913 of record NC_135369.1, read on the forward strand.
AATAAATAAATAAGAGACCCACAAGGTTTGGGGGGCCGGAGCCCTCGAGAGGCACCGCTCCTTCCCTCGGGGGCAGAGGGGCTGGCTCAGGGTCCTTCATGAAAGGCCAAAATTGCAGGGCGGAGTCACAAGAGGAGGAGGAGGACTCAGAGCCAGGCCGCCAGCCACGGTGAACCGTTTTGGGGAGCATGTGTCTTTCTGCACATGCAAATGCGATCTTTTGTATGGACTGGGTTTTTTTAAATGTGAGTCTCACGATTCTCCCAGACATCGGGCTCCTCTGCCCGTTCACAGAAACAGCAGGAGCATTTTGGTGGGGCTCATTTATTGTGTTTGTGGCCTGCCTATTTCACAGAGGCTCAGGTTGGAGTGCTAAACCCACAGAGAGAGAGAGCGATGCAGCCGGGCAAGACCAGACAACCACTCCTGAGGCAGCGGGGCCTGGATCGTGGGCATAAGGGAGGACAGAGAGCCGTCTTGTCCCCGAAAGAACGAAGAGGGTGGGCCGCTAAGGTGCCAGACCACCGGGCAGAGAAAGCAGAGAGACGCACACCCCCGTTGCTTGCACCGTCTCACCTCTGCTGCAGGGCATCCTTGGCCCCTTGCAGCCCATTGTCGGCACTGTCCCTGGTGTATCGCTGGTGAACAGGGCTTCTCTCCAGGGTTCGTGAACATTTCTTTAGGCTGGTTTGGAAACCACCGTGGAAGTCCTGGGTTCGGTTTTGGGCACCCCAGTTGAAGAGGGATGTAGACAAACTGGAGCGTGTCCAGGGGAGAGCAACAAAGATGCTGAGGGGTTGGGAGACTTAATACGTAGGGGGAAAGATTGGGGGAGCTTGGTCTGTTTAGCCTGGAGAGGAGACGACTGACAGGGGATCTGATACCATCTTGAAGTATTTAAAAGGCTGCCATATGGAGGATGGAGCAGAGTAGTTCTCTCTTGCCTCAGAGGGACGGAGCAGAATGAATGGGATGAAATTAATTCAAAAGAAATTCCGTCTACACCTCCGGAACAGGCTTTCTTGGGAGGTGGTGGGTTCTCCATCTTTGGAAAAGTTTAAGCAGAGGCTGGATTTCCATCTGATGGAGAGGCTGATTCTGAGAAGGTTCAAGGGGGTGGCAGGTGGCAGTGGAAGAGCGAGAGGGTTGTGAGTGTCCTGCACACTGCAGGGGGTTGGACTAGATGACCCAGGAGGTCCCTTCCAATTCTGTGATTCTAGGATTCTCTGACTGAGCTGGCAGGCAGAAGGGACTGCTTGGCCTTGATGATGTTCAGATGTTCCTCTATATCCTCCACCTGCCTGGGTGGCCTCTGACAAGGAGGATCTGCCTTCATAATTATCAGCGGACTGGGCCCCATGCGAGACCTGAGCTGCATTTGCTGGCTTTTGGTGGCACAGCCCAATTTCAACACAGATCAGGGGAGGGTGGTATACAAATATAAATGAAAATAAATGAAACAAAATGTACAGAATAATTTGCCTGCCGCTCTAGGAGTCCTGAGCTGTGATTTTGAATTCTGTTCTTTTTAAATGTATTTTGCTTTGCATAATTTACCTACACCATAAGCCGCTTTGTGTTCCGTAAGAAATGAAGGCAGAATTCAGGCCCCCGGCTGATGCCTCCCGCCATACACCGAACCTCGAGGCGCTCTGCTGGCGGCCCTGTTCTCCAGCCGCTTCTCCCCTTTTCCTCTACTTCTCTTCCCGGAACATGCAATTGTTTCTGCTCTGAGTTTACGTGTTCATTTCAGGAAATAGCACTTTGTTTACTGAGGATTTAGGGACGCCTGCTGTGGTTTCCCACCCCTTCTTTGTAAACGGTCTCTGCTTATGGCTGTATGTCGCTTTATGCAGTATTATGGAATCGCCTTCGATCTGTCTGTATTTACGGGGCTCCTTGGTCTTCTGCATACTCGTGTTGGTGTTTAGATCTGTACTCAGCAGCTTCTCACGGTCCCAAATCCCCTGTCTCACCTTCTTCTTCTTCTTCTTCTTCTTCTTCTTCTTCTTCTTCTTCTTCTTCTCTGAGACAGAAAAGGTGCAGAATCCGAACCACCACCACCATTTTGCCTAAAAAGAAATGCAACATTTATTTCCCCAGGCAGAAGTCAGAGGGATTTATTTTGGAATTTTTTTTCATTTTATTGATGAATTGATTCATATTGATTGATGAATTAACAGGAAAAAAAACAGCTAACAACTAAATTAACACTACAAAGAATATCGTTGCACAATACAGAAATATAGAATAATTGGTCCTCCTCACTCTTACCTATTCCATATAAGATATTTAATACACCTGACTTCCTTTCTTGAGAGAGTCCACAAAATAAAACTGCGTTGTCGTCATAGTCTTCTGATCTTGTTGATCATACGAGTGAGTCTCACCTTTCTTGCTAGTTCTGTTACTGTTCCCAGCCACTGGGCTTTAAGTCAGAGGGATTTTCAAGGAAGCCAAGAAAGGCACGGGGGGGGGGGGGGGGATAAGACAGGTTTTCTCTGTTTCCTCCTCTTTACATGTCCCTGTCAGGAATGGACCCAAGGGTCATGTGAGCCTTGCACCGGAAATACAGAACACAGATGAAAGTGACATCTTTTGGAGATTTTTTTTCTGGTTTATTTTCACTGCATTTTGTTACTTCCAAACAGGTTGCAATGCATATAATTTTGTCTACTAGAGTCTTCACTCCTGACTTCCTGTTGCCAAATGCCACCCCACCTCCAACTTGGCTCTCCTGCTCCACACCAAGGGCAATCGGGCAGCAGACCGAGGGGGGGGGGGAGGAAGCCCCTGCCCAGGCACGGCCCAGACCCGGCTGCAGGAAGCTGGCCTGGCTTGAGAGTCCCTGCAGGGGTCAGGGGTCACCTTCCCGGGCTGTGTACAGGTGCCATAATTCTAGAGAACCCCTAATGCTCTGTGGCCACAGTTTTACATGCTAAACCACATCTCCCATCCCAGTTGCATAGCAATACCTCCACCACCCCCCCCTTTGCCCCCTTGCAAATCCTGGAGTCCATGAATTTTGGACCCGGTGCAACCTCTTGCGTGTATCCGATGCAATTTATTACCCGAGCGCCTGCATGGTGTGGCAGTGAAGAGTGGCAGCTTCTCATCTGGTGAGCCGGTTTGATTCCCCCTTCCGGCTTCTCATGCAGCCAGCTGGGTGGCCCTGGCCTAGTCACAGCCCTGACCGTTCTGTTCTCATAGAGTAGCCCTGTCAGAGCTCTCTCAGCCTCCCCTCCCTCACCGGGGGTCTGTTGTGGGGAGAGGAAAGGGAAGGCGAAACGAAGCCTCTCTGAGAGACCCCCTATAGGCTATAAAAACCAGCTCTTCTTCTTCTGTGCTATTGTTGTTCTACATATATCTGGGGACTCAATGCAGCCGGCCCTTTCCTCCTGTCACTCCCCTCTGTGTAGATTGAGGCGTTTCCCCAGATATCACAGACCACGAGGTCAGTGGGCTTTGGGGGGCCTAACTCTGCCGGGGTGCTCGTGTGGGTAGGGGGGCGGCAGGAGAGAGGGGTGCGCCCAGGGGACCCCTTTCGGGGCAGCTAGCGGCCACCCAAGGGGCGAGATTTCCTGCAGGCACACCAGGCGGGGGGGGGGGGGGCGCTGCCCTCCCGTCCGTCGGGTCCGCCCGGTGGGTCGGTGTCGGGGGGGGGGGGGGGAGGGGACGCAACCGAGCGGCCTGTCGGGGCTCAGGAGGGCCGGAAAGCTTCGGCGGGGTTCGGCCTGTTCCGACGGGGCGGGGGCTGGACGGGGCTGGATGCCCATGCCGCGCCTGGGGCGCCCCTCGACGGCCGGGACGGCTCCTTCGGCAGGAGAGGGACCGGGTGCGGGCAGGGTTTCGATGGCGGCCCCCCGTGGCCGAGACAGGCGGCGGCCGCCCACCGCCGAGCCCTCGGAGCCCTGGCACTGCCCGAGGCCGTCGGAGAGCCGCTGCCACCCCTGCGCCCTAACGCGGGGCCCCGATCATAGAAACAGCCCAGACCGGCTTCGCCCCCAGGCTCAGCCTTGCCCCGAGCCAGCGAGCGCCCGCGCCCGTGCCCGGAGTCTGGACGTGGCGCCCGCGGCTGGCGGGGAGGCTCTCTTCGCCGAGCCGCGCCTACTCTGCCGGGGCGTTGTGGGTGGGCCCGCCGGGCAGGACGACTCGCCCCCGCCGCCCCCCCCCCTCACTGGTACTCAGCGCCTTCTCGGCAGAGCCGTCGGGGCGAAGCGCGATTTCCCAGGGGTCGCCCCTCGGGGAGGAGTGCCGCGGGCCGGGAAACCGGGCGATGCTCCGGGGACAGGATCCACACACACAAACACAGACACGCAACTCAGGCCGGGAGGCCATTACTATGAAAGATGTACGTGGGGCGGGTAGGACCGACAGGAGGCCACCGCCAAGTAGCCTCAGGAAATCCGCCGAGATGGGTTCAGAAATTCATTTCTGGTCGCACAAGGGTCTGTCTCAGACACGCGTCTCCGCCCCTCTGAGCGAACGAACAAGACTCGCCGCTTCTCAGAAACAAACGCCCAGGCCCGCTGTTCCCCCTGGCCCCTAATTTCTGCCCCTTCCTTCGGAGAGTACGGGGGGGGGGCATTTGTGCAGATTTTGCCCCCACAACAGCCTTGCAAGGTAGAGCACAGCACCCACTTTGTTTTCCTGTGGGCCGGCCAAGGGAGGATGCAAGGGGGTCTCCTCCTGGGCAGGGGGGGGGGGCGAGAGAGAGGCTGGCAGAGCACCCAAGAGCCCCGGGTGCAGCAGAGAGCCTCCTTTTGGTTGTAGGCCCTCATTCTATGCATTGATTGTTTAAATATTTATTTAAATAACATTTATTATTTAAATTATCTATTGATAGTATTTATATTATTTATTATTATTTAAATTGTTTGTTAAACACTCCCGAACTGGCTTGTGGAGGGTCACGATCTGTCCATATAAAAACCCAGTAAAACCCCATTAAAACAATTGCGGACCCACAGAGACATAGAGGAAAAACAGACTCCTAAGAAAACATGGTGGTCTTCAACCACACCAACCCACCCCCCCAAAAAAAATCTGTATAGGGGAGAGGAGTGGGAAGAGGGAGCGTGGATGACACGGCTAATGCTGGCCCTCTTAGCTGGGGGGGGGGCGGGGGGCATCAGATCTTCCTCTCCACGCCGGCCTCACCCATAATGAGGAACCCTTAGCCCTGACCCCTTTCAACTCCCAGCTCCCGATGTAAGGAGATGGGAATCCCATGAAAAGTGGGTGGGGAGGAGGTCTTTCTTATTTCCCCCCCCCACATGCGCAGGGGGTCTGCACAGGCGAAGGTGGACGCAGCAATGCTTCTCCAGGACCTCCCGGGTGCCGTCTGAAGGGAATGGGACCGCTGGGGGGGTGGCCAGAGGTGGCCCCGGACTCCCTGCGCACCAGAGCACCCTGAAATTCCCCGCCGGGCCCTGTGCCCCCTCCCCAGCCGAGCAGCTCTTTGGGGCCTCTCAGCCCAGAGGGTGTTGTCTCCCCTCCAAAGGGCCAGCAGCCCCATGGGCATCGTCCCTCGGGCCCCGGAAGGGGCAGGGGGATCTTGTCCGGCCCTTCCACTGTCCAATATCATTTTTTGTATTTTTAGAAAACAAAGTAGAGGGTATAAAGGGGATGCAGAAAAGAAAAGGGGATTGTGTTATTCTCTCTCTCTCTCTCAGCCCGGCCTCAACCGGTGCCTGGTGGAAGAGCTCCCCTTGACGGGCCCTGCAGAACTGTGGAGGTTCTTCCTACCAAAATCTTATTTGTGTATTTTAACCCTTTGTAATCTGCCCTGAGCCTCTGCGGAAGGGCAGGGTATAAATGTAATTAATAATTATTATTATACTATTAAACCTGTGCGGCTTGCGTTTCTGTAATAAGAACCACCACTCTGGTTTTCTGGCCCCGTTCCCTGGTAGGCCCAGGGGGGGTAAGAGCGGTCCCACAATCAAGTACATTTCCAAGGGGAAAGAGACACCCCCACCCACCCACCACCCACTGCCATACATCAGCTGGCCCTCTTAGCAGGGGGGGGTCGCCTGCCTGTCGGCCTCTTTCTCCCTCGGCCTCCCAAAGGGCTGCAGGCCTCAAAACCGAGGGCCGAGGTGGCCCTTCTGGGGTCTCCTTGGCTTCCCTTTGCTTTGGGTTCTTCTCTCCGCTGCTGAGGGGGCTGCTTGGGGCTGGCCTTGGGAGAAAGAGCCCTGTGAGCCCAGGAGACCCTGCCTCCCTCTCCCACCCTGACTCCCCTTGTCCTTCCTTCCTCCTCTGCTGGGAAAGGGATGCCCCAGCCGTATATTCTGCCCAGGGGGTTGACCAGGCGCAAAGAGGAGGCCAAGCCCCAGCAGGAGCTGCCCTTCATGGCTGCCGCCTGCCCTCCACCACGGCCCCGCCCCGCCCTGCCCCGCCCCCCTCTTTGGGCCTTTGCATCCACCATGACCCTGACCTTGAGGGCAGGGATGAGAAGGGGGTGAGGGGCTGGCAGAAGGGGGTTTCCGAGGTGGGATGGAGGAGCTGGGCCAGGAGCTGGGCAAGGAGGGCATCGCCCCCATCTGGGAGGACGGATCCTGGGGGCCTGCAATTAAGGTGACCTTTGCTAATGGGAAAGAGCTCGGCTGGAGTCTGAGGGCCTTGACTTGACTTGAGGGGAAGGGGAAAGAGATGCATGCCCCACCCCATAGCTTAGCAAAGAGCTGGCTGCCCTCGCAAGCAGAGATACCTGCAGTGATGACAGCCAGAGATGTTTCAGAGTGGTTTGGCCACGCCTGCCTCTGCCCAGCAGCCCCGGCCGAGCACAGGGCAGGACAAGAAGGTCAGAACATGGAACGACTCAAAGGAGCAGCCGTGTTGGTCTGAAGGGCACAATAAAATCGCCAGACTGTCATGTAATATTATCATGTCATGTAAGAAGATCGTAGTCTGAGGAAGGGTGCTTGCACTCGAAAGCTCACGCCTTGAATAAATCTTTGTTGGTCTTAAAGGTGCCCGACTGGACTCTGGTTTTATAGAACATGAAACGTCATGGAAGCCGCATTGGGTGAATGCTCAAACCTGGACTATAACTGAGAGGAAAAGGCTTCCAGTCTTCTGGAATGAGGGCTCCCGGTAGGGATGCCAGCCTCCAGGTGGTGCCTGGGGATTCCACAGAGGAAGAAAACAGATGCTTTTGGAAGCAGGCATCTGTGGCCCTGGACTCCACCGAGGTCCCTGCTCTCCCAGGGCTTCATCCCCAAATCTGGCTACGACCCCCAACCCATGCCAGTGACCCAGGGAACCTGGCAAACCTACCTCAGGGGTACAGTTGGCTCAAGGATTCTCCCCTCACTTCCAAATTGACTCTTAGGGGAGGTATTATCTGGCTGGCAGAAGAGCATAAGAGAAGCCATGCTGGACCTGGCCAAGGGCCCCTCCAGGCCAATGCTCCGGATCACACAGGGACCCAAACCCAGGGGCCCTCCAGAGGTCCACCAGCGGGGCCAGACCTCCAGAAGCCCTCCCTGGTGGCCCCCCAAACAACTTCTTTCTTAAATGAGAGCCAGGATCCAACAGGAGAGGAAGCATTTGAATTCGGGGTGCTGAACCGTTGGGGTTCAGACAATACCTGCCACCTCTTTTCTCCGTCTGCGGGATGGAAACCTGCTGGGGCGGGCTGGAGTCCCTCTCCCCGAGGCTAGTCATGACCCACACCTTGGGAAGGGTTAAGGGGCTAGAGAGAGAAAGGGGAACGTGAGAGGCTGGGGGGGGGCACTAGAAAAGAAATCCAAACACGGCACTTTTAATTGCGTTCCATTAAAACTCGCTTTTGGGGCCGGAGTGGGGCTGCACATTCTCATGGTAATGACGGGAGAGCTGCACAGAGGGGCCTTTCTCGTCAAAGGTGGGGCTCCCAAAGGCCCTCCTGGGAAACCCTTCACCTTTGATCCTGGGGTCGGCCCCGGCACACGGCTCTATAGTTGGCACGCCTGTAAAGCTGTCATGGCCGCTTCCCCCGCAGAACTGGACCCGGCTTCTAGGAGTAGCGGGTGCGAGTCCCCCCCCTTCTCTGTGAATGGAGCCCTGCTGGGGGGGGGAGACTGGTGTGTGGAGCAGCTGCCCAAGGAACACTCCCTTGCCAACCACCACACAGACACACACTCACACACACACACACACACACACACACACCATTTTTAAAAAACAAATGGCCCACTGGATCCCCCGCTGTCTTCTGCTAACACCAGCGTGTTCTCCGGGCACAAAAAATAAGGTTGCCAACCTCCAGGTGATAAGAGCCAAAATTGCAAAATGGGGCACACGGTGTATGGAAGAAAACTCTCCAGGCAGGGGCTGGATATCTCCCGGGATGAGGACTCACTTCCAGGCCGCAGAGAGGAGACTCCCCCAGGAGCAAAGGGCTGCTTGGGCAGGAGAACTCTGCGCCATGATCCCCCTCTGGGGTCTCTCTTCTCCCCAAGCGTTCCCTCCTCGGAGTGGGCATGGGGAAGACCTTTCTCTGCCTGAGACCCTGGAGAGCCCTGGGGAGGGGCCAGAGCTCAGGGGCAGAGCCTCTGCTGGGCAGGCAGGAGGTCCCCGGTTCAATCCCAGGCAGCATCTCCAGCTGAAAGGACCAGGCAGGAGGGGGTGGGGAAGACCTTTCTCTGCCTGAGACCCTGGAGAGCCCTGGGGAGGGGCCAGAGCTCAGGGGCAGAGCCTCTGCTGGGCAGGCAGGAGGTCCCCGGTTCAATCCCAGGCAGCATCTCCAGCTGAAAGGACCAGGCAGGAGGGGATGGGGAAGACCTTTCTCCGCCTGAGACCCTGGAGAGCCCTGGGGAGGGGCCAGAGCTCAGGGGCAGAGCCTCTGCTGGGCAGGCAGGAGGTCCCCGGTTCAATCCCAGGCAGCATCTCCAGCTGAAAGGACCAGGCAGGAGGGGGTGGGGAAGACCTTTCTCTGCCTGAGACCCTGGAGAGCCCTGGGGAGGGGCCAGAGCTCAGGGGCAGAGCCTCTGCTGGGCAGGCAGGAGGTCCCCGGTTCAATCCCAGGCAGCATCTCCAGCTGAAAGGACCAGGCAGGAGGGGATGGGGAAGACCTTTCTCTGCCTGAGACCCTGGAGAGCCCTGGGGAGGGGCCAGAGCTCAGGGGCAGAGCCTCTGCTGGGCAGGCAGGAGGTCCCCGGTTCAATCCCAGGCAGCATCTCCAGCTGAAAGGACCAGGCAGGAGGGGATGGGGAAGACCTTTCTCTGCCTGAGACCCTGGAGAGCCCTGGGGAGGGGCCAGAGCTCAGGGGCAGAGCCTCTGCTGGGCAGGCAGGAGGTCCCCGGTTCAATCCCAGGCAGCATCTCCAGCTGAAAGGACCAGGCAGGAGGGGATGGGGAAGACCTTTCTCTGCCTGAGACCCTGGAGAGCCCTGGGGAGGGGCCAGAGCTCAGGGGCAGAGCCTCTGCTGGGCAGGCAGGAGGTCCCCGGTTCGATCCCAGGCAGCATCTCCAGCTGAAAGGACCAGGCAGGAGGGGATGGGGAAGACCTTTCTCTGCCTGAGACCCTGGAGAGCCCTGGGGAGGGGCCAGAGCTCAGGGGCAGAGCCTCTGCTGGGCAGGCAGGAGGTCCCTGGTTCAATCCCAGGCAGCATCTCCAGCTGAAAGGACCAGGAGTTGTCCATCCAGAGAAAAGGGAGGGCAGGATCCTGGAGTGGGGGGGGGTGACAAGGCTGTCTCCTCAGCTGCCATTGTGATGTGGGGCAGTGAAGTCATCAGGAGGTTGGGAGGCTGGGTGGAGGGCCTTGCAGGCAGGGGAGCCCCAACCGCCCAGCTGGAGGCGAGGGTGAAGAAGCCATGGTCCCCGGAAGAGACCGGCGGCCGGCAGCCTTGAGCTAGGAGGGAGAGAGAGAGGGCCTGACCCGACTCTCATGGGCGCATTGGCATCCTCCCAGATCCCAGCTAACCCACACGGCGATCAGCGTCACCATGCCCAAGCGAAACCCCCTGGCCATCGGGATCGACCTGGGGACCACCTACTCCTGCGTGGCCGTGTGCCAGCAAGGCAAAGTGGAGATCCTGGCCAATGACCAGGGACACCGGACACTGCCCAGCTACGTGGCCTTCACCCAGACCGAGCACCTGGTGGGGGGTCCGGCCAAGAGCCAGGCCTCCCTCAACCCCCACAACACCGTCTTCGATGCCAAGCGCTTGCTGGGCAGGACGTACGAAGACGCCTCTGTGCAGGAGGACATGAGGCACTGGCCGTTCGCCGTGGTCAGCCTCGAGGGGAAGCTCAAGGTGCAGGTCAGCCACAAAGGGAAGCAGCGGGCCTTCTACCCCGAAGAGATCTCGGCCATGGTGCTGGCCAAGATGAAGCAGACCGCCGAGTCCTACCTGGGCTGCCCGGTTTCCCAAGCTGTGGTCACGGTGCCAGCCTACTTCAACGATGCCCAGCGCCAGGCCACCATCGACGCAGGGGCGATCGCCGGCCTCCAGATCCTGAAGATCCTCAATGAGCCGACGGCAGCCGCCATCGCCTACGGGCTGAACACCAAGAGCCCCGAGGAGAAGAGCCGGAACATCCTCATTTTTGACCTAGGCGGGGGCACTTTTGACGTTTCCATCCTCTCGGCCGAGGACGGCATCTTCGAGGTCAAGGCTACCGCGGGAGACACCCACCTGGGCGGGGAGGACTTCGACAAGCGGCTGGTGGATTATCTTGCCGAAGAGTTCAAGAAGAAGCACAAGGAGGACCTCCTCCAGGACAAGAAGGCCATGCAGAGGCTGAAGATGGCTTGTGAGCACGCCAAATGCACCTTGAGCTCCTGCACCAGCGCAAGCGTCTCCATCGACTCCCTCCACCGAGGGGTCGACTTCCACGCCACCGTCACCCGGGCACGGTTCGAGGACCTCTGCTCGGACCTCTTCCGCGCCACCCTGAAGCCCTTGGAGCGGGCCCTCAAAGACGCCAAGATGAAGAAGGGCGACATCAGGGACATTGTGCTCATTGGCGGCTCGACGCGCATCCCCAAGATCCAGAGGCTGCTCAAGGACTTCTTCCACGGCAAGGAGCTGTGCAAGGGCATCAACCCCGACGAGGCCGTGGCCTACGGAGCGGCCATCCAGGCAGCCATCTTGACGGGCAACCAGACCCCCTCCATGCAGAACATGTTCCTCCTGGACGTCACCCCACTCTCCTTGGGGATCAACACTCAGGGGGGAGTCATGGCGACCATAATAAAGCGCAACTCTCCTCTCCCCACCAAGGAAACCATGGAGTTCACCACGACAGAAGACGACCAGGACACCATCTTGTTCATGGTGTACGAAGGGGAAAGAGCGCTGACGAAGCACAACCACCTGCTGGGCACGTTCACCTTGAAGGGCATCCCCCCTGCCCCCTGCGGGGTCCCGGTCATCGCAGTGACGTTTGCCATTGATGAAAACAATATCCTGATGGTCTCGGCCAAGGACGTGGAGACCGGGAACACCAGCCAACTGGCCATTTCGGACACCAGGGGCCGGCTGGGCCGGGAGGAGATCGAGAGCATCGTGCAGAAGGCGGAGGAGTTCCGCGCCCACGACGTGTCCCAGCAGGGGAAGATCGAAGCCATTAATTCCCTGGAGTCCTGCACCCTGGAGCTCAAGAGAGCGGCAGAAGAAGAAGAGGTCCTGGACGTGGCGGCCAAGAGGAGAATGCTGGACCTCTGTGAGAGCACCACCTCCTGGCTGGAGGGCAACCCCCTGGCGGAGAAGGAAGAGTGCGAGCAGAGGCAGAAAGACCTGGAGGAGACCTGGGAGTCCATCTGCAGTGCCACTGTCCTCGACGAGAAGGCAGCAGCCGAAGGGACGCCCGGAGAAGACCCCGCAGAGGCAGCGGCGGAGAGGGAAGACCCCTCGGAGGGAATGGAATGAACCACCCCATGACCACAACACCTATCTCCACCTAGGGGGCATATTAAATATCTGGGTAGAAATCCACCCTGTATCTCCGTATAGACGGGAGTCCGGCTGTGTCTGCTTTGCTGTTCACCGTGTGGGTTCAGGGCGGTGTCAGTCAGGGTGAGGCAGGGGGTCCAGCCCACAGGTCCCCCAGAAAGGGGCTGTGTGGCTTTGGCTCTGGGGCCAGGGAGCCCGCCAGGCAAGAGGGGCCCGACCCACTCGTGTGACGCAGGGATGGTTGTATCGGATGCACAATGCTGATTGTCCACTTTCCTTCTCTGTCATTTTCCTTGCTGGTGGGACTCCAGGTGGCTTCCAAATTGGGTTGCCAGATCTGGGTTGGGACATACCTGGAGATTGGGGGATGGAGCCCAGGAAGGGTGGGCTTTGGGGAGGGGGGTCTTCAGTAGGGTGTTGTTGTTGTTGCTGTTGCTGTTAGGTGCAAAGTCGTGTCCGACCCATCGCGACCCCATGGACAATGATCCTCCAGGCTTTGGGTACAGTGCCATAAAGTCCCCCTTCCAAAAGGGCCATTTCCTCCAGGGGAACGATTCTCTGTCACCTGGAGCTCAGGTGGAATCCCAGGAGATCTCCAGCCCCCACCTGCACGTTGGCAACCTGGCTGGCAACGCACATGGCCACACGATTCTGCCTTCCACAGGATGTGACCCTGGGTGCATCAAAGTCCGTCTTGTCTGCTCTTCTCCAGGCTGACCCTTCCCCGCAGCCTTTCCTCTTTGGGCTTGGCCCCCCGGCGGCCCCGGATCATCCCCCCTCCCCATGTTGTACTGGACCCAGTCCCAAGGCCTGTGGCCCCCCACAGCTCCCCTCCCTCCACTCTGATAAAATACTACTGACATCCACTTGGCCATTTAGCCAGTTCCCCATCCACCTAACCAGCCGAAACTCCAGCCTGCCCCCCTCCAGTTTACCCATCAGAACATCACGGGAAACCGTGTCAAAAACCAGACAGAAATCCAGGAAAATAATATCAGCTGAGTTTTCACGATCTAGTAAGCCCCTCACTCAGTCTAGAGGGAAACCAGTTTGGTCTGGCAGGACCTGTTGGAGACACATCTGTGCTGACTTTCCTGGATTAACAAACTGTCCTTCCGGTGTTTGCAGATCGTCCCTCTAAAGTCTGCGCCATTATCTTCCCTGCGATGGAGGTCCCGGGTCATCCCTCCTCCCTTTCGTGAAGATTGGGACAGCATTCGGTCTCCCCAGTCTTCCGGCATCTCTCCAGTCCTCCCGGAGGGCCTCAAGATGATGGACCAGGGAACCAGGCAGTTCTTTGAGCACTCTCAGGGGCACCCCCTCCGGCCCAGGGGATGTGAGCTCCTCCAGTGCAGCCAGGCGCCTCTCGACCGCCTCTCTGCCCATGTCCGCCTGCCGCCCAGACACTAGACCCCCCTCCTCCCATCCCTAGATGTGCCCCTGTTCTTCTGGGGAAACTCAGGGCCCTTCTGCTTTCTCTGTCTCCTCTGTCACAGTCTCTCCATCTTCACCCAACATCGGCCCCTTGCCTCGTTTACTTGACATTTGCTCCTCACGTATCTGAAGAAGCTCTTCTTGTTATTTGGGACTTCTGGTGAGGAGGAGCTTTTAAGCTCACAGGGTCACAGCCCAGCACAGAGTGGGGCTGGCAGCCCCTTTGCTGCACCCCACCCCCAGCACACACTTCCTCAATCAGCCACAAGCAAAAACACTTAACAATACTTAACAGAAACCACTCTCTAGCAGGCTACCAAACACCCACACCCACAAATACTGTCCTCACTCACACACACACACACAGCAGCCTCAGTTAGAAGAGGCAAAAGACGAAGGCAAAATGCCTCTCACCTTATCAGCCACACTCCCCGTGCTCCTTGCCTTCTCCCCAGCTTCTCAGCTCTGTCTTTGGTGACAAGAAGCTGGGGGCTGGACCTGGGACCTTCTGCATGCAAAGCAGATGCCCGACCCCTGACCCCCCAGCCCTTCCCCCACTGGTCATGCACAGCCCTTCACACCTTCTACAGTCTGGTCCTTCTAACTGGGGATGCTGGGGACTGAAACTGGACCTAGGAGCACAGAAGCACAGAGTTGGAAGGGACCTCCAGGGGCACAATGCAGGAACTCACAACGACCTGCCCCCCCCCCGCAGGGACCCCCATTCCATGCCCAAATGTTCCCCTCCCAACTGCTGGTGCTTATTGATGGCTGCTTTAAAACATTTTGTTCACTTCTCCTGGAGGAAATGGCTGCTGGGGGTCTTGCATTCTCCCCTACCAGGGCCCTGCCCTCCCCCCCACCCCAGTGGAGACCCCAGGGGCCCAAGAGTGCTGGGCAGGCGGGCAGGCGCACGTTTGCGGACTCCTGCTGGTGGTGTTTCCCTGCCCTGTCCATAAAATGGGCACCACAGCCCCACCCACCCCCGCTTCTGGCTCCTCCCCTGGCGGTGGGTGGAGCCACGCTGGGAGCTGGCTGCAGTCAGGGGCTGCGGGATCCTGTGCAGGCAGCCCTCGCTCTCCCTTGCTGCCCAGCCTTCACGGAGCTTGTCTGCAGGCCGGACGGTCCCAGGCTCAAGGCCCAGCTGGCCCGGCCAGAAGCCCTCCAAGGAGGAACCGGACTCCACAGGCCAAGTGGGATCTGCTGGCCCCTGGAAGCCCCATTATGACATCAGCCGTGACGGAAGGTCCTCCAGGGGGAAACACCCAGGGGAGAGGGAGGCAGAGGAAAAGCCCCCCGGAGCCAAGGAGATCGGCCCACCCAGGGTGCCAATTTTCCATCTTTGGCAGGCGGGCCTGATCCTGGGGAAGACGCCCCGATGGGAGCGGATCTCAGCCATGGCAACGCCGACAACTTATGCGACGGCTCCGCCACCCTCTCTCTCCCCCGGTTCAGCAGCACACCGGCCCGCACCCGCCCAAAGGGCCCGGCGGTGGGGATTGACCTGGGCACCACCTCCTCGTGCGTGGCCGTCTGCCAGAAGGGCAGGGTGGAGGTGATAGCCAACCACTACGGCAGCCGGACCACGCCCAGCGGCGTGGCCTTCACGGACCGGGAGCGCCTCGTGGGGGAAGCCGCGGAAACGCAGAGGGGCCTCCACCCGGAGAATACGGTCTTCGGCGCCAAGCGACTGATGGGCCGTAGGTACGACGACCCTGCGGTGCAGGGCGGGATGAAGCACTGGCCTTTCCAGGTGGCCCCGTGTGGAGAGAAGGCCCAAGTGCGGGTGACGTTCAAAGGGGTGGAGAAGGCCTTCTATCCCGAGGAGATCTCTGCCGTGGTTCTGACCAGGCTGAAGCAGGCGGCCGAGGCCTTTCTGGGCCGGCCAGTCTCGCAGGCGGTCGTCACCGTCCCGGCCTACTTCAACGACGCCCAGCGCCAGGCCACCCTCGATGCCGCGGCCATTGCCGGCCTCGAGGTGCTGCGCCTCATCAACGAGCCCAGCGCGGCCGCCATCGCCTACGGCCTGAACGCCGGCCCCTGCCGGAAGGCCAAGAGGAACCTCCTCGTCTTCGACCTGGGCGGGGGGACCTTCGATGTGTCCGTGCTCTCGGTCCAAGACGGCGTCTTCGAGGTGATGGGGACCGCGGGAGACACCCAGCTGGGCGGGGAGGACTTTGACCAGCGGCTGCTGGATCATCTCGTGCTGGAATTCAAGAGGCAGCACAAGGAGGACCTCGGCCAGAGCTCCAAGGCCCTGCAGAGGCTGAGGGTGGCCTGTGAAAGGGCCAAGAGGGCCCTGAGCGCCGACCTGAGGGCCACGGTCGCCGTCGACTCCCTCTACAAGGGCCTGGATTTCTGCCAGACGGTCTCCCGGGCCTGCTTTGAAGACCTGTGTGCTGACCTCTTCCAGGCCACCGTGGAGCACGTGCAGAGGGCGCTGGAGGACGCCGGGGTGAAGAAGAGTCAGATCCACGACGTCGTGCTGGTGGGCGGCTCGACGCGCATCCCCATGATCCAGACCCTCCTGCTGAAGTTCTTCGATGGGAAGGAGCTCCGGAGGAGCATCAGCCCCGAGGAAGCCGTGGCCCACGGGGCGGCCATCCAAGCGGCCATCCTGACAGGCCACCGCTACCAGAACCTGGAGAACCTTCTCCTCTTGGACGTGACCCCCGTTTCTCTGGGGCTGGAGACCGTCGGGGGGGTGATGGACGTTGTGGTCAAGCGTAACTCTCCCATCCCGACCAAGGAGAACAGGAACTTCTCCACCACCGAGGACAACCAGACCAGCCTCTTCCTGCAGGTCTACGAAGGGGAGCGGACGCTGACCAAACACAACCGCCTCCTGGGGACGGTCTCCCTGAGCGGCCTGCAGCCCGCTCCCCGGTGCGTGCCGGTGATTGTGGTCACGTTCGAGATCGATCACAACAACATCCTCACCGTTTCCGCGGTGGAAAGGAACACGGGCAACAGCAAGCAGCTGGTCATCACGGACACCCGCGGCCGGCTGGACCGAGAGGAGATGGAGCGCATCCTGGAGGAGGAGCAGGAGCACAGAGCGCACGAGGAGGCCGCGCGGGAGAAGGCGGAAGCCCTGAATTCCCTGGAGTCCTCCACCTTCCAGCTCAAGCGGGCTGCCGAGCACGGGAAGTCCCTGGATGACCGGGCCAAGAGGCGGGTGCTGGAAATGTGTGAGGAGACGGCCCTGTGGCTGGAGGAGAACCGGCTGGCCCCCAAGAAGGAGTACGAGGAGCGGAGGAGGGAGCTGGAGGACGTCTGCTATTCCATCATCACACATTTTAGCAAGGGAGGCGATGCAGAGAGCAACTGCTAAGGCGGGTAGTGGAGCTCATTAAAGAGAACTAATGGAGAGGGGAAGTGGCGGCTTCTTCAGGGGAGGGCAGACCCCAGAGAGGGCATTCGAAGCCCCCCACCCACCCACCCACCGGCTTCCAGGGCCCCCGGTGGTGGATCCGCCCCAGTAAGGAGGAGGGTACAGAAGAAGAAGAAGAAGAGTTGGTTCTTATATGCCGCTTTTTCCTACCTGAAGGAGGCTCAAAGCGGCTTACAGTCGCCTTCCCTTTCCTCTCCCCACAACAGACACCCTGTGGGGTAGGTGAGGCTGAGAGAGCGCTGATATCACTGCCCGGTCAGAACAGCTTTATCAGTGCCGTGGTGAGCCCAAGGTCACCCAGCTGGCTGCATGTGGGGGAGCGCAGAATCGAACCCGGCCTGCCAGATTAGAAGTCTGCACTCCTGACCTCTACACCAAACTGGCTCTCCTGCAGATTTGGGGCTGGGGTCAGGAGGGCTGGGGTCGGGAGGGAGGGAGGCCAGCCAAACAAGGAGGGGCCAAACGTTTTCCTAGAACAGATTTGGGAGACCAGTCGAAGGGCTTCAGTTCCTCACCTGCCCTTTTAAAGCAGACAGCTGAGGTCCCCTCCCGGCCTGCTCAGAGCTCACTCCGATCTCGTTGGATGGGAGACCAGCAAGGGAGTCCAGCAGGGTCCCTGCGCAGGGCCAGACAGGAGCAAACCCCTTCGGAGCCTCTCTTGCCTTGAACACCCTGTGGGGTCGCTGTAAGTTAGCGGCCACCTGACAGCCCTTTCCGGCATCTGATCTTCCTGCTGGCCTGGATCTGGTGTCACCTGGGCCGTTTCAGGAAGAGTGCGTCCCTTGTCTTCCAAGCAGAGGGTGAGAAGACGGGGCCAAAATGGTCAAGGTGGCCGGGCTGTCTGGTGGACGCACTCCCCACACACCTGGGCACGCTCTCTGCAGGGCAGAAGGGGCTTGTTGGCCTGTTTATGCCTGGCTCACTTCAGCCATGGGACCCTGTGTGGCTTGCCAGCTGGGTGGGGCTGTGCTCCCCTTCCAGAGCCCTTTGGCACCTTATTGGGCACCAGAGCCCTCTGGATGCTGGGGGGACAGGTACCCCTAACCTCCGGCAGGGGGGTAGGGTTGCCACCTCCAGCCTGGGCAGCCCTGGAGGTCAGTTGGTGCCTTGTGAAGGCAGGGAACGCAGTGGGGCCCAAGACCAGAGCGTCCTGCCTCCATCTCCCAGGGGACGGAGACGAGCTGCAATTCCGGGGGATCCCCAGGTGCCACCCGGAGGCTGGCCTCCCTCCCTCCCGACCCCAGCCCCAAATCTGCAGGAACTTGCCAGCCTAACAGGAGAGGCCAGGCTGGCTGACCCGCCTATCCCTTGAGGGGCAGCAGAAGGCCGGTCTTGGCATTCCTGCCCGGTTTCCTCTCAGCAGCCCATTACTATGCGAGCCCATCCCTCCCCCCCTCGCCCCCCCCCCCCCCGTGGTAATAGACTTTAATCACAGTGAAGTCATTTGATTTCCCTGTACTGTGATTGGGCTGTAATTAATGGCCACTTACGGGAAAGGGAAGGGGGGGCGCCTGGGAGCGGGGGGGGGGGGAGGGGAGAGGGGGTTGCTTGCATTCCCCTCCCCCTCCAAGAAGATGACAAATGTCCGCAGGAGCCTGGGGCCGGCCATCACACGGAGTTCCGGTTTCTTCACTGGGCCGGCGGTGTTCAGCCCGGATACCGGAGGTTGCCCAACAGGAGATTCTCCCAACGGGGTGCAGCTCCTGGGTGTGGACGAGGCCAGCGGAGGGCAGGCCAGGCTCTGGGTGCACAAAGGCAGGGGGGAGACGGGGTCCTGGGCGCGGGAAGGAGCAGCCATGTCCCACACCCAAGGGGTCTGCCAAGAACCACTCGGAGCACAGGCAGCCAAGCAGCCCTTCCTAGGGATCTCTCTCGTTCCCGACCCTCCCCAGTTGCCTCTTTTCTCAGCCCCAAATTCCCAGACTGTCCAGCCTTTCCTTTCCTCCGAGAGAAGGGCCTCCAGCCCCCTCGTCCTCTCCGCTGTGTCCAGCTCCTTCTGAAATGCAGGGGCCAGAGCAGTAGCCCAACGGATCCGTAGACGGGCCCTAATTGTCCATTTCCAGTTCATCCCCTTTCCTAACATTCCCGTTTTTATGGATGGAGGCTTTCCTCGAGATCTCCCCCAAGCCCCCAAGATTCTTCTCCCGCTCAGTCTTGGTAACTTCCAGCAGCCCCTTCCTCCTCTCATCCGGCTTGTGACCCCCTTCCTGCCTCCGTCTGTCCCTCGCTCTCTTCCTCGGTCTTCTCTTCCTCTGTCTTCACGGCACAAACAGTCCTGAAAGTGGTTAGGCGAACAAAACCGGAATCCCGTCAGGAGGTGACCTGCTGGGGAAGGCCACAAGATCCCTGCTGAAGCCCCCCCCGGGGGAGAGCCCGGCATGGTTAGGCCAACGGGGCCCATGGCTCCTCCACAGGGCTGCCTGTGGCCCACACAATGGCCGATGAGGAAGGGCAGAGCCCCACTTTGCCTCCCAAGAGGAATTCTGAATGGAACCCCTTCCTGCACTTTTAAAAATCCTGTGGCCGGATCTCCCAGTGCCGTTTTTTGTTTTAGGGAGCCCAGAAGACCCATCTCCAGACTGCAAAGATGCTCTATGGAAAATGGTCTCATTGGCATGCCATAGAGACTCAGGAGAAATGGCAGTCCTAGAGCGGCATCGTCTCCCTCTCCCAGCCCCCTTTAAACAATGAACCCAACAGACAGAGGAAACTCACTGGCTGAGGCACATGGTTACCAGCCTCCAGGTGGGGCCTGGAGTTCTCCCAAAATTATAACTGATCTCCAAGACTCCAGAGAACATGGCAGCCTTGCAGGGTAGGCTCTGCCACCACATCCCCTCCCCAAATCCCAGGCCCAGATCTCTGAGAAGGCGTGGGGCTGGACTGGATGCCCTCTGTGGTCTCTTCCAGCTCGGAGAGATTCTGATTCCAGGAATCCCCCAACCTGGACAGCCCCAGGGCGGCTCCCAGGCAAGCCTGCATGGGGGAGCTGGGCTTCTCTAGAGGAGCCAGCCGATCAGAACGACCTGCTCTTGGGCGTGACTTGAAAATGGATCTTCTGTTCTGCCGGGAGGGTTTTGGCAGGAGCTCTCTGCGACGCGCCTGATAGCAGGAATAGAGCTCGTCCGCCAAGGGCCCGGCTGGGAGTCCATCCATCACCCATAATAGGCTGCCCCGACCCTTTTCATCTTCCCTCCAAGCAGCGGCTTCATGTCAGAACCGCCCACATCATTAGCCATTATTCAAACGGAAGAGAGAAGGTTACACGGCTTCGAGGAAGGGGCCGGGCGAGGGGCTACTTGGGAGACAGAGCAACTCTCCGGAGCCAGCATGGCCAGCTCCCCCCCCCCCCCGGCTGGGCAACCTGGGAAGAGCCCCCCCCACTCCTCCTGGGAAATAGCCCTCTGGTCCCTGGGGCCCCTGAGTCTTCCTCACAACGT
The DNA here is from genome assembly GCF_049243985.1 of Paroedura picta. Lineage (NCBI taxonomy): Eukaryota > Metazoa > Chordata > Lepidosauria > Squamata > Gekkonidae > Paroedura > Paroedura picta. The sequence continues at coordinate 1,658,067 of NC_135369.1, forward strand.
GGGGAGGAGAGAAGGACTGAGAAGAGGCTCAGGAGAGCCCACCCAGCCCCAGTCCGGGGTTGTGGCTCTCAAACTGGCCAAGAGCAGGGCAGGGAGGCCTTCCCCTAAGGCCGCCTCCCACCCTTGGGAATCAGCAAATGGGGCAGAAGGGGTCAAAGTCAGCGTCCCTACATGAAACTGGCAGAAGGTAGAGAAGCAATGCTTGAAAATTGGGGGGGGGGGTGGAGCACGCTTCTCCATCACAAACGCAAAAGGAGAGGCTTTGATTCCCCCCCCCCCATTGCCACCTGTAGAGGAACTCTTAGGAAGCTTGTCTGGGGGGCGGCATCCCACTGGTCCCTTATCCTAAGCAATTAGCAGTCAGTGACCCACAGGATCCTGTGATTCCATATCCCCCACACAGAGGAGGGCCTTGCTGGGATGGGGCCTGTTCAAGCTCCCCCATGCAGGTTTAGCCTATGGGGGGAACGGCGACAGGCCCCCCAGGTGGATGGCTGAAGACAGCAATTTCATGCCTTCCTGGACTGTTATGAAAAAAATGCATTTTAATGCATGCTAAGCGGGGAAACCTGTTTCTTCTAAGGGTTTGATATTTTAAAACCCTAACAGAGGGCTCCTTTTAAAAAGCATTAATTCCTCGTTCCAGGCATCTCCTTTTTAAAAATTTTTAAAAATGTTGTTTTCAAGACTGAATTGCCACAAAGATGATTGAGAACATCAGAGAACCCATGTTGGGTCAGGCCGGTAGCCTCTCCAGGCCAACACTCGGGGTCACATATTGACCCAAACCCAGGGGCCAAAACCCATATATAGACCAGGGCTCCAGAAGCCCTCCCACGCTTATCCTCCAAGCACCCAGAAGACAGAGCATCCCTGCCCCAGAGTAGTGTGGTTAAGAAGTCACGCCAGGATCTGGGAGGCTCCAGGTTCGAAACCCCCTTCGGCCAAGGGAGGTCATTGGGCGACAGTGGGCCTATTGAATGCCTGCCTGCCTTGCGGCTGATAACGGCCAAGATGTGTCCTCGCCATGAATGGGTCCCGTTCCTCTCTGACCCGGGTCGCGCTCGCTCAGCCCCGTCCTCCGTGTGCCGTGGGCTCTGGGGCCGCTCCCTGCGGTGTGGCTGGCCTTGGGAGGGTGGCTGCAGGCCGCCTTGGGGCACAGGGACCGACATGCTCAGAGGGGCACACTCCTCGCCTCCCGGTCACTTCTGGTGCCCCTGCAAACAACAGCTGCAGAGTCCTTGCTCCGCGCGGATTCTCCACGGGGGAAATTCTCCCGAGTGTCCTTGAAGGAATTCATCCTGACCCCAGCCGCTCCAAGCTCCTTCTGAGCGTAACTCAGGAACGGTTCTGGGCATAAATTCAAGCGTTCTTTTCCCCCAGGAGGATATTTATAGTGGGGTCAAATGCAAACTTGCCCCAGCCCTTTCCTTGGAAAAGGCCATTTTTGACGGCTCTCTAATGGGCTCCTGTAAAAGAGTCGTAAACCAAACCACTCCCTGGGGAAACAGCCGTGATCAGCCCCCAATGCTCTCCCCCTCTCGCTGTCTCAGAGGCCTCTCCCCAGACGGTGCCTCTGCAGGGGGCTGGAGGGGCAGTGTGGGAATTGCAATGGGGAAGGCCCCCAAGACGGCCACAGACTGGAACAGCAGAGAAGGCGTGTTGGGTCAGGCCAGTGGCCCCTCCAGTCCAGCAGTCTGTGTCACACAGGGGCCCAACCCAGGGGCCACCAGGAGGTCCATCGGCAGGGCCAGAACCCCAGAAGCCCTCCCACTTGTACACCCCCCCCCCACCTCAGCACCAAGGAGACAGAGCAGCCCTCCCCCAGACGGAGGGTTCCTTCTAGCCCGTGTGGCTCAGAGCCTCTGCTCCAGATGTTGACCCCATGCCCTCTTGAAGCTGTCTCTGCTCCTAGCTGCCAGCACATCCCAGGGCAGGGAATGCCACACGTTGATGACTTCCTTTTCTAAGCTGGCTGGTCACTGATTCCGCAAGTGGCCCTGAGCTTCTGGGGTCCTTTTGGACAGGGGAGGGGTGAACACAAGGAAAGGAAGGGCAGACACGGCTGCTGAGGAGGGCTGTGAGCCTCTGCTTCATGGGAGGGGCCGTGGCTCAGGGGCAGAGCCTCCGCTTAACATGCAGAAGGGCCCCGGTTCAATCCCAGGCAGCATCTCCAGTTGCCAGGATGAGGGGGTCGATGTCCCCCTCCAACCTTTACTATTTCCTATGATGCAAATTTAGAAACAGACCAGAGAATATATTTTTTTCTCACAGGAGATAATGGAGGTCAGATGGGGGCAACCTCTTTACATGCCCCTATAGGTGGACCCCCTGGCCCAATCTTTTGCCTCTAGGGGGGTTCTCTTGAGGAGGTTCCTGCAGCGATGATGCACGTTTGGTGCCTCTGCCCCGACCCCCCCCACTCCCCCAAGCCCAGAAAAAGAAAACATCCCCATAGACTTTAGTGGATTCAGTCTAATCAGTGAGACTGAACCAAAAGGCCAAATTTTTTGCACATCCCCACTCAGAGGCACTGATCCTGTGGCGCTTTAAGTTCTGAAGAGCAGCCTTGCTTCCCCCCTTTGGGTGCTCCCGGACCACGTGGTCTGGACCCTCCAGAGACCAGGAGGACTCTATATCTTCCAGGGCTTGAGGGCCACGGTTGGGTGGCGGTTCGTGTCCGACTGAGGTTGGGAGACCCCCACAGGAATCCCTCCTTTGCCCTGGAAGCTTCTTGGGGGCCTGAGGGCAGGCACACCCTCTTCGCCTCACCTCCCTCACAGGGTGGTTGTTGTGAAGACCAAATGGAGGAGGAGGAGGAGGGGGGGTAAATGATCCGGGGTCCCTGTGGGAAAGAACAGTTTTGAACAGGGGACCTGGAAACCATCTTCAGTATTTAAAAGGCTGCCATGTAGAGGATGGAGCAGAGTTGTTCTCTCTTGCTCCAGAGGGACGGACCAGAACGAATGGGATGAAATTAATTCAAAAGAAATCCCATCTAAACATTTGGGGGAAGTTCCTGACCGTTCCTGACAGGAGATTGTTGGTGGGGGGGATCACTTGGGCATGAATTTGGGGTCACTGTGGGTGGGCAGGTAGTTGTGAGTTCCTGTATTGTGCAAAGGGTTGGACTTGACCCAGGAGGCCCCTTCCAACTCTATGATTCTAAATTCTGTCTCAGCCTCTGAAAGTAGTTCCTGACAGTCAGAGAGGTTCCTCAGTGGAACAGGCTTCCTCGGGAGGTGGTGGGTTCTCCGTCTTGGGAGATTTTTAAGAAGAGGCTGGAGAGTCCTCTGACGGAGAGGCTGATTCTGGGAAGGTTCAAGGGGGTGGCAGGTTAGAGTGGGTGAGTGATAGGGGTGTGAGTGTCCTGCATAGTGCAGGGGTTGGACTAGATGACCCAGGAGATCCCTTCCAACTCTAGGATTCTATGATTCTATTATTCTAGTTCCACAGGGCCTGCAAAAGGGCTCCTCCGCCAGGCATTTGGTTGAGGTCGACCCCTGCCATCACTTCCCAAGGGCCCTCCCCGTGAGCCTCCCTCCTGTGGCACCCACCATAACTCTGCCCAACCCACTGCGCTATCAGGAGGAGCCAATTCAACGTTTCCCACTTTTTCTCTTGATCCATGTTGCTGCTTGTTTCACTTCATTCATTATTGTTAATTTAAGTTATCTGTATGGATTCTGTCCTGTTTTATGTGAACCTCTCTGAGCCTTCAGGGAGGGTGGCATAGAAAGAAAGGAAGAAAGGAAGGAAGGAAGGAAGGAAGGAAGGAAGGCAGGCAAAGCGCAAATGAAATCAATCGACCCATCACCCCTCAGAAGAATGAAAGCAAGGGTTTCGTTCCCGGCACTGCCTCTGAGCATGGAGGCTCCATTGACCTGCCACGCCTAGGCTGGCTGTTGTGGGTTTGCCTGGGGCCCAGGGGGCCTCCCCACCGTCTAAGAAGCCTCTGCCATGAGCCTGTCTCTGCGGAGGAGAGTGCAGCTTTTGTGCTCCCTTGGCTGTGAGAAGGGCTCACCCCAAAACCACATCAACCCCCCCCTACACCCCCCCCCGGCCATACCCCGCTATTTCCCTGCATGGAAAGCATTGAAGAGCCACGCAGAGTTCTGCTTTCTGATGCTCCCCCCTCCCTCTCCCCCCCCCCCCCGCAAACCATCCTCCACCCACTTGGCCAGACCATCTGTCCACAAATGCTACTGACAGATACACTTTCCAAAGGCCACCCATTCTGGGGGCATTTTAGGAAGAAAGACGGGAACGGGGGGGGGGGGGGATCTGGAAGGTATTCAGCAACTGTCACTTTTAATTACCAAGCCGGCTCCTTCTTCGGGGGGGGGGGGGGATCTACTGGACGGATGCTTTTGGCTCTCTTTCTTTATGTCCCTCCTTCTCTCATCGAGAGAATTCTGTTTTTTTCTTCCTCTTACATGTGAAATCTCAGAGCGAAGCAGAGTGAAGAAGGGCAACAGAGATATAGCAGAGCTTTATTTTCCTTTATAAATAATCACGTTCTCCCCCACTGGGGCTTTTTATTATGCCCCCCCTTCTTTAGAACCACAGACCCAAAACAACACCCCCCACCACCACCACCTTCCTGGTCTCCCCCAGGAAAGGGACCCAGTGCATTCTTCCTGCCTGTGGTTCTTTTTACGGATCTCTTCTGCCCTCCGACACACACAACACCACGGATCACACACCGTAAGAGCCCCTTTCCTCCTGGGATGGGGGTCTCGCAGCCACCCCCCCCCCCCCCGCAATACCCAAGGACTGGATTGCAACAAGGAGGTTTCTCTCTTTCTCTGCTGTCCCCACGCCCCCAGACATGGGCTTGCGAAGGCAGAAACCCCCCCCCCTCCAACTTTTATGTCCTGGCTCAAGAGGGGGGGGCGGTGCGTCATTGCACAATTGAGGCGGAGCAGGGGGTTGTGCCTTTGGACAGCTGCCAAATCCGAGGAGGGTCCTTCCTGGGCCGCCGGTCTCCTTGTCGCTGGTGCTTCTCAGCCGCGGGGGGTTGACAGGCCTCCCGGAAAAGTTCACCGTTTTCGCGAAGGGTCCGCAGAAGCCGCCCACGAACCCAGGGCAGCCCCCAGGGAAGCCCAGAGGAGGAGCCTCCTGCTCTGGTGGTCCGGGGACCGCCAAAGGGCACGGCTTCAGAGGAGACCCCTGCAGCCACGATCGCCTTCCGCCAGAGGGGCATCAATGGAGCAACCTGGGTGCCCGGAGACGCCCTGACCCTCGAGATCCAGACCAATGGAGACCTCTCTGGCTCGGCCTGCTCCAGGGCCCTCCGTGGCCCCTCAGAACCGCCCCGCACTCGCCCCCGGGAGGCTCTGAGCTAGGCCCCCTGCTGTGGCCTGGGCTGCCCCCTCGCCTCTCAGGGCATGGGGAGGAAGGGCCAGTTGCAGCTGGAGCCGGACAGGAGCATGTCCCGAATGAGCGTCTCGATGGGGGTCTTGCCCACCAGGCGCACAAAGAAGAGCTGCTCGATCACCGGGGCCGAGACGAGGCGCAGGGAGGGCAGGCGCAGCAGGAGGCGGCCGAAGCGGCTGGGCCGGCTGGGGTGCTGGGTCCGGACGTGCTCCTCCAGGGCGCCCTGGGCCTTCTCCTGCACGGCCTCCACGTGGCTCCAGTCCGAGAGCCCCGCCGCGTCTGCAAGAGAGGAGCGGGCGGTGAGCTCAGCCCCCACGAGCACAAGGGCCCTGGTGGGGATCCAGGGGCTCCGCGGGGGGGGGGGGGGGCTGGAAGGAGGGGGGGCCGGGAGGCGGTGGGAAAGGAGCCCCCCCCCCACACACACACACACACACAAAGTGGGTCCGACAACACCGATTCCTTTGCTCTTAGACATATTGAGAGACTTCGGACTTGATTCAGGATATAAAATAAATAGAGTAAAAACCAAAATCATGTTACAAGGAACATTCAGACTCGGAGATACAAACTACTAAAGAAAATACTGGCTGCGGAGTCAGTCCCAAATGGGTGAAATATCTTGGCATCTGTTTAGATAAAGATTTTCAAGAACTTTTCATTGGCAATTATGAAAAAAAACTTTGGAATCCGATATCAAGAAGTGGGACCATTTGAAATTATCCTGGTCGGCAAGAATAGCCACAGTCAAGATGAAAATATTGCCAGAATTTAATTTTCTGTTTCAAATGTTACCAGAAGAAATCGCAGAGAGAATATTTAAGAAATGGCAATCTGCAATCAACAAATTGATTTGGAATGGGAAAAGGCCAAGAATTGCTTTCAAAATATTGCAAGATGGAAAAAAAAAAAAGCGGAGAAGGGCTTTCAGCTAGGAGGGCCGGGGGGGGGCGGGGGGCTCTCTTGGATGCCCCCCCCCTGGGGAGAGGAGCAATGAGTCCCTTCAGGTCTCCTTGATGCATTTTCACCTTGTCCCCCCCCCCTTGGGAAATACTTGAGAGTTTAGGGCAGGGGTAGTCAAACTGTGGCCCTCCAGATGTCCATGGACTACAATTCCCAGGAGCCCCCTGCCAGCATTCGCTGGCAGGGGCTCGTGGGAATTGTAGTCCATGGACATCTGGAGGGCCGCAGTTTGACTACCCCTGGTTTAGGGGGTGCAGCCTCAGGAGGCTCTTTTGGCACCACGTCCCACTCCAAAGCAGCCTTTTCTCCTGGGGAACGGGGCACTGACATAGTTTTATTTCTCCTATGTTTCTGTGAAGTACGACTGAATTCCAGGGGATTGACTGGATGTTCTGGCAAAGAATTATCATGTATTTGGATGTGCAACACACTTTACTAATTTAACAGAATTAATTTCTGCTATGTAATCCCACTGGACTTCATAGTCTGACAAAGGGTGCTTGCACTCGAAAGCCCACGCCTGGAATAAATCCTTGATTTTATTCTACGGCCATCATAATCTCAGGAGAACTCCAGTCCGACCTGAAGGTGGGCAGCTGTAAGTGCCCCCACTCAAAGATACAAATATATTTATTATAAAGTGCACAGATTAAAAACAACCTTAAAACATAAGAACCCAGGGCTTGCTCAATATTCCACGTATGAGTGGCTGCCCACGGCATGCCCATAGACCAAATGCATTTCAACCGAGAGGGTTTAATTCCTCTAAACCAAGATACCCTTCTGTTGCTCAAGAGAAGGAAGGAAGGGAGGGAGGGAGGGAGGGAGGGAGAAGGGAAGGGAAGGAAGGGAGGGAGGGAGGGAGGGAGGGAGGGAGGGAGGGAGGAAGGAAGGAAGGAAGGAAGGAAGGAAGGAAGGAAGGAAGGAAGGAAGGAAGGAAGGAAGGAAGGAAGGAAGGAAGGAAGGAAGGAAGGAAGGAAGGAAGGAAGGAAGGAAGGAAGGAGGAGTTGGTTCTTAGATGCCGCTTTTCTCTACTCAAAGAAGGCTCAAAGTGGCTTCCAATCGCCTTCCCTTTCCTCTCCCCACAACAGACCCCCTGTGAGGTGGGTGAGGCTGAGAGAGCCCTGAGATCACTGAAGAAGAAGAAGAGTTGGTTCTTAGATGCTGCTTTTCTCTACCTGAAGGAGTCTGAGAGAGCCCTGATATTCCTGCTTGGTCAGAACAGCTTGGTCAGAACAGCATTCCTGCTTGGTCAGAACAGCTTGGTCAGAACAGCATTCCTGCTTGGTCAGAACAGCCCAAGGTCACCCAGCTGGCTGCATGTGGGGGAGTGCAGATTCGAACCTGGCATGCCAGATTAGAAGTCCGCACTCCTAACCACTACACCAAACTGGCCCTCACAGCTACCCTGTGAGGCACGTGGGGCTGTGAGAACCTGCCTGAGAGAATCAAACCAGATTAGAGGCCACGGTTCCTAACCACGGCACCAAGGGGGCCCACCAGCCCTTGCACTCCCCAGAGACACGCTTAATGTGGGTTGGCCCCAAAACATACTGGGCACCTTGCCTCCTTCCCGTGCCCTTGCAACCCTGCCCTTTGCATGGATTCTGGGATTCTGGGATTGAGGTTGTCTGGGGGCCACATCGTAATTTTACAAGTTCAGAATCAGAATCGTACAGAGCTGGAAGTGACCACCAAGGGCCATCCACTCCGGCCCCCCACTTTCTTGGGGACTTAAGAATCACCCCCTCCTGACAGGTGCCCCTCCAATCTCCTCCTAAAAACTTCCAGCGAAGGGAACTCCAGCCCCCTCCGAGGCGGCAGGTTCCATCTACGAACAGCCCCCACCCTCCGAAAAAGCTCCCTCGTGTCTCAGAGGAGCCTCCTTCCCCGGCCTTTGAGCCCGTTGCTCCTGCTCCTTGTCTCTAAAGCTGCAGAAAAGAACGGAGCCAGCAACTGGATCCTCGGACATCATGTGGAAAAATCCCACATAATGGCTGCAGCGCTGACCGGCAAATCTGGCCACAAGGCCCCGTCCGCTGCGCTGCCTCCTCCTCCTCCCCTCTGCGCTCTCCTGGAGGCGTGGTTGGGCTTGGACGGCAGGCAGTGGTGGCGTGGCACATGGGGCTGGGCTCTGGGGCTCGCCAGCTGCCACCACTTGCTCTTCGAGGATGCCCACGCTCTCCTGATGGCGTGGGCAGCCTTGGAGGACAGGCGACCGCAGCGTGGCGAACGGGGCTCAGCTCTGAGTCTTTCCAGCTGATGCTGCCACTCCTTGTTCCTCAAGGCCACCTGCGCTTCCATCTACTGATGTGGACCCTGGGGCGGGACTCTGTCGATATTCACATCCGTCTGAGGGGCTGCACCAGTAGATGTTTGCACATGAACAAGTTGGCACCCTCTCCAATGTGTAAAGAAGGAACTTGGAAGGTGAGCCAGCTCCACTCGTATGGGCAATGTAGCCGGTGAATTCTAGAGTTCCCAATTATCAGACTCACATTTCACACCCACCCTCTTTCTCCAAAAGGGACCCCTTCCAGCTTTTGCCAGCAATTCTGGCCTGAGCCACCAGGGGGAGCCAGAGACAGAAACTCGCTCCCCCTGCTGGTAGCAATCACCATTGCCACGCTGCCCGCGATCCAAAAGGTGCAAAACAAGAATCGAGAATCTTTGTAATTACAGAGGGAAACAAGCAGATTCCAACAGGACGGCCCCAGGTCTATGGTTGAGGCTGGGGCTGCTGGGGTACATCGACTGCTCTCCCCCGGGCTTCTTCTTGAACATCGTTGGCCTCCTTCTCCTCCACCCCCCCTTTTTTAGGAAGGGGGGTAGGAAGGGGATATTATTGTGCCGCCATGCTATGACATTTTAAAGTCTTTTAATGGGAGTTTTAATGGGGTTTTAAGACACTGTAACCCGCCACAAGCCATTTGGGAGTGGCGGGAAATAAATTGAAATAATAATAATAATAATTTTGTGCAGGACTTCCAAAACCAGCTTGTGTTACAACACACATAAAAGATTTCGGCATCAAGGGTAGAACCCAACCAGGTAGGAGTCAAAGGAACTGCATACTCAAGGGAGCTTTCACCCCCAATTCTCAGCAAACTGTAAAGAATGGGCGGTATAAAAATCCAAATAAATAAAATAAAATAAATAAAACAAAGCATATCTCCCCTTCTTCCCTGTTCCCTCCGACCCCTCCTTGCATCTAACATCCTGCTAGATGGAACTTCAAGGGTCCATTAATTTCTGTTGGAGCCAACTACCAGTTTCATTGTGATTTTATAGACATTTGATTGTTTTAATTTTATGTAGAATTTTAAGTGTCTATTGACTTGTTTACTGTTCCTACCCAAACAGCAATGTCCAAGAGGGGCAGTCTAAAAATGGCAAAATAAACCCTGAACTTAAGTCCAGCTGTTGTGTCCTGTAACCCAATGGTCCCCAAACGTTTTATCAGCGGGGACCGGTCAACGCTTGACAATTTTACTGAGGCCCGGGGGGGGGGAGTCTTTTGCCGAGGGTGCTGCCAAGAGCAGCTGTGCAGTGCCAGGCCGAGGGGGAGCTGCTGGAGAGCACCAAAGGTGAGCCGGTGGCAGAGTGGCAGGGAGCAACCAAGGCAGCAGCCGGGGAGGGGGACGAGGAGGAGCCGCGGCCCGGTACTGACTGATCTACGAACCGGCCCCAGTGTCCGGCCCCGGGGTTGGGGACCACTGCTGTAACCCACTTTGAGCCAGTGAGAATTACATGGATGGGTTCTGGAAATGCTCTTGATTTTTCAGCCGTGCAATCCCCCCCCCCCGCCCCAAGAGAAGTGATGGCCTGGTGGGAAAGAAAATGACTGGAACCTTCTCACTGACCGTGCAGTTAAGTTCTGCATCCTGGTTCTGCTTAAGGTCTGCATCCTGGTCTGTCCTGGTTCAAGTCTTTGGTCCTGCCCAGGCAGAGAAAACAGCCTGTTCCTCTCTGGGAGGCAGTTTTTGATCAGTTCTCTCACAGAAGCAGACCTCTTACACGCTGCTTATGTAAACAGTCTGAGGCTTGGGGGAAGCAAGCAGGCAGCACTGTGGAGCTGTGAGCAGCTTATGGTGGGCAAGCCCGGGAGCCGCAGGGTCGTCCCGAGAGATGGCATAGTGGGGGAGGGGGCCCCAGGTTATTGGCCTGACCCGTAAGGGCATCATCTCTCCCAGCCTCCAAGGAAAGGGCATTTAACTTTGTAATCCTATTGTTCTCTGTGCAGATTTGGAAGAAGAAGAAGAGTTGGTTCTTAGATGCCGCTTTTCCCTACCCGAAGGAGGCTCAAAGCGGCTTCCAGTTGCCTTCCCTTCCTCTCCCCACAACAGACACCCTGTGGGGTGGGTGAGGCTGAGAGAGCCCTGAGATTACTGAAGAAGAAGAAGAGTTGGTTCTTAGATGCCACTTTTCCCTGCCTGAAGGAGGCTCAAAGCGGCTTCCAGTTGCCTTCCCTTCCTCTCCCCACAACAGACACCCTGTGGGGTGGGTGAGGCTGAGAGAGCCCTGAGATTACTGAAGAAGAAGAAGAGTTGGTTCTTAGATGCCGCTTTTCCCTACCCGAAGGAGTCTCAAAGTGGCTTCCAGTCGCCTTCCCATTCCTCTCCCTACAACAGACACCCTGGGAGGGAGGGGAGGCTGAGAGAGCCCTGAGATCACTGAAGAAGAAGAAGAGTTGGTTCTTAGATGCCACTTTTCTCTACCTGAAGGAGTCTCAAAGTGGCTTCCATTCGCCTTCCCTTTTCTCTCCCCACAACAGACACCCTGTGAGGGAGGGGAGGCTTAGAGAGCTCTGAGAGAACTGAAGAAGAAGAGTTGGTTCTTATATGCCACTTTTCTCTACCCGAAGGAGTCTAAAAGCGGCTTCCATTCGCCTTCCCTTTTCTCTCCCCACAACAGACACCCTGTGAGGGAGGGGAGGCTCAGAGAGCCCTGAGATCACTGAAGAAGAAGAAGAAGGTTGGTTCTTAGATGCCGCTTTTCTCTACCCGAAGGAGTTTCAAAGTGGCTTCCAATCGCCTTCCCTTTCCTCTCCCCACAACAGACACCCTGTGAGGGAGGGGAGGCTTAGAGAGCTCTGAGAGAACTGAAGAAGAAGAGTTGGTTCTTATATGCCACTTTTCTCTACCCGAAGGAGTCTAAAAGCGGCTTACAGTCGCCTTCCCTTTCCTCTCCCCACAACAGACACCCTGTGAGGGAGGGGAGGCTGAGAGAGCCCTGAGATTACTGAAGAAGAAGAAGAGTTGATTCTTATATGTTGCTTTTCTCTACCTGAAGGAGTCTAAAAGCAGCTTACACTCAGCTTCTCTTCCTCTCCCCACAACAGACACCCTGTGAGGTGGGTGAGGCTGAGAGAGCCATGAGATTACTGAAGAAGAAGAAGAGTTGGTTCTTATATGCCGCTTTTCCCTACCCGAAGGAGGCTCAAAGCGGCTTACAGTCGCCTTCCCATTCCTCTCCCCACAACAGACACCCTGTGGGGTGGGTGAGGCTGAGAGAGCCCTGAGATTCCTGCTTGGTCAGAACAGTTTTATCAGTGCCGTGGTGAGCCCAAGGTCACCCAGCTGGTTGCATGTGGGGGAGTGCAGAATCGAACTTGGCATGCCAGATTAGAAGTCTGCACTCCTAACCACTACACCAAACTGGCTCTCTGGAAATCCCTGTGTCTGTATTTCTTCTGCAGTAAAGTATATATAAATGTTTTTACTCTCAGTGTGACTAATTAGGAGTGCTATGCTAGGCAAAAGAACCCTAATTGGGCCCCTTGGCCATCAGAAGGTTCGTGCCATCGCTGCAAGACTTCAACCCTAAGCAAATGCTTTTGTCAGAAGGAGAGCCAGGCCAGAGCAGCAGTTAGATGTCAGATGAGGATCAGGGCCACTCAGGATGAAGGCCCCTCTCTCCTCTGGAAGCTTCTTCGGTGACCCTGGGCCACTCCCACAAACTTGCCTGGCCTGCCCCACAGGGTTGTTGTGTGAAGAGAACGGAGGATAAGAGAATGCCCTAAGCCACTCTGGACCCCCACTTGGAAGAAAGATACAAAGGAAATAAATAAAAATAAAATAAGGAGGATCTTCCAGCAAAATTGAAACTGGGGCAGCATTAGATACTACACCGATTCCCCTGTACTTTTAAAAGATAAAAGATAAACAATAACATCCCCTGAAGAGCTGGCCTCACCGCAAGGAGGAGAAGGAGGAATCGGAACCATAGAACCCTAAAATCATGGAAGGGACCTCCAGGGTCATCCAGTCCAACCCCCTGCACAATGCAGGAACACAACTATCTGCCCACCCACAGTGACCCCAATTTCATACCCAAGTGATTCCCACCCCCCACTAAAAATCTCCAGAATCCAGCCTGGCCTGGAGGGAATTCACCCGCCATCCCTGGAGGATGACCACCTACCAGTGGTCATCAGTAATTCCCTAGATATGCAAGGAAGGGCCCCAAGAGACAAACACTGGCAGATCCCTTCCTGCCCCCCCCCCCAATCTGCCTAAGTTCATAAAATCAGTATTTCTCTGAGATGGCTCTCCAGCCTCTGCTTAAAAACTTCCAAAGAAGGAGAACCCACCACCTTCCAAGCAAGTCTGTTCTACTGAGGAACCTCTCTAACAGTCAGGAACTTCTTCCGGATGTCTAGCGGAAAATTCTTTTGAATTAATTTCATCCCATTGGTTCTGGTCCATCGCTCTGGGGCAACAGAAAACAACTCTGCTCCATCCTCTATATGGCAGCCCTTCAAGTACTTGAAGATGGTTATCAAATCCCCTTTCAGTCGCCTTCTCTCCAGGCTCAACAGACCAAGCTCCCCCAACCTTTCCTCATCTGTCTTGGTCTCCAAACCCCTCATCATCTTCATTGCCCTCCTCTGGACACGCTCCAGTTTCTCTACATCTTTCTTCAGTTGTGGTCTAACCAGTGTGGAGTAAAGCAGTGAGAACTATCACCTCGTGTGATCTGGACACTATACTTTCAAAAATATACCCCAAAATCCCATTTGCCCTTTTAGCCACCGAGTCACACTGCTGACTCCTATTCAGTGTCTTTCACACCTGCTACTGCCAATACAAGTCACCCCCATCCTATAGCGATGCATATAATTTTTCCTATTGAAATTTGTTTCTCACTTTAGCTGCTGTAGGGATATTGTCCATATTTGCATTTTTTAAGTTTTGAGTTTATTGTCTGCTTTCACACTGAAATTTGCCTCTTTGGGTGCAGACCTGAATTACCCCCTCACTTGCCCTACAGCAAAGGAGTCCTGAGAAAACCAGTTTTCATTTATTAAAACAGGGATGCCAAACTCGGAAATGGGTGCCATTGGGTTTGTCCCCTTGCCGGCCACTCTGAGTTGTTTGAGCACATCAGGGAATCATAGAGTTGGAAGGGGCCTCCTGGGTCATCTAGTCCAACCCCCTGCACTATGCAGGACACTCCCAACCCTCTCACTCACTTTCCTCATGGCTGTCCTCCCTCCCTCCCCCCTCCCCTTCCCCTCCCGCCATCTTTTCTATCCCTTCCCCCCAAAGTGTCCAGAATGTAATTTAAAAAATAACCATGAGTTTTTTATAATTTTAAAGAAAATCACATTCAGAACACTTTGGAGGGGGGAGAAGGCGGGGAGCCGATCAACAGCATGGAACGAGGGGATCTAGGGAAGCAACACAAGCAAGCAGCACTGGCCATCTTCAAGCAGCGTCTGGACAGATAGTTCTCCTGGATGCTTCAGGCTGATCCTGCACTGAGCAGGGGGTGGACTAGATGGCCTGCATGGCCCCTTCCCACTCTAGGATTCTAGGAGTCTAGTTCAGCAGTGGGATGGGCTGCCTGAGGAGGTGGGGAGCTCCCCCTCATGGGCCGTCTTCAAGCAGCAGCTGGACAGATCCTTCACCTGGATGCTTGAGGCTGATCCTGCAATGAGCAGGGGGTGGGACTAGATGGCCTCTATGGCCCCTTCCCACTCTAAGAGTCTAGTTCAGCAGTGGGATGGGCTGCCTCAGGAGGTGGGGAGCTCCCCCCCACTGGCCATCTTCAAGCAGCGGCTGGACAGATCCTTCTCCTGGATGCTGGAGGCTGATCCTGCACTGAGCAGGGGGTGGGACTGGATGGCCTGCATGGCCCCTTCCCACTCTAGGATTCTAGGAGTCTAGTTCAGCAGTGGAAGGGGCTGCCTAAGGAGGTGGGGAGCTCCCCCTCACTGGCCGTCTTCAAACAGCGGCTGGACGGATCCTTCTCCTGGATGCTTGAGGCTGATTCTGCACTGAGCAGGGGGTTGGACTAGATGGCCTGCATGGCCCCTTCCCACTCTAGGATTCTAGGAGTCTAGTTCAGCAGTGGAAGGGGCTGCCTAAGGAGGTGGGGAGCTCCCCCTCACTGGCCGTCTTCAAACAGCGGCTGGACGGATCCTTCTCCTGGATGCTTGAGGCTGATTCTGCACTGAGCAGGGGGTTGGACTAGATGGCCTGCATGGCCCCTTCCCACTCTAGGATTCTAGGAGTCTAGTTCAGCAGTGGAAGGGGCTGCCTCAGGAGGTGGGGAGCTCCCCCCCACTGGCCATCTTCAAGCAGCGGCTGGACAGATCCTTCTCCTGGATGCTGGAGGCTGATCCTGCACTGAGCAGGGGGTGGGACTGGATGGCCTGCATGGCCCCTTCCCACTCTAGGATTCTAGGAGTCTAGTTCAGCAGTGGAAGGGGCTGCCTAAGGAGGTGGGGAGCTCCCCCTCACTGGCCATCTTGAAGCAGCGGCTGGACAGATCCTTCTCCTGGATGCTTGAGGCTGATCCTGCCCTGAGCAGGGGGAGGGACTAGATGGCCTCTATGGCCCCTTCCCACTCTAGGATTCTAGGAGTCTAGTTCAGCAGTGGAAGGGGCTGCCTAAGGAGGTGGGGAGCTCCCCCTCACTGGCCGTCTTCAAGCAGCGGCTGGACAGATCCTTCTCCTGGATGCTTCAGGCTGATCCTGCACTGAGCAGGGGGTGGGACTAGATGGCCTGCATGGCCCCTTCCCACTCTGTGATTCAAGGAGTCTAGTTCAGCAGTGGAAGGGGCTGCCTAAGGAGGTGGGGAGCTCCCCCCCACTGGCCATCTTCAAGCAGCGGCTGGACAGATCCTTCTCCTGGATGCTGGAGGCTGATCCTGCACTGAGCAGGGGGTGGGACTGGATGGCCTGCATGGCCCCTTCCCACTCTAGGATTCAAGGAGTCTAGTTCAGCAGTGGAAGGGGCTGCCTAAGGAGGTGGGGAGCTCCCCCTCACTGGCCATCTTGAAGCAGCGGCTGGACAGATCCTTCTCCTGGATGCTTGAGGCTGATCCTGCCCTGAGCAGGGGGTGGGACTAGATGGCCTGCATGGCCCCTTCCCACTCTAGGATTCTAGGAGTCTAGTTCAGCAGTGGAAGGGGCTGCCTAAGGAGGTGGGGAGCTCCCCCTCACTGGCCATCTTGAAGCAGCGGCTGGACAGATCCTTCTCCTGGATGCTTGAGGCTGATCCTGCCCTGAGCAGGGGGTGGGACTAGATGGCCTGCATGGCCCCTTCCCACTCTGGGATTCTAGGAGTCTAGTTCAGCAGTGGAAGGGGCTGCCTAAGGAGGTGGGGAGCTCCCCCTCACTGGCCATCTTGAAGCAGCGGCTGGACAGATCCTTCTCCTGGATGCTTGAGGCTGATCCTGCCCTGAGCAGGGGGTGGGACTAGATGGCCTGCATGGCCCCTTCCCACTCTGGGATTCTAGGAGTCTAGTTCAGCAGTGGAAGGGGCTGCCTAAGGAGGTGGGGAGCTCCCCCTCACTGGCCATCTTGAAGCAGCGGCTGGACAGATCCTTCTCCTGGATGCTTGAGGCTGATCCTGCCCTGAGCAGGGGGTGGGACTAGATGGCATAAAGGGTACACTTCCCATTTTAGTCTAGGTCCTACACCATGCCAAGCCTTCTCCTGAATTCCTGTAAGCGTTTCTGAAAGCAAATTATCTCCACGCATTTCCTGCACAGAATAATTCTGTTTGGGCAGAATTTGTTAGGCCCTCGATGGTGCTAAAATGCCACTTTTTTTCTGGCCTGCCCTGGGGCAGTTTCTGATTTCTGGCCTGGCTCGGGAGTGATTTTAGACCACCAGACTCTGCACCAGACAGAGAATAAAACACCATCTCTGGAGTCAGCCAGAGCTCTACCAATGTCTGCCCAGAAGCAGCTCTGAGGCCAGAGAGCCCGTTTTCTGCAGGGGAGCTTCCCTGTGGCCGGGAGTTCAGCTGTGATGGTGGGAGATCTCCAGGCTCCCAGTGGAGGGTGGCCAGCCTCATCCTTTCTGGCTTCTCTCCTCTGCCTCCCTGCTTGCCCCCTGCCCTCTGACCCGGCCCGAGGCCCCTACTCACCCGGGGTGAAGAGGGCGAGGGCCTTGAGGCAGGCGTATTCGGCCACGTCGACCTGCAGGGCCTTCAGCTTCTCCACCTGCTCCTGGAAGACGCGGATGTGGTCCATGAAAGCCACCACTCTGTCGGCAGACATGGGAGCGGCGTGGAGGCCGGCGGCGGCCAGGAGGGGGGCCACGTGGAGGGGCATGGCGCTCTGGGCGGCGTTGAGGACGAAGAGCTCGCTCCACGTCATGCGCAGCAGGCACACCTGGTCGGCCAGCGGGAAGTCCGGGAAGAAGGGGATGTTCTTGGCCCATTCGATGGCGCTGAAGAGCAGGCGGGCCGCCATCTCACAGATGCTCTCGATGCCCAGGATGCTCCCCGCCTGGAGGCACTGGGCCCCGTAGCGGGAGGAGGGGTAGGGCTCCGCCCGCAGCAGGACTGAAATGAAGCCCGTCAGGTAGGAGGGGCAGCCGTAGGGGTCTCCGTTGGCCAAGGGGTGCTGGCCAGGGCCCGGCTGAGCGTGCGCCATGCGGCCCCGCTGGACAGCTGCAGGCAGAGAGAGAAAGAGAGAGAGAGATTGAGCAGGGTCAGCTGCAGGCACCCAAGAGACTCTCACCCTGACTCCCCCACCCACCCCCCACAAGGGACGTGAGGGGAAGGAACGGGGGCCTTCCATGGGCTGGCAGGAGGGTGGTCTCCTTCCCTGGGTCCCTCTCTGCCCATCACAGCTGGAGACTGGGGGGGAGGGCGCTTGGGCACCAAGCAAACCTGCCTGGGCCTTTTCTGGCACGGAGACTGTGGGGGGGGGGGGCACAATGAGGCCAACCTGACCCCTTGAAGTGGCAGGCACTCCGGGGGGGGGGATTTTGGAACTTTGGGGTATTATTGCACATTGAACAGTAGTGGAATTTGGCACATTCATGTTTGAGAGGGGGGGAAAGAGAGAAAGAAAATGAAGGAGGGAGGGAGGGAGGGAGGAAAGGGAGGGAGAGAGGGAGGGAGGGAATTCCAGCCAGTGGCCCTGAGGACTGTATGCAAGTCCCTGTGGTCTGGCGTCCCGCACCCCTCTAAAGCTGTTTTTCTCCCCACTCTGGGCTCAAGCGTCTGCCATTTCTCCACCTTTCCACCTTGGCTTGGGAGTAAGTGGACTCTGGGCAGGTGGATCTGCCTCTGGAAAAGGCGGGCCTGCTCTCAGGGGACTGAGCCAAGGAAGGAGGGAGGGCAGAGCCCCCCCCCCATGGACACGGGCAGGGGAGGGGCATCCCAGGGCCTGGCGAAGAGAGCCGGCCGCAGAGACAGAATGCTTCCTCAGACATTTCCACTGCAAAGACTCATCTCTTTGCCTGTCAATATCACTGGGGAAATTTATAAAACACATAAAACCCATCAAGAACAGAGCTCAAAATGGTGCCAAGGAGTACCTGCTAATGGCCACGATCCCCCTTTGCAGCTGCCTCCACTTCTCAGACAGGACACAAAATGATCTGAAAACTGCCTGCTCCCAAACCTCTGGGAAGAAGCCCCCCCCACCCCCACCACCCCCACCCCGGTGCAAAGAATCCCCCTTTTGCCTTGTTCTTCCTGGCCCCCCTGTCCTCTCCGGGCAGCAGCAGCGGCAGCACAGCCTGGAGGACCCCTTAGCAGAGGGGCGAGACCCTCCTAAGCGCACCTCCGGAAAAGGACCAAGAAGGCGGGGAGGGGGGCAGATGGGGGAACCGCCGCCTTCAGCAGAAATGGGGCAGGGAGGAAGAAGCAAATTGGCTGCAGAGACCCTCCGAAAGGCAGTCCAGGAGGGAAGGGGGGGGGGCAGGAAGGGGGCAGAGCACCAGGCACAGGGGCAGCAGGGCTGAGGAGTCAGGGAGGTGGGTGGGGAGCAGGAGGGAGAAGGGGGTCACCTGGGTCAGGACCCTGGACAGTAAGCGAGGGGACCTACCCTGCAAGGCTCTCGTGCGGGCTGGGCCTGGGCCTGGGCGGGTGCGGGGGGGGGAGGGAGCGGGGGGGGGGGTCCGACCAGCCGTACCTTCGCGGCGCATGCCGACCCGGAGGCACTTGGCGAGGCGGCAGTGCTGGCACTGGTTGCGGTGGGGCTGGTCGATGGGGCACTGGCGGCCGGCGCGGCACGAGTAGCTGAGGTTGCGGCGCACGGAGCGCTTGAAGAAGCTCTTGCAGCCCTCGCACGTGACCTGCCCGTAGTGCTTCCCGCTCGCCTTGTCCCCGCACACCAGGCACGCCGCCCCCGACGGCCCCGACGGACCCCGGCCCTCCAGCCCGGCCCCGGCCCCGGCAGCAGCAGGAGGAGGCGGAGGCGGCGGCGGGAGGCCCGCGGAGGAGGCGGCGGCGGCGGCGGCGGGCAGCTCCTCCGGCCAGGGGCTCCCCGAGACCACCAGCGCCATCGCGGCCCGGGCAGCGGCAGACCAAGCTCTGGCCACACGCGAGGGACGCGGGACAGCCGCCCAGCCTGGAGGGAGGGAGGGAGGCGGGCGGGGGGTCAGGGCTAGCGGCCGGGGGTCGGCGGAGGGCTCCCGGGGGCGCGGGGGGGCCGGCCGAGGGAAAGGGGCATGCCGGCCGTCGGGGGCACAAGCGGGCGGGCGGCCGGGAGCGGAGCGGTTCCTCCTCGGGGGCTGCAGAGGGCCCACGCGACGGAGCCCCAGTCCGTCTAGGCAGAAGCGGCACGAAGAGGCGAGGGGCGGCGGGGCATCGGCACGGGGCCAGCAGGCGCTTCCTCCTCCCGCTCCGCTTGGCAGCCGCTCGGCCCCCGGGAGACTCCCGGCCGGGAAGTCCCGCCGCTGCCGCTGCCCCGAGGGAGAGAAGCCAGGCGCGCCGCCGCCATGCCGCCCCCAGGCCGGGACGCTTCAGCCGGGAGCCGCCACCCGCAGGCGCCCCTGGGATCCGGACCGTGGAGGGCAGCGCGGGGGGCCGGCCGGGCGGGAGAGTCCTGCCAGGAAGAAAGGAAGGAAGAAAGAAAGAGGGGAGAGGAGAGGAGAGGAGGGGGCTTTAGCAGCTGCTCAACAGAGGCCCCTCCCCCACCCACACCCACCCACCCACCCTGCCCAGAGAAGACACCCTACCCCCGCCCAACGGGGGGGGAAGCCGAGCTCTTTGGACCGCGGACCCCCGGAGGAGGAAAAGCCTCCCAAGCCCCCGAGCAGCGCCCCGGAGAAGGGGCTCTGGCCAAGGCCGGCCGGCGGCTCCCGAAAGTGGGCGCAGACCGCGCTGGATCCCTCCCCGAAGGAGCCCCCTCGCCACCCCCCCGTCACAGCCCCTGCCACCCCCCCCCCCCCAAACTGCAGCCCCACCGTGGCGAGACCCGCAGCGCGGAGGCCCGGGGGAGGGAGGGAGGGAGGGCGCGATGCCGGCCACGCTGGCTCCACTCCGGGGCCGGATCCTTGCAAGGGAGCCCTCCGGACTCAGGACGGGTCCGTCTGGCCATGCCTCGGGGCTGCTCCTCGCCCGGCCTTACCGCCGCTCTCCCGTTTATCCCGCCGGATCGGGCCCTGCCGCAGGCGCCGGCGGGCGGCCCCGATTCCTCCTCGGAGGGAGCCGTCGCGATCCTGAACAAAGCAAGCCACGCGGCTCCGATGACGCCGTGCAAGAAGCAGCTCCCCGTGCGACGGACGCAGCGCTTCTTCCCGAGGAGGCGCGCGCGGGCGGGCGGGCGGGGGGGGGGGGCGCGGGGCGCAGGACTTGGATGCCGCGCCACACAAGGACCCCCGACCCAGGCCCCCGACGCCGTCGAAGGAAGGGAGCGCCCACCTGGCCAGCGTCTCTCTACCGGGCGCGGCCGTCGGGCGGGCGGGCGGGCGGGCGGGGGGGGTCTTTCGGCGCGCCTTCCAATCGGGCCCCCCTGCCTAGCGGGGGCGTGGCGTGGCCGGCTCTCCCTCCGCCTCCCCGCCTCCCCCCCCCCCCCCAGCGGACCGGCCCGGACAGCCGCTGGAGCCCCGACGGGCTGGGCGCAGACGAAGCGAGCCCGAGCCAGGGGAGGGGGCTGCGCTGGGAACCCCTCGTCTGGCCAGCGGGCGGGCGGGCGGGCGGGGCAGGGAGGCCTGGGTGGGCCAGGCCGTCGAGGCAGGGGCACCTCCCGAGCGGCCGGCCCCAAACTTTGTCGGTCTGGCAGGGGCTCTTAGCTGCCCCCCTCCGGATCTGACCCCATCCGAGAGGGATGAGAGGGGGGTGCGGGGGGGGGCAACAGAGAGCACCTGGAGCCGGCTGCTCCAGGCGGTGGGGCCTGTGGGCGGCCCATGGAAGCCAAGGAGGGGTCCCGAAGGTGGGGAGGGGGCAAAGAAAGGGGGTGGGCATCCCTTGGCCCTGCATCTGAAACACTCCCTCAAGCTGTGGGGAGGAGAGAAGTTCACAGACCGAGGCCCCACTTGCAGTCCCCAGGCAGCAGGCCAACAACAGCCCTGCCAGGTGGGACAGCCGGTGGACTGGCCACCCGTCTTGTCAGGGCTCCTGTTTCCTTTCTACTTACACATTGTGATTAATTGTAAAAATTAAAATTAAAAAGATGTCCCTAGCAGTGGCCTGGAATGTGGCCAACAGCCCCAATGGGGGTCTGGAGAGGAATTTACTAGAAAGTAGAATTAAAGGTAGAACAGCCAGGGACACACACTGGGGGGGGGACAAGGCCTGCTAAGGGGGACCCCACAGCTTCTGCAAAGGGAAGTCAAAAGCTAAAAGCCCGGGATGCCTAAAAACTAATGCTCAGAGTCTGGGAAACAAGCAGGAAGAGCTACAAGTCCTAATAGAGGAAGGGGACTGTGATCTAATAGGCAGAGCAGAAACCTGGTGGGGAAACTCTCCCCACTGGAATAATGGGATTGAGGGGTACGACTTATTCAAAAGGGACAAATAAAGAGGGGGGGGGAGAGTAGCCCTAGATGCTAACAGTACATATACTTGTGAGGAAATACAGGTGTCCAAGCAGGAGATTTCAGTAGAGACTCTTTGGGTAAGAATGAGCAGGAAACAAGAGTGGTGTGGTGGTGGGGGTCTGCTATAGACCACCAGGCCAGGCAGAGGACTTGGACGAGATGCTCCTAGACCACATTACAAAGTTCTCAGAGACCATCTCTGCTACAAAGTCCAATATATTCTTGACTTGTCTTGTTGACAACTTCATTTCCCAGATAGTGGGAGGGGCAACCGGGGGGGGGGTCTGCTGTTTTAGCCTTGATTCTCACCAACAGGGAAGAACTGGTTGACGAGGTAAAAGTTGTGGGTGTGCTTGGTAGTCGTGACCATGTGATTTTGGAGTTTGTGATCTTGGAGGAGAGAAACGCTGTACATAGTCACACAAACAGCCTGGACTTCAGGAGAGCAAATTTTAACAAACTTAAAGTTATGTTGGGTGGAATCCCGTGGTCAGAAAAACTTAAGAAGATGGAAGTCCAAGAAGGTTGAAAGTTTCTCAAGAGTGAAATACTGAAGGCACAATCACAGACAATTCCCTAGAGAAGGAAAACTGGGAGGAACCTAAAGAAACCAGGATGGCTCCCGAAACAGCCTTCAAATTATTTGAAAAATAAAAAAGACTCATTTAGGAAACAGAAGGAGGACTTTATAACCAAGGAGGAATATAAACAAATAGCCAAAGCTTGTAGGGAGAGTGCTAGAAAAGCTAGAGCTCAGTATGAGCTTAGGCTAGCAAGAAATGCTAAAAACAACAAAAAAGAGTTTTTTAGTTATATTCAAAGTAGGAAAAAGAATAGGGATGTGGTGTGACCATTGTGGGGCCAAGAAAGTGACATTGTAAGAGGTGATGAAGGGAGGGCTGAACTGCTCAATTCCTCCTTCTCTGTCTTCTCTTGTGCAAAGAATCCTGCTCAACATGGCAAAATGATTTCATGTGATGCGAAATAGGAATTGTGGTCTAGGATCGCTGTTGGGGCAGTCCAGAAACACCTAGTTTCTTTAAATGAAACCAGATCCTCTGGGCCAGATGAAGAGCATCCAAGAGCATCCAAGAGCACTTGTGGGTGTTATTTCTGAGATTCTTGGAGAACAGGTGAGGTGCCAGAAGACCAGAGGCAGGCAAATGTTGAGCCTGTCTTCAAGAAGGAGGAAAGGGAAGATCCATCAACTTGACATCAATAGCTTGCAAAATTTTAGAACAGATCATCAAACAGTCAGTCATAGAATCATAGAATCATAGAATCATAGAATCATAGAGTTGGAAGGGGCCATACAGGCCATCTAGTCCAACCCCCTGCTCAGTGCAGGATTAGCCCTAAGCATCCTAAAGCATCCAAGAAAAGTCCTTGAGCAGCTAGAGCAGAGGGCTATAATTACTAAGATTCAACATGACTTTCTCAATAACAACTCATGTCAGACTAAGCTTATCTCTTTTTTTGAGAAAGTTACTACTTTGCTAGATTCGGGGAATGCTGTGGACATTGTTTACCTTGATTTCAGTAAGGCTTTTGATAAGATTCCACCTAGTTGGTAAAATGTGGAATGGATCCTCTTACTGTTAGGTGGATCGAGAATGGGTTGACAGTTTGAAACCAAAGGGTGCTTGTAAATGGTTCATCATCTTCTTGGAGAGCAGGGCCTCCGGGATCTGTCCTGGGCCCTGTGTTGTTCAACATATTCATTAATTATTTGGATTAAGGAATAGAGGGGGTCCTTATTAATTCAGATCATACTAAACTGGGAGGGGTAGCAAACACAACAGAAGACAGAATCAGGATACAGGATGATCTTGGCAGGCTAGAAAACTGGGCTAAAATTAATTTTAATAGGGAAAAATGTAAAGATCTGCTTTTAGGTAGGAAAAAGCAAATTCATCACTATAGGATGGATTAGATTTGTCTTGGCAGTAACGTGTATGAAAGGGATCTGGGGGTCTTAGTAGAACAGACACTGAACAGAGAAAAGTGGCATATAA
The DNA here is from genome assembly GCF_049243985.1 of Paroedura picta. Classification (NCBI taxonomy): domain Eukaryota; kingdom Metazoa; phylum Chordata; class Lepidosauria; order Squamata; family Gekkonidae; genus Paroedura; species Paroedura picta. The sequence continues at coordinate 1,681,656 of NC_135369.1, forward strand.
GAACCTGATATAAGAAGCGGCATATAAAAACCTGATATAATCTCAGGGCTCTCTCAGCCTCACCCACCTCACAGGGTGTCTGTTGTGGGGAGAGGAAAGGGAAGGTGATTGGAAGCCGCTTTGAGCCTCCTTCGGGTAGAGAAAAGCGGCATATAAGAACCAACTCTTCTTCTTCTTCAGTAATCTCAGGGCTCTCTCAGCCTCACCCACCTCACAGGGTGTCTGTTGTGGGGAGAGGAAAGGGAAGGCGAATGTAAGCCACTTTGAGCCTCCTTTGGGTAGAGAAAAGCGGCATCTAAGAACCAACTCTTCTTCTTCTTCTTCTCCTTCAGTAATCTCAGGGCTCTCTCAGCCTCCCCTCCCTCACAGGGTGTGTGTTGTGGGGAGAGGAAGGGAAGGCGATTGGAAGCCCCTTTGAGGCTCCTTTGGGAAAAGTGGCATATAAGAACCAACTCCTCTTCTAAATGCACCCTTCTGCATGCACACAAATACTTCTACTCAGAGTACAGGTATAAAGGTATCCCCTGTGCAAGCACCGAGTCATGTCTGACCCTTGGGGTGACGCCCTCCAGCGTTTTCATGGCAGACTCAATACGGGGTGGTTTGCCAGTGCCTTCCCCAGTCATGACCCTTTACCCCCCAGCAAGCTGGGTACTCATTTTACCGACCTCGGAAGGATGGAAGGCTGAGTCAACCTTGAGCCGGCTGCTGGGATTGAACTCCCAGCCTTATGGGCAAAGCTTTCAGACGGCTGCCTTACCACTCTGCGCCACAAGAGGCTCATAAGAGGCACAGGTATAAAGAAGAGGTAAATTCGTGGCAAATTACTGCTCTCCTGATCCTTGCTCCATTTTGCGTGAGAAAGAAAGGCTCCTGCCTTGAATAAATCCGCTGGTCTTAAAGGGGCCTGGAGGACTTGCTCACTTTTTGTTGTGCTGCTTCAGACCAACACGGCTCCCCACTGGAATCCACCTATGCCCAGAATTAAACTGTGCTGGTTTTGAAGCCACCCCAGACTCCATCTTGGCTCTGCTACTTCAGACGACTGCTGTGACCCCCAGAACCTATTTCAGGAAGGCAGATAAGGGGGGCCGAGCATGTGAGGTTCAGTCATAGGGGGGGGGGGAGGCTTCCCTGCCCCTGGCACTGCTCCCAGGATCCCACAGTGACGTGTGCAATGCCTCCTGAGGGGACGGTAAATAAAGCCCCTGCCGGCCAGCCACTGCTCAGGAAAGCCTTTGCTCGGGGTCCCATTTGTCATTCCCAGCAGGGCCAGAGGGCCAGGACGCTGCCTATAAATCCGCCCCAGGCCTGTCTTCCTTTCTTTTTCTCCCAAGGTGAGGCCAGACCCCTCCTTGTGTGGCGGTCAGGCCTTCCAAGGGTCAAGGGGTGATTTATCAGGTCAGGCCTTGGCCTGGGGGGGGGGCTGGAGGCCCCGTCTCAAGTTTCCAAATGGCTCTTTATGGTTTGATGCCTCAGGTGAGACTTAAGAAGGGATGCAAGAGGGCCCTCCAAATAGGCAGAAGCGTCCCAACCCTTTGGCATTTCTGAAAGCCAGCCAGCCAGCACAGGATGCTGCCTGACAGGACTGGGTTGAGATTTCTGGGGGATTTCCCCTCTTTGCAGCAGGCGACAGTCAAAATTTCTACTTGCCGCCATTGTTTTCATCTCCCCAGACGTGGTCTGCCCTGCCCCGGATTGAAAGCCACTTTCTGGCTCGACCGCTGAGCTGGGTTCCCATGCAGGGCTGGATGCCAACCTGCTTACATCTCCCACATTCGGAGAAAAGGGTTAGGAAGCCGAAGGTTTTCAGCAGGCAGGCCTCAGGGCGAATTGCGGGCAGCGAATTAACCAGGAGCGAAATGACTGGGGCTCCCCTGAGACCTTGTCCGATCTCAGTGGCTTAAAAGGGTCGGGCCTGGAGAGGACTCAGATCGGAGCCACCAAAGAAGTCCAGGCAAAGAGCAACCACACCTACGGGGCTCAGAAGAAGAAGAAGAAGAAGAAGAAGAAGAAGAAGAAGAAGAAGAAGAAGAAGAAGAAGAAGAAGAGTTGGTTCTTATATTCCACTTTTCTCTACTCAAAGAAGGCTCAAAGTGGCTTCCAATCGCCTTCCCTTTCCTCTCCCCACAACAGACACCCTGTGAGGGAGGGGAGGCTGAGAGAGCCCTGAGATTACTGAAGAAGAAGAAGAGTTGGTTCTTAGATGCTGCTTTTCTCTACCCGAAGGAGGCTCAAAGCGGCTTCCAGTCACCTTCCCATTCCTCTCCCCACAACAGACACCCTGTGGGGTGGGTGAGGCTGAGAGAGCCCTGATATCACTGCTCAGTCAGAACAGTTTTATCAGTGCTGTGGCGAGCCCAAGGTCACCCGGCTGGATGCATGTGGGGGAGTGCAGAATTGAACCCGGCATGCCAGATTAGAAGTCCTCACTCCTAACCAGGACACCAAACTGGCTCTTTGGTGACATCAGGGCAGCTCAGCTAGCCCCAGCTCCAGCCGAGGCCTGCTTGGCCCTTCCCTCCCTCCCTCTCCCAAAGATGCAACCACATGGGACACCAGGGGGACCTGCCTCTCACTGAAATTCTGTCTGTGGCAGGCAAGTCACTCCACCCTCAAGGCCTGGTTGTCCATATCTATCCTGCATTCGCAGGGGGCTGGACTAGATGACCCTGGGGTACCTTCCAACTCTATGAGTATTCTATGAATCCACTTGCATGGTGCTCCTCTTCTCTTCTGCACACTTGATTGAGTGGGTGACGGGATTCTCGCTCTGTGGTGTCTGAGCAGTGAGGAAAGGCTAACTAGGGGACGACCTCCCTGAAGACCCGATTGAAGGTCTGGGACTATCACCGCACGGGGAGCTTGTGTGTGGAAAGAGCTGTCAAGCTGCAGCAGACTTCTGGGGACCCTGCAGGGCTTCCAGGGCAAAATACATATGGAGGCGTTTTGTCATTCTGGGTCTCCGCCCTGGACTCTCTCGGACTTCTTCAGGGTGTCTGTCGTGGGGAGAGGAAAGGGAAGACTGTAAGCCACTCGGAGACTCCTTCGGGGAGAGAAAAGTGGCATATAAGAACCAACTCTTCTTCTTCTTCTTCTTCTTCTTCTTCTAAGCAGAAGGTTCTCTGGCAGCAATTGGCTGAGGACCTGCAGAGGGGTGGGGCAGGTGGAAGGGGGTAGTGAAAGAGAGGGAATTGGGGAGACCCCTGGGCCAGGAAGAGGAATGAGGATCCCACCCTGAGGGAGGGGGAGTCCGGAGAGGGGGGGGAGCTCAGTGAAGCATAACGCTATGGAGACCCCCTTTCAAAATGGCCATTTTCTCCTGGGGAACGGATCCCTTTAGCCTGGGAATGAGCTCGAATTCCAGAGGATCCCCAGGTCCTGCCGGGATGCTGCATCCCGCACATTGGTGCTCTTTGGTGCCCAGCCCCAGCAGTGGGATGTGGGTCTTATGGCTAAATTTCCCCGGCAGCTGTTAACAGGATCCCCCCTGCCCCCAGTCCCACACAGACACACACACATGCCCACCGATGACCCGGAGCCAGCCTCCCTTGTCTTTCTTCAAGGCCAGGAGAGCAAGCCCAGCCGGGCCCGAGGCCACCAGAAGCCCCTCTGCTAGGCCAGGACAGAAAGGCCCCTGAGGACCCCAGGCAGGGGCATCGGAGGCAGGAACTGGCAGGAGCAGCCCACACATGCACATTCCTTGGGTTGCCAACCCCAGGGTGGGAAAGTCCTGGAGGTCTGGGGTGGCACCTCAGCAGGGCCTGATACCATACAATCCAACCTGCAACGTGGCGATATTCTCCAGGCACCAGAGATCAGTTCCCCTGGAGAAAAGGGATGGTTTGGTGGGGGACCCTAGGGCCTGGGGCCTGGTTGAGGTCCCTCCCCTCCCCAGGAGAGCAAGAGAGCCTGAGGCTGAGCATAGCAAGGGGCGGTCCCTCTGGCCCCCCAAACCTGGGACCAGCCCAATGCAGGCTGACCCTTAACTTGCCTGCCTTCCTAATTCATCAGCACCACTCAAGAGCTTGATCCAAGAACTTGACCCAAGTCCAGTTGGCCGCGAAGAGACAGTCAGCTTCCGGGCGCAACAGAAGCATCATGTCCCCAAAGCCCCACACAGTCTGAGGCCAGGGCATCTCTCTGACCACCCGAGACTCATATTAGGGATAAAGGGAAGTCTGTATAGCTTAGCCTGAAAGGAGTCCCTGGGCTCCAGACCACCATGGCCACCCACTTGAATGTCTTAAGAGCTCAGACCTTGGAAATCTCGATCTGGAGAGGGCTGCACATGGAACCCAGCACATGGACTGCAGACGAGCATGGCCCCCCTCAGGAAAGAGCCTTCAGAGGTCCCTCTGTCAAGTTTGCCGGGGCTGTCATGGCGGCAATCGGGAGCCAATGGGGTGGCCCTACAGAGCCCTTTCCCAGAATCCTCTGGGGCAGACAGGCCAAGGAAACAACCCCCTCGGTCTGGGAGCACGGAAGAGGAGGACGGCTCTCTGGGCAGCCGTCCCGGAGGCCAGGGTGGGAAAGTGGCCCGTCTTGCGACAGCTCAGTCATGGCAAACAGCAACGGGGCAGGCAGGCCCTCTGACACCCGACCCGCCTGTTTCCTCGTCCGGGAAGGAGTTAATTATTCACGCAAAATTATGGCTGAGCTTGGCGTCACAAAGCCAGATTAATCGGTTCCTGTGCTGACCTTGTGTTCTCCGGCTGGCCTGGGGCAGCTCCTGCTTCCAGCCCCCGTATTGTGCCGAGCATGGAGCTACAGCCCCTCCCGCCCCTCCTTCCACGCTCCTCTGAGAAGGGTCCCCAAAGGTTAGCCCAACTGGGACGCCAGCCCTGAGAAAACGGAGCCACCAAAGAAGCAAGGCACCAAGAACACAAGAAGAGCCCTGCTGGGTCAGACCAGGAAAGGTCCCTCCAGTCCAGCATCCTAGAATCGTAGAATCATAGAGTTCGAAGGGGCCACACAGGGCATCTAGTCCAACCCCCTGCTCAATGCAGGATCAGCGCTAAGGATCCTAAAGCATCCAAGAAAAGTGTGTATCCAACCTTTGCTTGAAGACTGCCAGTGAGGGGGAGCTCACCACCTCCTTAGGCAGCCTATTCCACTGCTGAACTACTCTGACTGTGAAAATTTTTTTCCTGATATCTAGCCTATATCGTTGTACTTGAAGTTTAAACCCATTACTGCGTGTCCTTTCCTCTGCAGCCAATGGGAACAGATTCCTGCCCTCCTCCAAGTGACAACTTTTCAAATACTTAAAGAGGGCTATCATGTCCCCTCTCAACCTCCTTTTCTCCAGGCTGAACATTCCCAAGTCCCTCAACCTATCTTCATAGGGCTTGGTCCCTTGGCCCCAGATCATCCTCATCGCTCTCCTCTGTATCCTTTCAATTTTATCTACATCCTTTTTGAAGTGAGGCCTCCAGAACTGCCTCAAACAGGGGCCAGCCAGTTCCTCTGCAAGGCCAGCCACAGGGCAGAGAGGCTGAAGCCTTCCCCTGAGAAGACCCTCAGAAGAGCCCTGCTGGGTCAGGCCAGGGAGGGTCCCTCCAGTCCAGCCTCCCGTCTCACCCAGGGGCCAGCCAGTTCCTCTGCAGGGTCAGCCACAGGGCAGAGAGGCCAAGGCCTTCCCCGGAGAAGACCCTCAGAAGAGCCCTGCTGGGTCAGGCCAGGGAGGGTCCCTCCAGTCCAGCCTCCCGTCTCACCCAGGGGCCAGCCAGTTCCTCTGCAGGGCCAGCCACAGGGCAGAGAGGCCGAGGCCTTCCCCTGAGAAGACCCTCAGGAGAGCCCTGCTGGGTCAGACCAGGGAGGGTCCCTCCAGTCCAGCCTCCCGTCTCACCCAGGGGCCAGCCAGTTCCTCTGCAGGGCCAGCCACAGGGCAAAGAGGCCGAGGCCTTCCCCTGAGAAGAGCCTCAGAAGAGCCCTGCTGGGACAGGCCAGGGAGGGTCCCTCCAGTCCAGCCTCCCGTCTCCCCCAGGGGCCAGCCAGTTCCTCTGCAGGGCCAGCCACAGGGCAGAGAGGTCGAGGCCTTCCCCTGAGAAGAGCCTCAGAAGAGCCCTGCTGGGTCAGGCCAGGGAGGGTCCCTCCAGTCCAGCCTCCCGTCTCACCCATGGGCCAGCCAGTTCCTCTGCAGGGCCAGCCACAGGGCAGAGAGGCCGAGGCCTTCCCCTGAGAAGACCCTCAGAAGAGCCCTGCTGGGTCAGGCCAGGGAGGGTCCCTCCAGTCCAGCCTCCCGTCTCACCCAGGGGCCAGCCAGTTCCTCCGCAGGGCCAGCCACAGGGCAGAGAGGCCGAGGCCTTCCCCTGAGAAGACCCTCAGAAGAGCCCTGCTGGGTCAGGCCAGGGAGGGTCCCTCCCATCCAGCCTCCCGTCTCACCCAGGGGCCAGCCAGTTCCTCTGCAGGGCCAGCCACAGGGCAGGGAGGCCGAGACATCCCCCATAGAAGAGCCTCAGAAGAGCCCTGCTGGGTCAGGCCAGGGAGGGTCCCTCCAGTCCAGCCTCCCGTCTCCCTCAGGGGCCAGCCAGTTCCTCTGCAGGGCCAGCCACAGGGCAGAGAGGCCGAGGCCTTCCCCTGAGAAGAGCCTCAGAAGAGCCCTGCTGGGTCAGGCCAGGGAGGGTCCCTCCAGTCCAGCCTCCTGTCTCACCCAGGGGCCAGCCAGTTCCTCCGCAGGGCCAGCCACAGGGCAGAGAGGCCGAGGCCGTCCCCTGAGAAGACCCTCAGAAGAGCCCTGCTGGGTCAGGCCAGGGAGGGTCCCTCCCGTCCAGCCTCCCGTCTCACCCAGGGGCTAGCCAGTTCCTCTGCAGGGCCAGCCACAGGGCAGGGAGGCCGAGGCCTCCCCCATAGAAGACCCTCAGAAGAGCCCTGCTGGGTCAGGCCAGGGAGGGTCCCTCCAGTCCAGCCTACCGTCTCCCCCAGGGGCCAGCCAGTTCCTCTGCAGGGCCAGCCACAGGGCAGAGAGGTCGAGGCCTTCCCCTGAGAAGAGCCTCAGAAGAGCCCTGCTGGGTCAGGCCAGGGAGGGTCCCTCCAGTCCAGCCTCCCGTCTCCCCCAGGGGCCAGCCAGTTCCTCCGCAGGGCCAGCCACAGGGCAGAGAGGCCGAGGCCTTCCCCTGAGAAGAGCCTCAGAAGAGCCCTGCTGGGTCAGGCCACGGAGGGACCCTCCAGTCCAGCCTCCCGTCTCCCCCAGGGGCCAGCCAGTTCCTCTGCAGGGCCAGCCACAGGGCAGAGAATCCGAGGCCTTCCCCTGAGAAGACCCTCAGAATAGCCCTGCTGGGTCAGGCCAGGGAGGGTCCCTCCAGCCCAGCCTCCCATCTCACCGAGGGGCCAGCCTGTTCCTGTGCAGGGCCAGCCACAGGGCAGAGAGGCCGAGGCCTTCCCCTGAGAAGACCCTCAGAAGAGCCCTGCTGGGTCAGGCCAGGGAGGGTCCCTCCAGTCCAGCCTCCCGTCTCCCCCAGGGGCCAGCCAGTTCCTCTGCAGGGCCAGCCACAGGGCAGAGAGGCTGAGGCCTTCCCCTGAGAAGACCCTCAGAAGAGCCCTGCTGGGTCACGCCAGGGTGGGTCCATCCAGTCCAGCCTCCCGTCTCACCCAGGGGCCAGCCAGTTCCTCTGCAGGGCCAGCCACAGGGCAGAGAGGCCGAGGCCTTCGCCTGAGAAGACCCTCAGAAGAGCCCTGCTGGGTCAGGCCAGGGAGGGCCCCTCCAGTCCAGCCTCCCGTCTCACCCAGGGGCCAGCCAGTTCCTCTGCAGGGCCAGCCACAGGGCAGAGAGGCCGAGGCCTTCCCCTGAGAAGAGCCTCAGAAGAGCCCTGCTGGGTCAGGCCAGGGAGGGTCCCTCCAGTCCAGCCTCCCGTCTCACCCAGGGGCCAGCCAGTTCCTCTGCAGGGCCAGCCACAGGGCAGAGAGGCCGAGGCCTTCCCCTGAGAAGACCCTCAGAAGAGCCCTGCTGGGTCAGGCCAGGGAGGGCCCCTCCAGTCCAGCCTCCCGTCTCACCCAGGGGCCAGCCAGTTCCTCTGCAGGGCCAGCCACAGGGCAGAGAGGCCGAGGCCTTCCCCTGAGAAGAGCCTCAGAAGAGCCCTGCTGGGTCAGGCCAGGGAGGGTCCCTCCAGTCCAGCCTCCCGTCTCACCCAGGGGCCAGCCAGTTCCTCTGCAGGGCCAGCCACAGGGCAGAGAGGCCGAGGCCTTCCCCTGAGAAGACCCTCAGAAGAGCCCTGCTGGGTCAGGCCAGGGAGGGCCCCTCCAGTCCAGCCTCCCGTCTCACCCAGGGGCCAGCCAGTTCCTCTGCAGGGCCAGCCACAGGGCAGAGAGGCCGAGGCCTTCCCTTGAGAAGACCCTCAGAAGAGCCCTGCTGGGTCAGGCCAGGGAGGGTCCCTCCAGTTCAGCCTCCCGTCTCACCCAGGGGCCAGCCAGTTCCTCTGCAGGGCCAGCCACAGGGCAGAGAGGCCGAGGCCTTCCCCTGAGAAGACCCTCAGAAGAGCCCTGCTGGGTCAGGCCAGGGAGGACCCCTCCAGTCCAGCCTCCCGTCTCACCCAGGGGCCAGCCAGTTCCTCTGCAGGGCCAGCCACAGGGCAGAGAGGCCGAGGCCTTCCCCTGAGAAGACCCTCAGAAGAGCCCTGCTGTGTCAGGCCAGGGAGGCTCCCTCCAGTCCAGCCTCCCGTCTCACCCTGGGGCCATCCAGTTCCTCTGCAGGGCCAGCCACAGGGCAGAGAGGCCGAGGCCTTCCCCTGAGAAGACCCTCAGAAGAGCCCTGCTGGGTCAGGCCAGGGAGGGCCCTCCAGTCCAGCCTCCCGTCTCCCCCAGGGGCCAGCCAGTTCCGCTGCAGGGCCAGCCACAGGGCAGAGAGGCCGAGGCCTTCCCCTGAGAAGAGCCTCAGAAGAGCCCTGCTGGGTCAGGCCAGGGAGGGTCCCTCCAGTCCAGCCTCCCGTCTCCCCCAGGGGCCAGCCAGTTCCTCTGCAGGGCCAGCCACAGGGCAGAGAGGCCGAGGCCTTCCCCTGAGAAGAGCCTCAGAAGAGCCCTGCTGGGTCATGCCAGGGAGGGTCCCTCCAGTCCAGCCTCCTGTCTCACCCAGGGGCCAGCCAGTTCCTCCGCAGGGCCAGCCACAGGGCAGAGAGGCCGAGGCCGTCCCCTGAGAAGACCCTCAGAAGAGCCCTGCTGGGTCAGGCCAGGGAGGGTCCCTCCAGTCCAGCCTACCGTCTCCCCCAGGGGCCAGCCAGTTCCTCTGCAGGGCCAGCCACAGGGCAGAGAGGCCGAGGCCTTCCCCTGAGAAGAGCCTCAGAAGAGCCCTGCTGGGTCAGGCCACGGAGGGACCCTCCAGTCCAGCCTCCCGTCTCCCCCAGGGGCCAGCCAGTTCCTCTGCAGGGCCAGCCACAGGGCAGAGAATCCGAGGCCTTCCCCTGAGAAGACCCTCAGAATAGCCCTGCTGGGTCAGGCCAGGGAGGGTCCCTCCAGCCCAGCCTCCCATCTCACCGAGGGGCCAGCCTGTTCCTGTGCAGGGCCAGCCACAGGGCAGAGAGGCCGAGGCCTTCCCCTGAGAAGACCCTCAGAAGAGCCCTGCTGGGTCAGGCCAGGGAGGGTCCCTCCAGTCCAGCCTCCCGTCTCCCCCAGGGGCCAGCCAGTTCCTCTGCAGGGCCAGCCACAGGGCAGAGAGGCTGAGGCCTTCCCCTGAGAAGACCCTCAGAAGAGCCCTGCTGGGTCAGGCCAGGGTGGGTCCCTCCAGTCCAGCCTCCCGTCTCACCCAGGGGCCAGCCAGTTCCTCTGCAGGGCCAGCCACAGGGCAGAGAGGCCGAGGCCTTCGCCTGAGAAGACCCTCAGAAGAGCCCTGCTGGGTCAGGCCAGGGAGGGCCCCTCCAGTCCAGCCTCCCGTCTCACCCAGGGGCCAGCCAGTTCCTCTGCAGGGCCAGCCACAGGGCAGAGAGGCCGAGGCCTTCCCCTGAGAAGAGCCTCAGAAGAGCCCTGCTGGGTCAGGCCAGGGAGGGTCCCTCCAGTCCAGCTTCCCGTCTCACCCAGGGGCCAGCCAGTTCCTCTGCAGGGCCAGCCACAGGGCAGAGAGGCCGAGGCCTTCCCCTGAGAAGACCCTCAGAAGAGCCCTGCTGGGTCAGGCCAGGGAGGGCCCCTCCAGTCCAGCCTCCCGTCTCACCCAGGGGCCAGCCAGTTCCTCTGCAGGGCCAGCCACAGGGCAGAGAGGCCGAGGCCTTCCCTTGAGAAGACCCTCAGAAGAGCCCTGCTGGGTCAGGCCAGGGAGGGCCCCTCCAGTCCAGCCTCCCGTCTCACCCAGGGGCCAGCCAGTTCCTCTGCAGGGCCAGCCACAGGGCAGAGAGGCTGCGGCCTTCCCCTGATCTTAAAATGCTGGACTAGATGGACCTTCACTGGCCTGATCCAGCAGGGCTCTTGTGATCTTCCTGGAGAATGTTCATAATTTTTAGTATTTTAGTATATGCCTCTGAGCATACATAAATGAATCTTCACCTAATTAATTAATTAATCCAGTTAATTCATTCATTCGTTCATTTCCCCTGAATTATTGAGTAACCACCCCCACTGGAAGGCCGCTGATGGCCAAGAACAAGCGTTTAAGGGAACCCCGCCTATCCCACCATGCCTCAGAGGCCCCTGGGCTTTGCTTGCCCCTCTGCTCTGGAGAGCCGCCGTCCTTCCTCAGCCTCCCTGTTTTTGAGGTCTCCCTTCAGCCTCAGTTAGAGGACCCCCAGCCTCAGGGACGTGCAATGGGGCACGCTGGCCAAGGCGGTGTGTTGCTTACGACTCCTCGTTCCTTGGGGGGCTCCAAGACCGCCAGAGTCCTCCTTGGGGCTGGGGGGGGGCACTGGTGCGTTCACCTCTGGAATGCAAGCAGCTGCCTGATGGGGCAGAGGCATGACCAAGGGTGTCAAGGCGAGGGCACGGGGTCACAACCTTTGCCGGGGAACAGACAGGACAAGGGAGCTTCTTGTTTGGAGGCCAAAAAACAAGGAAAAGCTGTTGGGCAGGGCAGGGGGGCCACGTCCCGTGGGAGATGTTCGGGGGGGGGGCAGAGAGCGGCCAGCCAGGCCCTTCCTCCCGGGCCTTCCCTCTCCCCCTGCCCTGCCGGGAATCACCAGCCTCCGCTTGAGCAATGCTTGTCCGGCTGCTAGTCCCAGGGAGGGAAGCTCCCAGAGGGTTCAGGGTGGGGCCTGGGGGGACGGGGACCGCAGTGGGCCACAAGGCCACAGAACAGTCCCTCTCCCAAGCATCCAGAGCCCCTGGGGGGGGGGATATTGAAAGGTGTGGCTTCGGTGAGTCTGCCAGGTACAGCGAGGAGGGTGGGGCGGACTGGGGTGGGAGGAGCCTGAGGAGGGCGGGGCTTGCGGAGAGGCGGGGCTCCCAGGGGTAGGATGCCCTCCTTTCCAGAGTGACCCTTTTCTCCCTGAAGAAAAACTGGGTGGTCGTGTTGGTCTGAGGAACACAACAAAAATGGGGTCCTTTAAGATACATTCCAGGCGTGAGCCTTCATCTGCCGGCACTTTCCTCAGTCAACATGGAACAAGGATCATGAGAGTACAGATGTACAGAAAAGGTAAATCAGTGGCCAATGAGTAAGCTGTGTCCTGATATCCAAATTAAGCCCGGGTGAAGGGGGGGTGGAGGAACCTCGTGGCCGGCAGGAAAGGGACCGGGCCCCACTGCAAGGGCTGGGCGAGGGAGGGGGGGGAGGGAGGGAGGGGGCACGCAGCCCCCACCCATGAGGAGCTCTGAAGGATTGGGCAGGACCCTGGTAAAAGGTAAAGGTATCCCCTATGCAAGCACCGAGTCATGTCTGACCCTTGGGGTGACGCCCTCCAGTGTTTTCATGGCAGACTCAATATGGGGTGGTTTGCCAGGGCCTTCCCCAGTTTACCCCCCAGCAAGCTGGGTACTCATTTTACCGACCTCGGTCAACCTTGAGCCGGCTGCTGGGATTGAACTCCCAGCCTCATGGGCAGAGCTTTCAGACAGCATGTCTGCTGCCTTACCACTCTGCGCCACAAGAGGCTCTGGGACCCTGGAGGGGTCTGGAAACTGGAAAGGGAGGGGGGATGCTGAGCCAGGCACTTCCAGCCAGTTGGCTTGCCTCTGGAAGGCTGCTGGCCGTGGGCTGGCCCTTGTGCACTGGCCCACCTCATGGGTCACACTCTTCGCCCCTTCTAGCAGAGCAGACACTGGCCTCTTTCAAAGCTCCCCCCCCCCTTTGGCTTCCAGCCCCTGGCTCTCGAGGTCAAGGGTGGGCCCTGCCACTCTGATCCGTTTTGGCAGCCGCTCGAATTCTGGGGGAGCCTGCCGGGGGTGGCCTGACCTCCCACGACCCCCTTCTGCTGGCAGCTGGGGGGGGGGGAAGCCTTGCCATCAGGGTCAGGCCCTGGTCAGAAGAGGAGGCCGAAAACAGACGGAAGCGCCCGCTGGACTCTTGCCAGGCCGGGGAAACAGCCCTCTGCCACTGGGCAGGCGAAAACAACCTCCTTCCATCCCCTGCTGAGCAGCCCCAGCAATGGGAATAGAGGGGGAAGGGGGGGGGGACGGCTCAGCCTCCTCGCATCAGGACCCACCAGGCTGGTCTGTCTTCTGGCCGGGAGAACCACCCCCAAGCATCGGAGGAACTCCTGGGTTGGGGGGCAGAAATGGGGGGGGGGGTTTGGAGAGGTTGCAGTCCCAAGAGAGCCCCTGCCCCACCTGTAGTACTTGGAAACATGTTATTAACCGGTCCCCATTTTGGCCAAATATTATTTGGGAAGAAGCATTGAGGGCTTCTTCTGCTTCTCTGCTGGTTGCAACAAACAACATAGAATCCTAGAATCCTAGAGTTGGAAGGGACCTCCTGGGTCATCTAGACAGGACGGCTTTTCCGTCACCACCTGGAGGGTGCCCACCCAACGTGTGCCAGGCACCCTGGGGCACCCCCCCCCCACAGGCTTCCCCGTGTCCCTTGCAGCCAGCAATGCCCACCAGGCCCCAGAAGGACTCCAGGGGGGGCAGTCTGTCTCCAGGCCCCAGAACGAAAGGGCCAGGATCCCTGCCCTGGCCACCAGCCCCACAGGGTGCCCCCCGGGCACTGCAGCAGCTCAAGGAACCCATCTGAGGGGGTCCTTCCAGCGGCACCTCCCCAATTGTGACACAACCTCCTCATGGAGGGGAGCCCCCCCCCCCCCCCCCCGTTCAAGCTCAGAAGGCAGCTGGAGAGAGTTTGACTTAGGACTGCGTTTGGAATGGAGGGCTGAGCCTGCTGGGCGAGGGTCTGGGTTCGAATCCCTCTGCCCACTCCCCACCCTGGAAACTCGCTGGTGACCTTGGGCTGGTCAAACACTCTTGGCTGAGCCTACCTCACAGGGTTGTTGGCATGATCAAAAGGAGGAGAACGATGTCAGCCGCTTTGGGGGATGGGTGGGATATTAATAGAGCTTTTCAAAAACTATTGGCATTCCTCACTGAGATTTTGCATTGCAGTCTCTTATGCGTTTTTTAGGTTTTTTATAATTGCAGCGCTGAGTTCCACAAGGTAGAAATCCAACTGATAAATTTTTTGAATAAATAAAACAAACCCACCACTAAGAGGGGAGCGACCGTGGCTGAGCCCTTGTTTGGTGTTCATGTGGGCACTCTCCAAAGAGGGCACTCGCCATGGACCCTCGGGGGACCTCCTGGTGGCCCCTGTGTGGCACAGAGTGTGGGACGGGGGGGGGGGGACTTGGCCTGACCCAGCAGGGCTTCTCTGATGTCTGGAGCAGGGTTGCTCTGTCTTCTGGGGGGGGGAAGAGTGGGAGGGCTTCTGGAGCCCTGGCCCTGCTGGGGGACCTCCTGGTGGACCCTGGGTTTGGGCCACTAAGTGAGAAAGAGTGTTGGACTGGAGGGGCCACTGGCCTGATCTGACAGTTTCTCTGATGTTCTTCTGTCTGGGGCTGAGGTGCCCTGTAATCTTGATGCTTGGGGGGCCAGCGTGGGAGGGCTCCTGGAGTTCTGGCCCTGCCGGGGGACCTCCTAGTAGTCCATGGGTTTGGGCCCCTGTGTGTGACACAGAGTGCTGGCCTGGGGTGGAACCCAACATGGCTCCTCTGATGTTCTCACACACACTGAGTAACGTTGAGGAAGATGGCTGCCTTTGTCGTCCTTTGGGGCTCCCGCAGAGCACTCCAGCTTGCTAAGATTAGGGACACGGCAGACACATCAGCCACTTTATTCTTATTTTGTGATGCAGCGGTAAAAGAGGCAAATGCCATTTTGGGCTGTATCAACAGGGGCATCACATCAAAATCACAAGATGTCATAGTCCTATTGTATACGGCACTGGTCAGACCACACCTGGAGTACTGTGTGCAGTTCTGGAGGCCTCACTTCAAGAAGGACGTCGATAAAATTGAAAGGGTACAGAGGAGAGCGACGAAGATGATCTGGGGCCAAGGGACCAAGCCCTATGAAGATAGGTTGAGGGACTTGGGAATGTTCAGCCTGGAGAAAAGGAGGTTGAGAGGGGACATGATAGCCCTCTTTAAGTATTTGAAAGGTTGTCACTTGGAGGAGGGCAGGATGCTGTTTCTGTTGGCTGCAGAGGAGAGGACACGCAGTAATGGGTTTAAACTTCAAGTACAACGATATAGGCTAGATATCAGGAAAGAAATTTCACAGTCAGAGTAGTTCAGCAGTGGAATAGGCTGCCTAAGGAGGTGGTGAGCTCCCCCTCACTGGCAGTCTTCAAGCAAAGGCTGGATACACACTTTTCTTGGATGCTTTAGGATGCTCTGGGCTAATCCTGCGTTGAGCAGGGGGTTGGACTAGATGGCCTGTATGGCCCTTTTCAACTCTATGATTCTATGATTCTATGATTTTGGAACAGTGATTCTAATAGGGCGGCACACAGAAATGCTCAAGAAATGAGCTAGCAGAGAAATCTGCAGATGGTCCACTCCTCAAGGGAATTTAGAAGCTTACACCAGGATTTCAGGTGCAGCATCAACCTCATCCTGGAGAAGCCGGCCTGGATTTGCAAGGGTCTTCAAGGCCAAAAGGTGCTTCTGCACATTGCGGTGTCAAGTGTGTTTTCAATTGATACACCTTTGGATGGGGGGGTCCTCTTGGGCAAGGGCGCCACCTGGTGGGCATCCTGCTTCAAAGCACAACCAGGGACTGTGTTTGCCTGGATCTCGGGGAGGGGGCTTGGGGGGGATCCCCCCACCACTGCATCAAAAAGAAAACCAGAACACAGTTTGAGTCCAGGAACACCTCAAAGAAGCCGATAGCCTGAATGAAGCTTGGTGGGTTTGAAAAGTGCCCCTGGACTTCCGCTTTGTCCACCTGCTAGAGACTACCATGGCCACCCACCTGATAGAAAATGGAGTATCGTGTCCAGGGGCAAATGTTGTCCCCATCTTGAAAAAGAGGAAAAAGGAGGAGCCAGGTAGCTACTGACCCGTCAGCTTGATGCCAGTCACTGGGGAAATGTATAGAACAAATCATCAGCTGGCCCTTGAGCAGCTAGAGCGGATGGCTGTAATTACTAAGAGCCAGCATGGCTTTCTGAAGAAGAAGCCATGTCAAAATAACCTTACCCCTTTTCTTGAGAAGGTTACTACCTTGCTAGATCAGGGGACTTTCAGTAAGGTTTTTGATAAAGTTCCCCATCATGTTCTTATTGACAAGTTGGTAAAATGAGGTATGGATCCTCTTACTGATAGGTGGATCAAGAACTGGTTGACAGATCGCACCCAAAGGGTGCTTGTAGATAGTTTATCATCTTCTTGGAGTTGAGTGACAAGTGGAGTGCCTCAGGGATCTGTCCTGGGCCCTGCATGGTTCAACATATTCATCTTTGATTTGGATGAAGGAATAGAGGAGGATAGTGATAAATAGTGATAAATGTAGAGTTCTGCATTTAGGTAGGAAAAACCAAATACACCAATATAAGATGGGGGAGACTTGTCTTGGCAGGAGCATGTGCGAAAAGGATCTAGGACTCTTGGTAGACCATACATTGAACGTGAGTCAGCAGTGTGACTCAGTGGCTAAGAAGGCAAATGGGATTTTGGGCTGTATCAAACGGAGTATCGAGTCCAGATCATGGGAGGTGATGGTGCCGCTTTACTCTGCTCTGGTTCGGCCTCACTTGGAGTCCTGTGTTCAGTTTTGGGCACCCCAGTTGAAGAGAGATGTAGACAAACTGGAGCGTGTCCAGAGGAGGGCAACCAAGATGGTGAGGGGTTTGGAGACCAAGGCGTATGAAGAAAGGTTGGGGGAGCTTGGTCTCTTTAGCCTGGAGAGGAGACAACTGAGAAGGGATTTGATAACCATCTTCAAGTATTTCAAAGGCTGCCATGTAGAGGATGGAGCAGAGTTGTTCTCTCTTGCCCTGGAGGGATGTGGGTCGTGAGTCCCTGCCTTGTGGAGGGGGCTGGACTAGATGACCCTGGAGGTCCCTGCCAGCCCGATGCTTCTGCGTGAGTCTGACGCAGTGGGGCAAGATTTGCAGACTTTCAGCGCAGCCCCATCCACGTGCGCGGCTCCGCTGCGAGGGAAGGGTCGCGCAGGCATCGCCGACGGAAAGCGCGGACTACAACTCCCAGGGGGCAGCGGGCGGAAGGGGCGGGGAGGGCGCGAGGCCTTCTGGGGGATGCAGTGCCCGCGGCGAACTACCCTTCCCAGAATCCCCCGCAGAGCCCGCCCCCCCCCAGCCGCCCGCAGAAGGTCGGCTCCGGCAGAGGCGTCTGGTGGGACCCCGCGCAGGTCAGCCGGGGGGAGGGGGGGGTTGCAGGGTGGGGCATGCAGGCTGGGACGCCCCTCTCCCCCCAGAGACTCTCCCACCTGGGCGCCCCCTGCCCCTCCCCCCTTACCTGCGCAGGGGGGGCTCTGGGTGCTGGAGGGGCGGGGCCCACGGAAGGTCGCGTGGGGGGAGGGGCGTCGGTTCTCCCCCCCCAGCAGTTCTCCCCCACGCCAAGCCCCGCCAGGAGGTTGGCAACCCGGTGCTGCGCATCAGCCCTGCGAGGCCGCCCTCCCCAGGAAAGGCACTCTGCACACGCTCAGAGACCCCTCTGTTCGGCTGCTCTCGGGGTAAAAACTGATCCCGGAAGTGCTTCGGCCCCTCCCAGCTGTTTAGTGCGATGATCTGGACCCCCCGCCGAGCACCCACCGCCCTGCAGCCCGCTGAGAGATCGCGCGATCCTACAGAATCTGGTTGGGAAGCAGAGCTGCGGCCACGCCCACCCGGAGCCCCTCCCCTCCTCCCCCCCCTGCCCATCAGTGCCTTTGTGGGAGGGGGGCGGCAGGACCACAGGGGGTCGTATCAGCCCTTAAACGTTTAAAAATTTAAACCAGGTGTAGTCAAACTGCTGCCCTCCAGATGTGCATGGACTACAATCCCCATGAGCCGGGGCAGTCCAAGGACATCTGAAGCCGGGGCTCATGGGAATTGCAGTCCAAGGACATCTGGAGGGCCACAGTTTGACTGCCTCTGAAAAACATGCAAGTTAATTCCCTCCGGCCCATTTGGGAAGCCTTTCCAGGGCCGTCCGCAATCCCTGGCGGAGACAGGAGGGTCCAGGCAGTGGTCCCGATCCCCCACGGTTCCCGGATAAGAGGAGATGCTGCCGAAACCAATTACAAAGGTGGTCGGACTCCAGCGGTCACAAGAAAAAGAATTTTTACTTACAAGGCCAGGCCCTCGTCTGACATGGCCCATTTGTGGAGGGGCTCCTCTGACGCGTTGCCTTGATGCAGCCCCAAGCCCGAATAGAGGAGAGACAGAGAGGGGCCCTGTAGGAGATGACCAGGCAGGGAGGGGCAAGGAGGCTCAACAGCTTGGGGGGGGGGGCTGTGCAGTGTCCCCCCAAGGGAGAATTCTCTTAATCCTTTCTCTCCCAAACTGGCCAAGCATGGTTCTCTCCTTGCCCAGGAGCCCCCCCCCCCCCCGAGCACCTTTAAGGCCACCTGTGTGCTATGACCTGCCCTCAGGCCACACCTGCCCCCCTTGCCCCATGGCTCCCCTTCTGTCTTGCAGGCCGACTGTCCCTCCGATGGTGCCCTCCCGCCTCCTGCGGCTGCCCCTCCTGCTCCGTGCCTACTCGGCAGGGAGCGGCCCTTCCATGGAGAAGCCGGTGGGGACAGCCATCCGGGCCAAGCTCCAAGAGGCCCTGCAGCCCGTCCACCTGGAGGTCATCGACGACAGCCACATGCACGACGTGCCCCGGGGCTCGGAGACCCACTTCCGGGTGGTGGTGGCCAGCCCCCGCTTCGAGGGGCTCCCCCTCATCCACCGCCACCGGCTGGTGAACGACATCCTGCAGGAAGAGCTGGCCGGGCCGGTCCACGCCCTCTCCATCCAAGCAAAGACCCCGCAGCAGTGGCAGAAGAACCCCACCCTGAGCAAGAGCCCCCCCTGCCTCGGCGGCTCCAAACACGACCCACACATGGCCAGCAAAGTGGGGACGCGGGACTGACACCAGCCGGCGGGGGGAGCTGCCCGGCTTTTCATCTCCGTCCTCCTGCCACTCCCACCCCGCAGCAGCCTGGCTCTGCAGCAGCAGCAAGATGGGTCTTCCATGGCAAGGAGCACGGGGGGGGGGGGTTGTGCTCTCCTAAGCCAATTAAATGTCTCTGTCTCCTGAAGGTGTGGTCGGGGGCTGCTTTCGTGGGAGCAACCGGGATGCAAAAGGGGACATGGGGGGGGGGGATGATGACACCGTGGGCTGTCTTTATTCACTTGACTTATCACTCGCCTTTCTGTCCACTGGGAGCCACTCCTCTGTTTTGACTTCACAACACCCCTGTGAGGCAGGCTGGGCGGAATGGGCGTGCCTGGCATGAGGCCACCCAGCAAGGTTCCCTGGCAGAGTGGAGATTTGAACCTGGGTCTCCCCGTGCCTAACTCGACCCTTTGCCCACTGCACCTTAAACTGATTTGTTTGGCTCTTTCGGGCCCAGGCGGGGACCCCCATCCAAAGGGGCTCAGGCTGCCTGCAGCTTAATCTGATTTTGGCAGCTGGACGTTTGAAGGGAGAAGCTGAACGGCTGAGGGCAGAAGGCCGGCCACTTATGGGGCCTGCTGCAGACCACAGTCCCAAGGTCAGCCTCCATTCTGCAAGGCTGGAGGCCAGAGTGAAGCCATAAGGGAAGCCCTGTTGGGTCAGGCCAGTGGCCCCTCCAGGCCAACACTCTGGGTCACACAGGGGCCAAAGCCCAGGGGCCCTCAGGAGGTCCACCAGCAGGGCCAGGACTCTGCCCCCCAAGCATCCCTGTGCCACACAGGCTGTTCTATCTACACCTGTTGGCTAAGACCCACCGTCAGCTCCCTCTCCTGGGAGACAGAATCCGCACTCTGACCCCAATTGAGCCTCTTTTCTAGAGCTCCGAACCCCGGCTGCCCCTTGGCTATGATGCTGGTTCCTGGGGGGGTGGGGGGGGGGGAGTCCAGGGTCTCCTCAGCAGAAGATTCGGCCCTCCTGAGTCAATGAAACCAGCCACAGCAGGCGAGTGGGATGTGTCTCGCAGCTGCTGAGTTTCCGCTTGTGCAGTGAGGCAGAGGGACCTTTGTGGAGACACCCAGGGGCAGGGCAGTTCCCTCTGCAGCTTGCTGGAATCTGTTCTGTTCCTGTTCCGATAAGCCAACCGTGCTGTTCGCTCCTTTGATTTTTGCTTCCCTTCCCACCAGCAGCGTGCTTTTCCTATGTGCCGACAAGTTTTCCATTCTTCTCAGAGGCTGCAGTGTTGTTAAACATTCCTTAACGCCTCCGCTGCAGAGCCAGGGCTCGGGGAAGCTGCTTGTCGACCAACTGCAGGCATGAGCTTCAAGCGGGTTTCTGGGGAGGGGGAAGAGTTGATCGGGTTTTGGGGGACTGAACAATGACAGGCGGGCCCAGTCCCCGGGGGGTCTCTCCTTGAAGGTGCTTTCTGCCCCCAACGCTTATCCAAAACAAAAACAAAAAACACTCAAAAGCTGGCTGGGTGGCTTTTAAAATCTTTTTATTTCATTTTTTTAAATCGTTTTTACATGGAGTTTTGTTGACTATGAGTTCGTAACGCCTGGGGGGAAAGAGTCACCGTGTGGCCGGGGCAGAGGCAGCTTCCCTTTCCTTGCTGCACAGACGTGCACACCCAACCTCTTGGTCAAAATCGTACCATCGTGTCGTTTGGGCCACACGTGTCGTGTCTCCCCCCCCCCCTTTTTCAAATTGCCCTTCCTCATCGGCACCCTGACATTGACTCTCTGTTTTTATACAAAACAAACAAGGCCGAGACCACGAACTGCAGCTAGGATCCCCTCCCCCTGATAGGACTCTCATAATTTTTGTACAGGTTTTAAAATTCTTCTTTACAAACATCTAAAAACTACGCCACAGCACAGAGTTTTGCATACAGACAGGTCTACGTATGTTGGTATGTTGGCTTTGTTTCAAAGACCAGCTACGTCGTCAAGATGGAAAGAGACCACTTGGGGGGAGAAACAGTTAACTGGGGGGTGGGGAGGGAGGCCGGGGGGGGGGGGGGGGTCAGATCGCGGGGGTCAGGACTTTGAGACATTCAAAAATATGTGGCTCTGTTCCCTACTGGAGCCACCGCTAATGGGACCGATGCACAAAGCAGCACAATTTGGGGGGGGGGGGGCAGGACGTTATTTCCAGCCACACGGACATGAAAGGTGCCCTGCGAATTGGCCCAACCCTGCCTTGGTGGCCCAGGGCGGCCAGAGGACGGCCAGCCTTTGGAGAAAGGCCGGGGTTGGTGGCCAGAGGCACACAATGGCCAGCCCCGCTCTGGATGCCTCCTGCCTCTCTCGCTCCTGGCTGCCGGGCCTCGGAAGCTAACCTGGGTTGGCCCTGATTTGTGCTTGGATGGGAGACCACTGAGGAAGACGAGGGCTGAGCCAGCCTCCGCAGAACGCCCCTGGCCGGCTCTGTCTGCAGGGATTTCGCCTCCCGGTGAGACCAACGTGGGCCGAGTGGAGCCCAGTTCCCCGTTTGGGGAGGAGAGTGTGGGGATTTCTGCAGGGCCTCTCAAAAGCCCCCAGGACTGGGAGAGGGGAGGCTTCCGGGGGCAGAGGAATCCAAGAGTCAAAGCTGCCCCCATCAGATCTCTGGAAAGCATCCCCCTGCAAAATCTCCTCCATCTTTAAAGGGCAACTGGCCTCGGACCCATCCATGCGCATGGCTGGCCCACAAAGGCACCCCTAACCGCACCTGGCCCCAATTGGGCAATCCTTTTCTTGTTGTAGCAGGCTGAGGAAAAAGCACACCCCTCCCTGCCTCATGGAATCCCAGAGTGGGAAGGGGCCACAGAGGCCATCTAGTCCAGCCCCCTGCTCAACGCAGGGTCAGCCCAGAGCATCCTAAAGCAGGAAGCAGCTCAGATCTGGCTGTCCAAAACCAACCTCCAGCTTTGTTTGCTACAACACGGTTCAGTGGCACGAGCCACAGGAGGCGATGGGGGTCCCGGCCTGAACAGCAGTCAGCTCTCTGCAGGATTCCCGCCCACCGTTAAGGGTGCCTCTCTAGAGCCACCAGCTCAAAATGCTCAGAGCGTGCAGCTCTAAGGAGGGAGGGGCCAGAGCTCAGGGGCAGAGCCTCTGCTGGGCATGCAGGAGGTCCCCGGTTCAATCCCAGGCAGCATCTCCAGCTGAAAGGACCAGGCAGGAGAGGGTGGGGAAGACCTTTCTCTGCCTGAGACCCTGGAGAGCCCTGGGGAGGGGCCAGAGCTCAGGGGCAGAGCCTCTGCTGGGCAGGCAGGAGGTCCCCGGTTCAATCCCAGGCAGCATCTCCAGCTGAAAGGACCAGGCAGGAGGGGATGGGGAAGACCTTTCTCTGCCTGAGACCCTGGAGAGCCCTGGGGAGGGGCCAGAGCTCAGGGGCAGAGCCTCTGCTGGGCAGGCAGGAGGTCCCCGGTTCAATCCCAGGCAGCATCTCCAGCTGAAAGGACCAGGCAGGAGGGGATGGGGAAGACCTTTCTCTGCCTGAGACCCTGGAGAGCCCTGGGGAGGGGCCAGAGCTCAGGGGCAGAGCCTCTGCTTGGCAGGCAGGAGGTCCCCGGTTCAATCCCAGGCAGCTTCTCCAGCTGAAAGGACCAGGCAGGAGGGGATGGGGAAGACCTTTCTCTGCCTGAGACCCTGGAGAGCCCTGGGGAGGGGCCAGAGCTCAGGGGCAGAGCCTCTGCTGGGCAGGCAAGAGGTCCCCGGTTCAATCCCAGGCAGCATCTCCAGCTGAAAGGACCAGGCAGGAGGGGATGGGGAAGACCTTTCTCTGCCTGAGACCCTGGAGAGCCCTGGGGAGGGGCCAGAGCTCAGGGGCAGAGCCTCTGCTGGGCAGGCAGGAGGTCCCCGGTTCAATCCCAAGCAGCATCTCCACTTAAAAAGTAACAGGCCGGAGGGGATGGGGAAGGCCTCTCTGTGCCTGAGACCCTGCAGAGCCCTGGGGAGGGGCCAGAGCCTCTGCTTGGCAGGCAGGAGGTCCCCGGTTCCATCCACGGCAGCATCTCCCTAGCTAGCCGGCTCCCTTGGCTTCCCCCTTTGTGCTGTTTCCTCCTTGTGCTTGACTGAGGAGAGTGAGAACCCCTCCCAAAGAGCCCCCAAAGAGGGACTGGAAGGTGGACAAGACAGCCAGAGGCTGAGAACCCTGTTTGCCTTTAGAAGCATCTGTGCCGCTTTGCTGGGTCAGTCTAGTGTTCTGTTTCCGGCGGCAGCCAGCGGGCATGAAGGCCATCCTCGCAGGTATACTGCCTCTGGGCATGGAGGCTCCACTGAGGTCTGCCCACATACCTCTATTCCTTCCTGAAAGCCACGTAGGCCAGTAGTCGCTTTGGCCACATCTTGTGGCACTAAATTCCCCACCTGAGCTCATCATTACGTGAAGAAGAGGGGCTTCTAGGATACCTGGAGGGAGGGATTCAGGTGGGCCGGGGCAGGATCCTCTCACTGGATCTCAGGAGCAAAGCAGGGGTGGGCGGGTGGGTGACCACCCAGGAAGCCCAGGGGTGTGATGCAGAGGTGGGCAGTGAGTCGCTGCCCCCACTCCTCTCTCGCCTTGCCTCCCTGCAGAGGCAGTTTGGCTTTGAGGCCAGGGGGGGGGGAGAGGCGGGGGCTCGTGGGGATCAGAAGTCCTGGTGCAAAGGGGGGGTCTCTCTGCCCAGCCCAAGGGGAGCTCTTGCCCGTGAGGGTGGCAGTGGTGGGTTCAGGGCCGGACAGGAAGGAGCATGTGCTTGTTCTGCTGTTGAGGTCACCGGGGTACAGATTCAGGAAACGGGTCGCCCGAGATCTCACCAGACAGCCGCCCGCTTGGCCTACAACCCCCGCCCTGGCATGCCAACGGGAGAACAGAGCCAGCACCCCGTGGGTGGCACGGATGTAGGACAAAATGTATCTGTTGCGGGCGGCTGCCCCTGGGGGCCCCCCCACAGCCCGCCTCTGCCTTCCCCGGCGAGAAACGGGGCCCCTGTCCTGGCGAGGCCCCAGCCCGGCCGCTCGGAGCAAATGAGGACTCCACAGGGACTCCTGGAACATCGAGCTAAACAGAGTTACACCTGAATCAACACGAGCTTCACACCCAAAACGGACGCTAGCTGGGGGTGCATTTCGGGGACATACAGTGGGGGTGGGTCAAGAAACCAGTGCATTGATCCATAGACACACACACACACGTTCATGCACACGCCAACGCAGACCCCCACACACACGCAGAGCGTGCCGTCTGGAAACGTAAACAAGGCCAGGATCTGTTAGGAGCACGGGGTGCGTCCCAGAAGAGGGAGCCACTGGCCCCACCGGGGTGTCAGCTTCTCCGCCAAGGGACGTCCGCACCCCTCGCTCGCCTGGCACAACGGGGGCCGTTCCCTGAAAGGGGGGGAGGGCTCCCTGCCATCCTGACCACCCCCTTCTGGCCCCTCTGCATTCCTATGGCTCACACACACACACCTGGGAGTGGATTTACACCTACACCGAAGCCAGGGGAGGGAGAGAGAGACACAGGGGGGGAGATGGGGGGGGGGTTGGGGATCAAGCAAGTGTGCAAACGAAAAACCCAACAAAAGATGGCTTGGCCGTCAAGATGGCACCAACGAGACAGTCACAGTGTCTATGACTCTAAATCTCCCTCGAGGGGATGGGAGGGTGGGGGGCGCTCTCTCTCTCTCTCTCTCTCTCTCTCTCTCTCTCTCTCTCTCTCTCTCTCTCTCTCTCGCTCGCTCTCACTGTAGGACTTGCCCCCGTGTCTCCGGCAGCTTGAGGGCCAGCGAGCTGCCCAGGGCGAGGGCTGCCGATGCCAGCAGGATGGGCACTGCTTTGGTGATGCCCACGAAGGAGGTGAAGATGCTGATGCCCAGCACGGCGGCCAGTTTGCACAGGGCATTGAGGAAGCCGAAGGCGGTGGTCCTGCAGGGGGGGGGGCAGAGGGAGGAGACACAGGAGAGGTGAGGGGGGCAGAGCAAAGGCCCAGCAGGCGCCTCGAGGTCACGCACCGGTACACGTCTGGTGCGCTCCGGAGACACACTGAGGTCGGACACCAAGAAACATTGGGTGCCCCCAACGCAGCCAGGGCATCTCACAGGGGCAGGAAAGGGGCACAGCAGGCAGGCAGGGCCTTGCGCCCCATGGCTCAACTTACCCCCCCCTGACTCAGGACTCCTTACAACAGCCCTGCAAGGCCGTGTCCAGAGGAGGGCAACAAAGATGGGGAGGGGTTTGGAGACCAAGACGTAGGAGGAAAGGTCGGGGGAGCTCAGTCTGCTTAGCCTGAAGAGGAGATGACTGAGTGGGGATCTGATAACCATCTTCAAGTATTTAAAAGGCTGCCATGTAGAGTAGCGATCCCCAACCTGTGGGCTGCAGACCACATGTGGTCCTTTGACTAATTGGGGGTGGGCCCCAAAGGACGCCTTCTTCCCCCCCCCCCCGGCCCTTTATTTCATTCCCCCCGGCCCTATACAACACACTTTGGGTGTCCTTGTCTCCCATCACTCCCAGATGGGACTACCTCATTGCAGAGAAACAAGCTCAGGGTTCCCATTGATTTGTCGTGAGTTAAAATTTCCATGAAAATAAAAGGTTCCTTATGTTCATTGTTGTGGCGTGTCTGTATCTTATTTTGAAGGGATGTTTAAACATTACCATAGCGATCAGAGAGCGTCAGGGCAGTGGTTGAGAGTAGAGAAGTAAACTATCCCCCCCCCCCCCTGGGCCTCAGTAGAATTGTCAAGCGTTGAGTGGCCCCCGGTGATAAAAAGGTTGGGGACCACTGATGTAGAGGATGGAGCAGAGTTGTTCTCTCTTGCCCCTAAGGGACGGACCAGAACCAGTGGGATGAAATTAATGCTAAAGAAATTCCATCTGAACATCCGGAAGAAGTTCCTGACATTCAGAGCAGTTTCTCAGTGGAACAGGCTTCCTCGGGAGGTGGTGGGTTCCCCATCTTTGGAGATTTTTAAGCAGAGGCTGGAAAGCCATCTGACGGAGAGGCTGATTCTGTGGAGGCTCATGGGGGTGGCAGGTGACAGTGGATGAGCGAGAGGGTTGTGAGTGTCCTGCATAGTGCAGGGGGTTGGACTCGATGACCCAGGAGGTCCCAACTCTAGGATTCTGTTCTTCTAAGCAAGCCTAGGGGTCTGCGTGGCTGGTGGAGCATGGTGGTGCTCCATAAGCTACTTGTGGGGCTCCCGAGGGCTCTTCTCCAGGGGCCTGCATGGCTGGCGCTTTCGGTCTTGCCCTCCTGGCCCTCCTTCCAAATGCTGCCCTGCTGACCTCGTTCCCTGAGCAGCGCTTTGCCAGACAAGGATGTTGGGAGGGAGGAGGGAGGACTGTGACGTCACGATCTGCGGATTTGGGTTTCTAGAAATGTAGCATCAGGGAAGGGCCGCAGTCAGAGCTCTGGGCAGCAGGTGACCCTCTTGGGATTCTGGGACTCGCTTTGACTGCAGCTCCAGCACTGGCTGTGTCCTTTCCGGGTCAGCCGCAAAAAACACTGCAGCAGCAGCAGCAGCAGCAGCGGGGAATCAGGTCGGCACATCGGCCTGAAATGGTGAAAAGAACCAACTGGCCCTGATTCAGCCTCCAGGAGTCCGGGCCAGCTGGGCAAGAAAGCCGGTGCAGAAACAGAGACCCCAAGGAGGAAGCACCAGGGACATCTAGTCCAGCCCTCTGCACAGTGCGGGAAAGTCACCGTGACAATCGCCACGCAGTGCTCTGATTGGTTTGCTTGCTTTTAATCCAAGTTTCTAGACCTCATGGCAAGGCAAAATTCCAGGACTATTGATAACTTCTCTCCTGGAATTTGAGGACTGCATGATTTTATCTAATGTGCAGGAATGGAAGTGGGGGGAGAGGGAGAAGGAGAACTACCCCACAAACAGATGCCCTTAAAATATTAAATATTTAAATATTAAAGGTCTGTTATTTTCTAGGGGGAGATCTGGCCTCTGACATCTAGATGCCAATAGAGAATAACAGTCTCATTTAAATTGCCTGAGAGAGAGGTTATAGAATCCTAGAGTGGGAAGGGGCCAGGAAGGCCATCTAGCAGGATCAGCCTCCAGCATCCAGGAGAAGGATCTGTCCAGCCGCTGCTTGAAGACGGCCAGTGAGGGGGAGCTCCCCACCTCCTTAGGCAGCCCATCCCACTGCTGAACTAGACTCCTAGAATCCCAGAGTGGGAAGGGGCCATGAAGGCCATCTAGTCCCACCCCCTGCTCAGGGCAGGATCAGCCTCAAGCATCCAGGAGAAGGATCTGTCCAGCCGCTGCTTCAAGATGGCCAGTGAGGGGGAGCTCCCCACCTCCTTAGGCAGCCCCTTCCACTGCTGAACTAGACTCCTAGAATCCCAGAGTGGGAAGGGGCCATGAGGCCATCTAGTCCCACCCCCTGCTCAGTGCAGGATCAGCCTCCAGCATCCAGGAGAAGGATCTGTCCAGCCGCTGCTTGAAGACGGCCAGTGAGGGGGAGTTCCCCACCTCCTTAGGCAGCCCCTTCCACTGCTGAACTGGACTCCTAGAATCCCAGAGTGGGAAGGGGCCATGCAGGCCATCTAGTCCACCCCCTGCTCAGGGCAGGATCAGCCTCCAGCATCCAGGAGAAGGATCTGTCCAGCCGCTGCTTGAAGACGGCCAGTGAGGGGGAGCTCCCCACCTCCTTAGGCAGCCCCTTCCACTGCTGAACTGGACTCCTAGAATCCCAGAGTGGGAAGGGGCCATGCAGGCCATCTAGTCCACCCCCTGCTCAGTGCAGGATCAGCCTCCAGCATCCAGGAGAAGGGTCTGTCCAGCCGCTGCTTGAAGACGGCCAGTGAGGGGGAGTTCCCCACCTCCTTAGGCAGCCCCTTCCACTGCTGAACTGGACTCCTAGAATCCCAGAGTGGGAAGGGGCCATGCAGGCCATCTAGTCCACCCCCTGCTCAGGGCAGGATCAGCCTCCAGCATCCAGGAGAAGGATCTGTCCAGCCGCTGCTTGAAGACGGCCAGTGAGGGGGAGCTCCCCACCTCCTTAGGCAGCCCCTTCCACTGCTGAACTGGACTCCTAGAATCCCAGAGTGGGAAGGGGCCATGCAGGCCATCTAGTCCACCCCCTGCTCAGTGCAGGATCAGCCTCCAGCATCCAGGAGAAGGGTCTGTCCAGCCGCTGCTTGAAGACGGCCAGTGAGGGGGAGCTCCCCACCTCCTTAGGCAGCCCGTCCGCTGCTGAACTAGAATCCTAGAGTGGGAAGGGACCGTGGAGGCCATCTAGTCCCACCCCCTGATCTCCTCCCAGGGTGGGGATGGGGGAACAGTCAAAACGAATGATCCCCAGAATTCTGTGCTCCCCAAACAGCGCCTGAATCAGTGATAAATGGTCACCAAATTTCAGAATAAGGAAAAGGGTGTTCTTCCAGACATCCCCAGATGAAATTCAGGTGGAGCCTTGTGAAGGGGGCCCTGAGCTGAGGCTGGCTACCAGGGCAGGAGCAGCTGCCCCCCGCATGCGCCTGTCCCCGCCATTTCGAAGAGGGGCCCTGTGGGGCAGGCACCCCCCCTACCTTTTATCGGACGGGTACAGCTCCACCGTGAGGACGTCCAGGGCGTTCCACGAGGCGATGCTGACGCCCCCAAAGAGGCAGAGGAGAGCAATCATGGCCGACTCGCTGTTCCCGAAGGACAAGAAGAAGCAGCTCACACACGACATGACACTCGAACCGGCTGAGCATCCAGGAGGGGCGGGGGGGAGAGAAAGCTCTGTCAGTCGGGCCCTTCGGGAAACAAGGGGCCACACTGCTGCGGTGGGGAGGGGCTGTC
This sequence comes from Paroedura picta, assembly GCF_049243985.1. Lineage (NCBI taxonomy): Eukaryota > Metazoa > Chordata > Lepidosauria > Squamata > Gekkonidae > Paroedura > Paroedura picta. The sequence continues at coordinate 1,709,883 of NC_135369.1, forward strand.
ATTCCAAGCAATAGGCTCTCATGCTGGTTCGGCTCCCACCTCAACCCAAAATCACACAGCTTAGAAAGCATTGCAAGGGGAGGGGGGGGCGATGGGAAGAGTCCCCCCCAGGGGGGCGCTTTGGCTAAAGGCAGCACCCCCCACTCCAGTACAAGGCCTCTAACGCAGGGCCTTGGGGGGAGGGCAATAATGGGGACATGCAAGCAGGTCACAAAATTATGCATGGCCTGGAAACAGTTAACAAGGAGGCTTTCTTTCTGCCTGACCCAAAAGACTCGGGGGCATCCGGTGAAGGTGGGGTTCAGGTGGTCCAGGAAGGAAGAAAGGATGCAGTGATGGCCACCGGAGAAGCTGGCATATGGACCTATCAGGGGCTCCCAGCCATGGGCACCAAGGGGAACCTCCACACTCAGAGGCAGTCAACCTCTGAATCTCAGAGGCAGGAAGAAACATCAGGGAAGGCCTCGGCCTCTCTGCCCTGTGGCCACAGGAGGGAGGGATGGCCTCTCTGCCCTGTGGCTGGCCCTGCAGAGGAACTGGCTGGCCCCTGGGTGAGACGGGAGGCTGGACTGGAGGGACCCTCCCTGGCCTGACCCAGCAGGGCTCCTCTGAGGGTCTTCTCAGGGGAAGGCCTCGGCCTCTCTGCCCTGTGGCTGGCCCTGCAGAGGAACTGGCTGGCCCCTGGGTGAGACGGGAGGCTGGACTGGATGGACCCTCCCTGGCCTGACCCAGCAGGGCTCTTCTGAGGGTCTTCTCAGGGGAAGGCCTCGGCCTCTCTGCCCTGTGGCTGGCCCTGCAGAGGAACTGGCTGGCCCCTGGGTGAGACGGGAGGCTGGACTGGAGGGACCCTCCCTGGCCTGACCCAGCAGGGCTCTTCTGAGGGTATTCTCAGGGGAAGGCCTCGGCCTCTCTGCCCTGTGGCTGGCCCTGCAGAGGAACTGGCTGGCCCCTGGGTGAGACGGGAGGCTGGACTGGAGGGACCCTCCCGGGCCTGACCCAGCAGGGCTCTTCTGAGGGTCTTCTCAGGGGAAGGCCTCGGCCTCTCTGCCCTGTGGCTGGCCCTGCAGAGGAACTGGCTGGCCCCTGGGTGAGACGGGAGGCTGGACTGGAGGGACCCTCCCTGGCCTGACCCAGCAGGGCTCTTCCGAGGGTCTTCTCAGGGGAAGGCCTCGGCCTCTCTGCCCTGTGGCTGGCCCTGCAGAGGAACTGGCTGGCCCCTGGGTGAGACGGGAGGCTGGACTGGAGGGACCCTCCCTGGCCTGACCCAGCAGGGCTCTTCTGAGGCTCCTATGTCAACCACAACATGCTCAGAAACATGCTCAGAAACAAGGGTCTGTGTCCTGGGGCTTAGGGCAGATGCAGACAGCTGTTCCAAGCTGAACTGAAGCGAAACCAAGGCAGCCCTCCCCCCACCCACCCACCCTTGGTCCCTGGTTGCTTGGCAGCCCCCCCCCCCCAGCTCCTCACCCAGCATCCGGAGGCGCCCGATCTTGTCCATCAGGAGGGCAGAGACGATGTTCCCTGGCAGGACCGCCAGCGTGCCCAAGAAGCTGACAAAATAGATCATGTAGGCGCTGTTGTCGTCGCTGAAGTCCAACTGGCACCCTTCTTTGTTGTGCAGGAAGGTGCTGTTGACGATGCGGCAGTTGATGAACTTGTACTCAAAGAGGTCTGTGGGCAGGAAGGCCAGGAAGTTAGGACTCGAACTCGGGGCTTCATTCCCCCAAGAATCGAGGGGACGCCACCCCCCACCCCCCCAGCTGCCTGAAAGCAGCATGACCCTTGTGCTGGACTTGCTCCGGACCTTCCGGCCTCCGCTCTTCCCTGCCAGCTCACTGTCCAAAATTTGGGCCAGCCTTTTAAAATTGTCGCCACAGCCAGCGGGGTCTCGTGGTTTCCAATCTGGCCAGCTGGGTTTGAATCCCCGCTCCTCCTCCACCTGCAGCCAGCTGGTAGTCACAGCCCTGATAAAGCTGTTCTGACCAAGCAGGACTATCAGGGCTCTCTCAGACTCCCCTCCCTCACAGGGTGTCTGTGGTGGGGAGAGGAAGGGAAGGTGACTGGAAGCCCCTTTGAGATTCTTTTGGGTAGAGAAAAGCGGCATCTAAGAACCAACTCTTCTTCTTCTTCTTCTCCAGTAATATCAGGGCTCCCTCAGCCTCACCCACCTCCCAGGGTGTCTGTTGTGGGGAGAGGAAAGGGAAGGCGAAAGGAAGCTGCTTTGAGACTCCTTTGGGGAAAGAAAAGCGCCATCTAAGAACCAGCTCTCCTTCTTCTTCAGGGGGTAGAATCATAGAGCTGGAAGGGACCTCCAGGGTCATCTAGTCCAACCCCCTGTAGAATGATGGAAATTCACAACAACCAACCAACCCACCCACCCACAGGGACCCCCATTCCAGGCCCAGATGAGCCCCCCCCCCAAGAAAACAGAATCCCTGGCAAGACTGGCCTGGAGGACTTTTGCCTCCTGACCCCAAAGTGGCAACCTGCATTTTCTTGGGCCCCAGGAGCCAAGCAGGGAGACCCTCCCTTCTGGGGGCTGTTCTGGCAGAATTACAGCTCATCTCCAGATTACAGAGGTTGCTTCCACCTTGGAAGGTGGCATTCCATCTCACAATTGCCTCTCCCCTCCCGCAGCCCCATCCCCCCTGGCCTCAGCTCCCAAAATCTCCAGAAATTTCCCAGCTGAGAGCTGGCAACCAGGCCTTGCTCCGCCCAGCCTCCAAGGCAGAAATTCTTTGCATGGGAAGGGGAATCTGGAGATCAGGTGTGCTTCCGAGAGATCTCCAGGTCCCACCTGGAGGCTGGCAACAGACGTGAGGCATCTTTAATTCCTCTACACCAGTGGTCAAGAACCTTTTTCTGGCTGGGGACCGGCGGGGCAACTGCCGCGCACTCGCAGCGCACAGCGCGCACGCGAGGCCCAGCCACGCATGTTTGCATGCACCATGCGCAGGTGGAATTGTGCATGTGCGGCACTTTCGCGCATGCATGCATGCGCGATTTCGGCTGTGGCATGGCGCATGTGCGCATGCGCGACCGGGCCGCGCATGTGCAATGCGCGGCGCGGCCCTGATTCCCTCTCCCCCCCTCCCGCAGTAAGGAGCTTCCCGGGCCGCAAGCTTGCGGGGAGAGGGAACCGCGGCCCAGCGCCCTGGCCTTCGCGGCCCGGCACCGGGCCACGGCCCGCAGGTTGGGGACCACTGCTCTACCCCCTCCTTGCTGGGGGAGCAACAGCAGAGTCAAAGAGCGCAGCAGAGAGCAGGAAGGGAAAGGAGCCTTCGGTGCAGGGGACAGGCGGCCCCCTGGGGCCAAGAGTTCCCTCCGCCAAGAGGGAAGGGGGCAGCAGCCCCAAGGCCCTGTCCAGCGTGGATGCCCCTCCGCGCAATGGGGGTTCTCACCTCTGGGTTGGGGAATTCCAGGAGATTTCGGGAAGGGCATGGTTTGGGAGGGGATGGGCCCCAGAGGGGTCCAAGGTCGTAAAGCCCACCCTCCCACACCCCCACCCATTGCCTCCAGGGAGATGAGGTTAGGTTTGGCATAAGGAGCAGCCCAATTGTGGGGCTACAATTCCCGTGGCCCCACCCCAGCCGACACCACACGGGCAGGATTCAGCCTGCCGAACGCATGCAAGACATTTCCTGCTTCTGTGGCTCTCCACCAGCCTCCTGGCGGAAAACAGGATTCGCACCCGGAGCTGGCAGCACCAGCGGCCCGTACCCGTGTTGAAGAAGATGGTGGAGAGGAAGGTGCAGTTCCTGAAGAAGGTGTTGCTGGACGTCACGTCCTCGAAGTAGCACTCCTCAAACAAGGTGTCCACGAAGGAGACCGACTTCATCTTGAGGCCGATGAACCTGCCCAGGAGAGAAGCGGCCGCTCGGAGCTGCCTCGGGAGAAGGGGGCCCTGCGCCTGCCCCCCCCCCCCACAGGGCAGAAGACGCGGAGGCCACAAAGGCGGCCCTGGCCCACCTGCGTCCCCCCCCTCGCGTCCCCCCCCCCTCAGTGCTGATTGCCTACTTGTCGTTGAAGTATTCCCCGCGGCTGTGGATCTGGTTCTCCAAGGTGAAGTTGAAGGTGAAGTGGTGCACTTGCTCCCGGTCGATGACCTTGGTGCGGGAGGCGTACTCCAGGTTCTGCAGGTGCTTGATCATGTCCGGAAACCAGACGGTCAAGCCGTAGTAGCTGCGGGGGGGAAGGGAAAGAGAGCGGGGAGAGAGAGAGAGAGATGGAGGGAGGGAGGGGAGAAAAAGAAGGAGAGCTGGGGTTTTGTATCCCACTTTACACTGCCAGAAGCAGTCTCCAAGCCGCTTACAAGGGTAGACCCTCTATGTGGTAGCTGGGCCTGAAAGAGCCCTGAGAGAACTGCTCTGCAAGAACAGCTCCAAGAGAACTGTGATTGGCCCAGGATCATCCAGCTGGGGGAAGTGAGAAGAAGGCTCCTGTGGAGGTGAGACATTTCCCCCTGCTGGTGTCTCAGCTGGCCGGCTTTCCCCTGAGTGCAATTTCAGTGGGGGGGGGGGGGAGATTCAGGGTTGAGAGTCTTGCTGTCCATGTTTGGAAGACAAACACATCTAGATCTCGGCTCTAGGAGGGGCCACGGTGGGGGGTGAGGGCTTTTAGATCCAGGTTGGGGGGAACTCCTTTTAGGTTTGGGGGTGGACCTCAGTGGGGTATGTCAACAGGGCCCCCCCCCTCCAAAGCAGCCCTTCTCTCCAGAGGAAATGATGCCTGCCTTCAGGAGATGAGCTTTAATTCTGGGGGGTCCCCAGCTCCCACCTGGAGGGTGGCATCCCTATCTAGGCCCCTTGTCAGCGAAGCTCTTTTTGAGACATACAGACGGTGGGGCTGGCGAGGGCAGAATACTTTGAGAATGACTCACTGGAGATGTCAACACAGAAAATGTCAAATCCAGAGGGAAACTGCAGGGCTTTCAAACGCACGCCCCCTCCAGAAACGCTTCCCTGCCGGAATCTCCCCCAGAGGGCCCTACCTGAAAGACATGGTGAACCACACGGCCATCATCATCAGGGTCACGCGGCGATACTCAGGAGCAAAGCACTGGTGGAAATTGGCCCAGACCTGCGAAGGGCAGAAACAGCCGTGGAGAAACCAGAGAGCTCTTCCCAGGGTGGGCTGGTGCAGTTTTATCGTCCTGCATCACTCGAGCCCCCTCTGTCCCTCTGCAGCTCTCCCGTCCCCCTTGCACCATTTCCTGCCACAAGGTCGCACGGAATGTCCACAAACACTCTAGCAGCTCAGGATAAAAGCTCAGGGACATTGCGCGGCCGTGGGGCCTCTTAGAGGAAAGCGAGAAAGGCCGTTCTGCTGAGCCCACGAAGGGTCCGTGTTCAGGGGCCACACTGCATATTCCCTCTCTGCACCCCACACTTACTTGCTGTGAGAGGTTCAGGCAACGGACCATCCAGCGTCGGTACCACGTCCCTGTGTCCGACTGGATCTCCACTAACTCGTCCTCCTGCTTGATCGTCTTGATATGGGTCACCTGAAGAGAAACAGCGGGAAAGGAGCTTGTATTGTCAGGAGGTATCGGGGCCGCTGTCGGGAGTGCCTGGGCCCCGGGGGATAGAATACAAGCAGCCCCCTTTCCCCCAGCTAGGCCCCTTCCCTTTGCCCCCCCTCGTGTGGCCCCCCCTGCCCTTCAGCCACCCCACTTTCCAGCCCACTTAGTTTGCTCGGGTAAAGAGAGAGTGAATCATACAATCGTGGAGTCAAAGGGACCTCCAGGGTCATCTAGTCTGACCCCTGCACTATGCAGGACACTCACAGGTACCTGCCTGCCCAGTGACCTTAATTCCAGGCCCAGATGCCCCCCCCCAAATAACCCCATAAACCCAGGCCAGTCAGGGCTGGAGGACGTTTGCCTCCTAATCCCAAGAGCCAAGCTGAGACACCCCCCTTCCGCCCCCCCCCCCTCATGCCTAGGAAGCTGTGCTCTCTTGGCTAATTTCATAACTCGCATGAAACCAGATGAAGAAAATATGCCTCCCATGGTTTGATTTGGAGCTCGGTTCAGTCCAAGTGGCAACGATTGTGTGAATGCCATAAAAATATTGTCCTGGAGGAACCTCAATCTCAAGGTTTGGGGGAAACTTTCCACCCTCACATCGCTGTCCGTGAAGAGGCCCATCCATGTCCCTGCAAGACGCCCAGGAGCACCGAAGACGTTCATTCAGCAGGAAGAAGGAATTTCATGTTATCGCTCAACTCTGGAGCAAGCAAGTTACGTCTCTGACTCAACTCTGTTAATCCTCCAACAATTCAAGCCTTTAGCTGTTAGTTTAATATCAAAGTGCTGTTTTTGAAAGACTCATTGTGTTATGTTTTTTTTTTTAAGTTCCTTTATTGCCTTGGGGGCCCTCACTGGGCACAGAGATGCCAAAGTGCATCTAAGGCAGGGGTCATCAACCCCCGGTCCGCGGCCCGGTGGCGGGCCACAAAGGCCACGGTACCGGGCCGCCGCCAGCCACGCCTGCCTTCCCCTGCCGGCAGCAAGAAGGAAGGGAAGAGGCAGGCGCAGCTGCCGGCATGGCGGTGGCGCAAGCGCGTTAGCGCCCCTAGTGGCAAAAACGTGCGCACGCAGTTGCCGCGCATGTGCGTTAGCGCCACCTGGTGGCGAAAACACACATGTGCGGCAATTGCGCGTGCCCGTTTTCGCAGCACCCGGGCCGTCGGCTCTTCCCTCACTCCAGAGGCAGTCCCTGACCTGAGAAAGGTTGGGGACCACTGATCTAAGGCACCGAGGGGCTGTGGCCACTGCAGCAAAACTGCTTCCACGGCATCTGCTCCAGCAACAACAAACACGGTGGGGTCATTTCCCAGCATTTTGTTGCCCGGGGGGGGGGGGATGAATAAATGGGATCTAATGTCCTTTGCCTGACCAGAAGTATCTTCAGGGTTTACCAGCACAAAGACAGCTGTGTGGAGAACTACCTACAAAGAATGTCTGGGAATTTTTATCTGACCCCAAATATTAGACACCAAACATCCATAATTTTCCGTCACTCTGCTCAAACAGGCTTGCAAGACCTCTTCCTGTTGAATGCGTGACTTGCGGAAATTCCAGATAAATTCCCCTTGATGCCCCCTGATTTGCTGTTAACAAAGAGCGGGGGGGGGGTCTTGGAGGGGGCCAAGTGTCCCTGGGCACTTTGGTGAGAGCTTAGCATCCCACACCACAAAGCAAGAAAGCAAGAAAGCAGCTTGCATCTACTTTCCTGGGCAAACATAAATCTTTCAGAGGGTGCGCGCTTTGATATCTGCCCCGCTCTATACACTGAGGATCCGGCTGTGGGGCAAAATTGCTTCCCCCCCAACCCTCCCCACAAAGAGATGCAAGAAAGTTTCCTGGATTCATGAGGGAGATTAATAAGTGTTAAGCATTGCCCAGCCTCATTCTGTTCGTTTCTTTAGGGATTTTTTTTTTTGGGGGGGGGGGGGTTCTCTGTTCTTCATGTGTTTTGTGCCCTCTGGTGGTTAATTTGAGATTACAGCGGTTTATGTCCAGCAAGACATAATATCAAGAGGGCACAAAACACATGCAGAACACGGGTGGGGTTGGTTGGGGTGAGGTGGGGAGAACTGATGAACCCACTCCTGGACATGAGGAATATTACCGGCAAGCACTTTGAGACTGTGTGACAACAGAATAACTTAAATAATGTTTTAGTTGGTTTCAATTGATTTTAATTAATGTCATAATTGTGTTAATGTTAATGTGTTAACTCTATGTAATTATTATTTGTTGTTCTCCACTCCAAGCTGGCTTGCCAGGAAGAGTGGCATATAAATCTAAATAATAAATAAATCCAAAGAAACAAGAACTTACAAACAAGGAAAATGGGAATGCCTAATAAACCTTTAGAAAGGAGGCATCTCTCTCTCTCTTGTCTCTTTCAAACGCAGGGGGCTGGATCCATGGGCTATGCCACTAATGGGAGTGCTTTACTCTGATGCATGAGACTTCAAGGTACAGCTCTTGCGTGGGGAACAGGCCCCCAGCGTTAGTGTCCCCCGAAACCCTCTCAGGCTCAGGACATGCGGGAGATTTTGGGGAGGCCTTGAACTCATTGTGCTACTCACTGAGAAGACCCGTTCAGGGTGCCCCTTGGCTCGCATGTGGTGTCGTGAACCTGCCTTCAGGACCATCCAAGCTTCGTCATGCTTCCCGTTCTAGAAAGATAAAGAGGAGAGGCCAAAATGCAAGACCAAGATGCGGCCCCCCGGAATTGCACTGAAAAACAGAAAACCCTGGCCAGAGACCCAGCTCTTTGTTTATTTGCTCCCCTCCTTCCCCATCATCAGTCGAGGGCGCAAGGACTCTTAAGTAGCTGCCTGATGCAAAACACTCACAGAATCATAGAATAATAGAGTTGGAAGGGACCTCATGGGTCATCTAGTCCAACCCCCTGCACTCAAAACTCACGAGCTACATAGGACTGGGCGGTTTTAAAAGAAAGATACGCTTGGGTCCCTTCTAAGCTACGGAGTCCTTGGAGAGAGGAAGGAAGACAGGAAGTGATGGAGCAGGGGTGCCCTCGCGGTGCCCAGGGGCTGGGCCCAATCTGTTTAATGGGGGCACTTTCTCCAAGACAAGGAGCCTCCCCCCACTGCAGGAGGCCGTCTTCATGGGCATTCCGTGACACTCAGGAGCCCCCCTCCAAAGAGGGGGCTTAGAACAGATCAGAGGAACTCCTTCTTCCCCCAAAGAGGAATGAACCTGTGGAATTCCCCGCTGCAGGAAGAGGTGGCGGCTACAAGCAGGGACAGCTTCAAGCGAGGGTCGGATGAACGCCTGGAGCAGAGGTCCCTGAGTGGCTCTTAGCCTCAAGTTATGGATGGAAGAGCCTGTCTGGCCAGGGGTGCTCTGTCTTTGGTGCTTGGGGGGCAACAGTGGGAGGACTTCTGGCCCCACTGGTGGGCTCCTGAGGGCCCCTGGATTTGGGCCACTGCGTGACACAGAGGGAGGGACTGGGGGGGCCATTGGGCTGACCCAGCACGGCTTCTCTGATGTTCTTATGAGGTCTCCCGAGCGGGAGAAAGTGCGACTGCTAGGTGGGTGGGACCCTTCCCCTTCCCCTTCCCCTTCCCTCTCGGGGGTCCCTTTACCTCCAAGAAGAAGCGTGGGCTCTCCGGCATGGTGGTGAGCGCCCCGATGGCAAAGACGGAGGGAAGGCACAGACCAGGACGAAGACGCGCCAGCTGTGGAACTGGTAGGCAGAGCCCATCTGGAAGCTCCACCCTGCGGCAAGAAGGGAGGGAGGGAGGGGGGAAGAGGCAGGGGACCTGTCAGCACAGATGGAAGGGGGGAGCAGGGCGGACTACAGGACAGGGAGCCAACCTCCAGGTGCCGGCTGGAGCTCTCCCGGGATTACAACGGATTCCCAGCCAACAGAAACCCTTTCCTCTGGAGAAGATGGCTCCTCTGGGAGGTGGCCTCCAGGGCTTTGTACTCAGTGCAGCCCCCCTCCCAAAACGCCAGGCATTCCCCACCTGGGCCTGGCACCGTCATGTCTGCCCAGGCAGCCTCAGAAACGCAGGACAGAAGCAATCCCGGATCCCTCGGCAGGCAGCGATCTCCAGGGTGGACTCCAGAGCATCATACTCCACTGAGTCCCCCCCCCTGCCCCAAATCCTACCCACCCGACTCCACCCCCAAAGTCTCCAGGTCTTTCCCAGCCAGGAGCTGGCAACCCGCTCCCCTGCACTCACCGTAAATGGGGGATGATGGCCCAGGCCATGGCAGACGCATAGATGCCCCCGATCATCCAGAACATGCACAGCCAGCTGAGGTGCTCCCCCCTCTTCTCCTGGGCCAGGGAACTCGGAGTAGTAGGAGAAGACGATGGGGATGGAGCCCCCGATGCTGCAGGAGAGGAAGAGCCCGGTCAGCCCTGCGCCCGCGGCCATGTCCCGAGGCTGGACTCTGGGCGGGACTGTACCACTTCAGACTGCAGGGGAAGCCCTGCTGGGGCTGGCCTGCACCGCCTCCCACCACAGAGCTGGGCCAACCTGTGCAAAAGCCTTCCCCAGGCCCCCCAAGCCCTTCTTGCCCGGGGTAAGGCAGCACAGCGCCGGAGGAAGGACAGAAGCCGGACTGGAGCAGAGCAGTGCTTGCCAGTCTAGGCCCAGGGAGGTGCTCAGAGCAGAACCCCCAGAACCCGTTTGGAGGAGGAGGAGGAGGAGGAGGAGGAGGAGGAGGAGGAGGAGGAGGAATGATTCTGCGGCATGGCGGCCTGTTAAGGACCCTCCACGCTTCAAGCTGTTCTCCCGGGGCCCCCGAAATCTCCCATTGGCAGCCCCCCCCTCTCTCCACAGCATCCAAAAGGGGTGCCTAGCCCGCCCACCCACCCCGAATAGGGACCCAACTCCTCCCTTACCCCACGCCGGAGAGCAGCCGGCAGAAGAGGAAGGTGCCGTAGCCCTGGACGAAGGACGAGAAGAACGCGAAGACGCTGTTGACGGAGAGGGACACCAGGAGGCACTGCTTGCGCCCCAGCCGGTCTGCCAGGCCGCCCCACAGGAACGCACCGACCATCATCCCCAGGTAGACTATTAGGCCTGAGGAGGAAAGCGGGGTGAGGCCAAGGGGCAGACTGCAGGGCACAGTCCCACCTCCCCCCACCCCGCCAGCCATGCCCCCCCCCCCGTCCCTCCGATGGGTGGTGTTAAGGGAGACCCCTGCTCCCACCCTCCAGGGGGCTATTCCAAGCAAGGGACAATGCCCATGACCCAGAGAACGGGGGGGGGGGGGCAACTGGGGGGCACTAGGTGTGACCTCCTGGAATGAAAAGCCTTGCTTTGGTGCCAGTTTGGTGTAGAATCATAGAATCATAGAATCATAGAGTTGGAAGGGGCCACACAGGCCATCTTAGTCCAACCCCCTGCTCAATGCAGGATCAGCCCAAAGCATCCTAAAGGATCCAAGAAAAGTGTGTATCCAGCCTTTGCTTGAAGACTGTCAGTGAGGGGGAGCTCAACACCTCCTTAGGCAGCCTATTCCACTGCTGAACTACTCTGAATGTGAAATTTTTTGGCATGCCGGATTCGATTCTGCACTCCCCCACATGCAGCCAGCTGGGTGACCTTGGGCTCGCCACGGCACTGATAAAACTGTTCTGACCGGGCAGTGATATCAGGGCTCTCTCAGCCTCCCCTCCCTCACAGGGTGTCTGTTGTGGGGAGAGGAAGGGAAGGCGACTGTAAGCCACTTTGAAACTCCTTTGGGTAGAGAAAAGCGGCATATAAGAACCAACTCTTCTTCTTCTTCTTCAGTAATATCAGGGCTCTCCCAGCCTCACCCACCTCACAGGGTGTCTGTTGTGGGGAGAGGAAAGGGAAGGAGTTTGTAAGCCACATTGAGACTCCTTTGGGGAGAGAAAAGCGGCATATAAGAACCAACTCTTCTTCTTCTTCTTCAGTAATATCAGGGCTCTCCCAGCCTCACCCACCTCACAGGGTGTCTGTTGTGAGGAGAGGAAAGGGAAGGCGACTGCTAGCCGCTTTGAGCCTCCTTCGGGTAGAGAAAAGCGGCATCTAAGAACCAACTCTTCTTCTTCTTCTTCTTCAGTAATCTCAGGGCTCTCTCAGCCTCCCCTCCCTCACAGGGTGTCTGTTGTGTGGAGAGGAAAGGGAAGGCGACTGAAAGCCGCTTTGAGACTCCTTCGGGTAGAGAAAAGCGGCATCTAAGAACCAACTCTTCTTCTTCTACTACTTTGTCTTAAATGGGAGTGGCCTTCTGTGTCCTCCCCTCGAGTCTTGTCCTCTCACTCCCTCCACATGGCCTTTCGGAGACATACATGATGGCAGCCAGGAGGGTGTGATGGAATGGGGATGGGTGGGGGAATTGTAGGCTGTTTGGTTGAATTTTAACTTTGTCTTTTCAATCTGACGTTAGCCGAGCGGAGGAAACAAACCAGTAAATAACTACCTGCCTCCTGATGCTGGGCTAGCCAGCCGTTTGTGAGGGGGGAAGATCAGGCCTCTCTCTCTCTCCCCTTTGACTGCAAGCTGCACGTGAACTGGATCGCCTGGAATCAACGTAAATCCCCCTTTTCTGCAATATGATTCTTGGGAGATCTATGACTGGGCAAACCCTTGCTCCGTTAATCAAATCTTCCAAGAAGAAGATCATCTCTTCCAGCAGACCGGGATGGCTCCCAGCTGAGCAGGGGCTCCAGGCCAAGCCAGTTTGGTGTAGTGGTTAGGAGTGTGGACTTCTAATCTGGCATGCCAGGTTCGATTCTGCACTCCCCCACATGCAGCCAGCTGGGTGACCTTGGGCTCCCCACGGCACTGATAAAGCTGTTCTGACCGAGCAGGAATCTCAGGGCTCTCTCAGCCTCACCCACCTCACAGGGTGTCTGTTGTGGGGAGAGGAATGGGAAGGCAACTGTAAGCCCCTTTGAGCCTCATTCGACTAGAGAAAAGTGGCATATAAGAACCAACTCTTCTTCTTCTTCAGTAATCTCGGGGCTCTCTCAGCCTCACCCACCCCACAGGGTGTCTGTTGTGGGGAGAGGAAAGGGAAGGCGACTGGAAGCCGCTTTGAGCCTCCTTCGGGTAGAGAAAAGCGGCCTATAAGAACCAACTCTTCTTCTTCTTCTTCTGGTGCCTTCCTTCTTGCAGGAGACAGGATTCTCTCCCCCAAGCATCCCACCCCCATCCTGGGAACCTGAGTCCGATTGGGGGCAGCCCGTTTTGGAGATGCCAGCCCTACCTTTTCACCCCCTCCTGTCCCGGGCAGAAGGAGGGGGCTGCTGGCGTTCCCTGGGCATGGCGTGGCATCCAGGTTAGTGGCCAAGCACGTGGCTCGTGGCATCTGGCACAGGAGGGGGATGGAGCCTGGGCGGCTTCAAGGGTGGCACAACTTTGCCGCAACCCTGAGCCTGCTCCAGGCAAAGGGGGTGGGGAGAGGATCCCTGCCTGATCTCCCCACGTAATCCCTCTAGCCGGCCGGGCTGTGGCTGAGTAGCTCCTCTTAGTGGCGCTCTAATCCCCAGATTAACGGGCCAAACGCCAGGCCAATTACAGGAGCCCGCCAGATGCTCCTCCAGGGGACGGGGAAGACAGGGGACCCCTCCTCCTCCTCCTCCTTGCCAGCCTCGCGTTCCCACCTGCATCGGAGCCCAAGGCCTTGGATCCTACAAGGCAATGCAGCGTTGGGGAGGGGGGAGGGGGGAGGGGGGAGGGGGGAGGGTCCCGGCTTCCTCCCTTGTAGGAGGGGACTGTAAATGGGGTGGACGCTCTCAACAGCATTGCAGCAGCCTCTTCCCCGCCCCTGCTAGAAAAAGACCATTCTGAGTCCAGTACTGCCCCCCCCCCCCACTCTGCAGTGTCTTTTTGACATACAAGACCCAGAACTATAAATTCAGAGCCGAGGAGCACCTTTCAGGCCAACAAAGACGTATCCAGGGCGTGAACTTCCGAGTGCCAGTCTGAGGAAGGGTGCTTGCCCTCGAAAGCTCCCGCCCTGAATAAATCTCTGTTGGTCTTCAAGGTGCCCCTGCTGGACTCTGATTTTGTTGTGCTCCTTCAGACCAACACGGCGAACCGTTTGAAAATACCCACGGCTGGCCACGTCTTTCAAGGAGGCCACTCTGCCAACCCACCTGGGGGCTTGTGCTCCTGGGAGGACCCGGAGTAGCACCCGGTATGGGCCAGCCACACAGAGACGGCCTCCCAAGTGGGTCCCAAGTTAGGTTGCCAACTTGCACCCCAGGGCCTGGAGATTTCTCAGAACTGCAGCTGCAATCCAGGCGGCAGAGAGGGCGGGATCGATGGCGGGATCACCCCTGCGAGATTCGCCCCCCAGGAATCCCTCCCCACCCAGAGACGGCCAACGGACCACAGGACGGCGAGAAGCACGTGGGGAGGCACGCGTGGTGCCCAAGGGGGAGGGATGCCCAGCCTGCTCCCTGCCCTGGACTGAGGGGCTCATGATGCAGGAGGGACCCGGGGGGAGAGGGTCCCAGGGGTGGGTGTTCGGTCCGACTGGATCCCAGCAGCACCTTCGAGGCGGATGTGATGGGGAGGGCAGCTGAGCTCTCCCGGGGAGCGTCGTGGGGGTCAGCCGCCTCCAGTGAGGGGCCGGAGCAGGAGGGGGGGCACAGCCAGAAGGCCGAGTGTCCGCCAGCTGAGAGGGGAGCCTATTTTTAGCCCGGATTCCGGATCGAGCATCGCTGCAGTCACAGGGCCGGAGTCTCAGCGATGCAAGGTGACAGGCCGGTTGGGGAGGACGCTGGCAGCGCTTCTCTCAGGAGGGGGGAGCGGGTTCGAGAAAGCACGACGTCCGTCCGCCACCCCTCTCGTGCAGGCCCAGCCACCCCCCAGCCCCACTGGCGATGGCACTGCTCAAGCCGGAGCTCTCTAGGCTAGACCCCAAGCGTCGCTCTTCAGGGTGCCAACCTCCAGGCGGGGTCTGGAGGGCTCCCCAAATCACTGCCGCTTTCCAGACTATGGTGAGCAATTCCCCCAAACAGCATGGCTGCCTTAGAGGAAGAGGAGCTGCTCTTTATAACACACTTTTCACTCCCCCTGAGGGAGTCTCAAAGCCTTCGCCTCCTCTCCCCACAACAGACGCCCTGGGAGGGAGGTGGGGCTGAGAGAGCTCTGACAGAACTGATTTGGGAGAACAGCACTATCAGGATTGGGACAAGCCCAAGGCTGCATGTGGAAGAAAAGCAGGGAATCACAGAATCATGAAGGGATCTCCAGCGTCGTCTAGTGCCACCCCCAGCGCTGTGCAGGACACTCACAACTACCTGCTCACCCACAGTGACCCCCTTTTCATGCCCAAGTGATCCACCCCCCCCCCCCCCACCAACAATCTCCCAAATCCAGCCTAGCCAGGAGAAAATTCAGCTCCCATCCCACAGTGGTGATCAGCAATTCCCTGGGTCTGCAAGGAAGGGCCACAAGAGACAAACCCTGGCCCATCCCTTCCTGCCCACCCCCCCACTCACCATCTGCCTAAGCTCATAAAATCAATATTTTGGTCAGATGACTCTCCAGCCTCTGTTTAAACACTTCCAAAGGAGGAGAACCCACCACCTCCTGAGGAAGCCTCTTCCACTGAGAAACCACTCTGTCAGGAACTTAGATTCCTAGAATCCTAGAGTTGGAAGGGGCCATACAGGCCATCTAGTCCAACCCCCTGCTCAGTGCAGGATCAGCCCCAAGCACCCAGGAGAAGGATCTGTCCAGCCGCTGCTTGAAGACGGCCAGTGAGGGGGAGCTCCCCACCTCCTCAGGCAGCCCCTTCCACTGCTGAACTAGACTCCTAGAATCCTAGGGTGGGAAGGGGCCATGCAGGCCATCTAGTCCCACCCCCTGCTCAGTGCAGGATCAGCCTCCAGCATCCAGGAGAAGGATCTGTCCAGCCGCTGCTTGAAGACCCCCAGTGAGGGGGAGCTCCCCACCTCCTGAGGCAGCCCCTTCCACTGCTGAACTAGACTCCTAGAATCCTAGAGTGGGAAGGGGCCATGCAGGCCATCTAGTCCTACCCCCTGCTCAGTGCAGGATCAGCTTCAAGCATCCAGGAGAAGGATCTGTCCAGCCACTGCTTGAAGACGGCCAGTGAGGGGGAGCTCCCCACCTCCTTAGGCAGCCCCTTCCACGGCTGAACTAGACTCCTAGAATCCTAGAGTTGGAAGGGGCCATGCAGGTCATCTAGTCCACCCCCTGCTCAACGCAGGATCAGCCCAAAGCATCCTAGAGCAACTTCTTCCAGATGTTTAGCCAAAAATGCTTTTGAATTAATTTCTGGTCCGACCCCCCGGAGCAACTGAAAACAACTCTGCTCCATCCTCCATGACAGCCCCTCAAGTACCTGAAGATGCTCTTCATATCACCTCTTAGTCACCTTCTCTCCATGCTAAACAGACCAAACTCTCCAGAATAGAAGCCGCTGCGCTCAAGCATGACGCCACACTAGGGCCTGATGCCCCCTGACATTCCTCCCCTCCCCAGGCTCCACCCCTGAATCTCCAGGAGTCATCTGTCCTGGAGTTGGCAACCCCAGTTATCTGGGGTGGGATGTCTCATGCGGCCTCCTTCCTGCCCCA
Organism: Paroedura picta; assembly: GCF_049243985.1. Classification (NCBI taxonomy): domain Eukaryota; kingdom Metazoa; phylum Chordata; class Lepidosauria; order Squamata; family Gekkonidae; genus Paroedura; species Paroedura picta. Next base: position 1,725,965 of record NC_135369.1, read on the forward strand.
GACCTGCTGCTTCAACACGGCAGAGGCGGGGACTTGCCCTGCCCCAGCATGCAGTGCCCCATCAGGGGGAAGGGAGGAGAGGAAGGACCCCCCCCCCAAGGACCCCTGCCCATGAGGAGTTCCAGCTGATGCTGATGCTGATGCTTCTCCCTCCAGGCAGCCAGCCGGAGGCTCAGATGGCTGGGAGGGACTTCCGTGAGCTCCGTGAGAAATGTCCAGTTGCCCGTTCTGACCCACGAGGCCATTTGGCACTATCAAGAACTATCGATAAAACCCTCTTGCTCGAAATCTTACAGACTCAGACCAGGGGTATCGGAAGGAAAAACCGGCAGGAGGCCCCCAAACATCTCCCATCGGGCATCGGAAGGAGTTTAATGACGGGTCGACTTGGATCGCCGGCTCCAGGAGCCGATGCCAAAGAGAGCCGATGCCCGGCCAAGGCAGTGCCCCTCAAGCAGCAGCAGGCACAGACCCCCTGCAACGCCTCTCCCAAGCCCCTGAAGAGCTCCAAGGGCGACCAAGCAAATCGGTGACCGGGGCCACTCTTATAAGACCATGCTTTCGAATGCCAGCAAGAAACTGGACAGCTGCCTTCTGCTCCAGAGGGAGAGTCCATGTTGTGTTCAAGGGCAGACCCCGGTGCAGCATATCACAGTAGTCAAGCCTGGCAATGCTCAAATCATGAATCCCTGTGGCCAGATCACACTGAGCTTTGTGAGTCTCCCAGCTGGAGAAGCAACATTGTCAGGGGTCGGATGGAGCCAGGCTGAAGAGCCAGGGGCTTTTTGGTCTCCCCACAACAGATACCCTGTGAGGGAGGAGAGGCTGACAGAGTTGTGAGAGAACTGCTCTGCAAGAACAGAGATCTGTGACTGGCCTAGGGTCACCCAGCTGGCTGCCTGTGGAGGAGCAATGGGGAATCGAACCCAGTTCTCCCAATCAGAGGCTGCCGCTCTTAAGGGGGCCAGAGGGCCGTGATCTCCCTGACTATGCACGGTCGACTGAGGAACGATTCCTGGCTGGTCGATTTAAAGGCAGAAGGAGAGAACCGCAGTTGCCAATTATGGGGGGGGGGACCACTTTGGAGAGGAGAGGGCCTCAGCGGGACAGAGGGCAAGGGAGGCCACGCTCCAAAGCAACTGTTACCTCCTGGGGAGCGGAGATCAGCTGTGATTCGGGGAGATGGGCAGGTCCCACCCAGGGGCTGGTGACATCCGGGGGGGCCACTAGAGGGCAGACTAGAGGGGCACCTCATGGGTTGGATCCAGCAGGACCAGCCCTTGATCAGGCAAAGTTTGGGACCGGAGCAGAATCCGGCTTCGCAGGTTCAGCTGAGCTCCGACCCCAGGCTCAAACATTTCTAGCTGGCCAGTTTGGGGAGGAGGAACGGTCTGAGTCTTCAGAGGAAGGCGGGCTATACATTTAATTAATAATAATAAATAATAATAAATTTTAATCTTTTTAAAAGGCTGGAATCATAGAATCATAGAATCATAGAGTTGGAAGGGGCCATACAGGCCATAGACTGGAATCATAGAGTTGGAAGGGGCCATACAGGCCATCTAGTCCAACCCCCTGCTCAACGCAGGATCAGCCCTAAGCATCCTAAAGATGCTTTCCAGAGAACTTGCACAGCCCTTGTCCATCATCTTCAGGACCTCTTTAAGGACTGGAGATGTCCCAGAGGACTGGAAGAGAGCAAACGTTATTCCGATCTTCAAAAAAGGGAGGAAGGTCCTGTCAGACCAACCTGGTTTCCTTTTTTGACCAAGTAACAGGTTTGCTGGATCGGGGAAATTCGGTTGATGTCATTTACTTGGATTTTAGTAAAGCTTTTGACAAGGTTCCCCATGATGTTCTGATGGATAAATTGAAGGACTGCAATCTGGATTTTCAGATAGTTAGGTGGATAGGGAATTGGTTAGAGAACCGCACTCAAAGAGTTGTTGTCAATGGTGTTTCATCAGACTGGAGAGAGGTGAGTAGCGGGGTACCTCAGGGCTCGGTGCTCGGCCCGGTACTTTTTAACATATTTATTAATGATCTAGATGAGGGGGTGGAGGGACTACTCATCAAGTTTGCAGACGACACCAAATTGGGAGGACTGGCAAATACTCCGGAAGATAGAGACAGAGTTCAACGAGATCTGAACACAATGGAAAAATGGGCAAATGAGAACAAGATGCAATTTAATAAAGGTAAGTGTAAAGTTCTGCATCTGGGTCAGAAAAATGAAAAGCATGCCTACTGGATGGGGGATACGCTTCTAGGTAGCACTGTGTGTGAACGAGACCTTGGGGTACTTGTGGATTGTAAACTAAACATGAGCAGGCAGTGTGATGCAGCGGTAAAAAAGGCAAATGCCATTTTGTGCTGTATCAACAGAGGCATCACATCAAAATCACAAGATGTCATAGTCCCATTGTATACGGCACTGGTCAGACTACACCTGGAGTACTGTGTGCAGTTCTGGAGGCCTCACTTCAAGAAGGACGTCAATAAAATTGAAAGGGTACAGAGGAGAGCGACGAAGATGATCTGGGGCCAAGGGACCAAGCCCTATGAAGATAGGTTGAGGGACTTGGGAATGTTCAGCCTGGAGAAAAGGAGGTTGAGAGGGAACATGATAGCCCTCTTTAAGTATTTGAAAGGTTGTCACTTGGAGGAGGGCAGGATGCTGTTTCTGTTGGCTACAGAGGAGAGGACACGCAGTAATGGGTTTAAGTACAACGATATAGGCTAGATATCAGGGAAAAATTTTCACAGTCAGAGTAGTTCAGCAGTGGAATAGGCTGCCTAAGGAGGTGGTGAGCTCCCCCTCACTGGCAGTCTTCAAGCAAAGGTTGGATACACACTTTTCTTGGATGCTTTAGGATGGTTAGGGCTGATCCTGCATTGAGCAGGGGGTTGGACTAGATGGCCTGTGTGACCCCTTCCAACTCTATGATTCTATGATTCTATCTATGTAAAATAGGCGCTGAGCCTTTCTGCTTTCTCACATAACTGAAAAATCTTTTCTTGTTACAGTGGGCTTCCCTGGCCAATCTTAGCTCACTCTCAGCTTTGGCCTTTCTGATGATTGAAGTTGGAGTTGGTTGCAAGAGGGCTGGATCCTGTGGATCCATTCCACCACTGCTGAGGCTTCCCTCCAGTGTAAGCAGCCTTCCCCGGAGCCTCCAACGCTTAATGAATCCTTAAACCAGCCCTGTAAGGTAGGACCCTCCTTATCTTCATCTCGAATTTCCCCAATGGGGAAGGGGAAGACCTGGCTGGAAGCCAAGTGTGGTGTGTGTCAGAGTATGCTCTGGGAGACCTAGGTTCAAATCCACTCGTCTGCCCTGGAAGCTTGCTGGAGGACCTTGGTACCATCACACCCTCTCCGCCTACCCATCCTTGCTGTTGGGAGGGCAACATGGAGGTGAGGAGAATCCTCCCCACAGAGGCAGGAAACGTATTTCAAAAGCAAAGGGCTAAATCAGTCTGCATTGGAGGCCTGCTTTCTAGTGTCAGCATTCGGGCTCACAGCTCAAGCGCCTCTTCTTGCAGACAAAGGAGAGAGGCCTTCCCACTCAGCCTAGCTGAAGTCTTGCAGCAGCCAGGAATAAATCCCACCCCTGCTGCTTCCCTGGAGCTGCGTTTCCTTGGAACATTCCGCCAAAAACGTTGGGATGAGTCACACTTTGCCTTCCTTCCGCTGTCGCTCTTTCTGGCCTCATTTCAGGCAGATTAGACACGGTTCTGTGCAGACGAAAGCGGGGGGGGGGGCTGTCCCAGCCTGCTGGCCAGCCAGAAATTTCCTCCTGCCAAACCCCTGCCATTCGGTGCACTCAGGTTGGTCTGGTACCACGGTTGCCCGAATGCAGGTCAACATCTGGGAGACAATGCCAAGGTAGAAACATGCTTTGGAATCTTCTGCAAGCAACTCCAAACTCCAGTGGAAGCAAGTGGGTACAGGTGAGAGAAAAGAGCTGGGGTTTTATACCCTGCTTTTCACTTCCCAAAGAAGCCCCAAAAGCGGCTTACAAATGCCTTTCCCTTCCTGTTCCCACAACAGAGGTGGGGAGCTGAGAGCGCTCTGACAGGACTATGGCTGGCCAAAGGTCACCCAACCCCAAAAGGCAGAAGCCTTTGCAGAAGCCATGCTCATTTTCCATCAGCAGGCCTTGTCCCTCTTTGCATCTGACAATCCTGTCTTTGATCAGTGTCTACTAATTTGCCAGAAACAGACATTAGACAGACTGGCCTGTGATTTCCAGCTTCCCCTCTGGACCCCTTTTTAAAACCCATGTAAACCCTAAGAAATCCAGTCCTCTTATCTTGTGACAGGCGCGCTTCTTTGCCACTCCCCCACATGACCTCCCTCATGGTTTTTCAACAAAAGTCTCAAGAAAGGTGCCTGATCCCTTCTCTAGCCCTACACTGTCCTCCTTGAGGTGGGTTGACACCATAAGAAGAAGAAGAAGAAGAAGAAGAAGAAGAAGAAGAAGAAGAGTTGGTTCTTATATGCCGCTTTTCCCTACCCGAAGGAGGCTCAAAGCAGCTTACAGTCGCCTTCCCATTCCTCTCCCCACAACAGACACCCTATGAGGTGGGTGAGGCTGAGAGAGCCCTGATATCACTGCTTGGTCAGAATAGTTTTATCAGTGCCGTGGCGAGCCCAAGGTCACCCAGCTGGTTGCATGTGGGGGAGCGCAGAATCGAACCCGGCATGCCAGATTAGAAGTCCGCACTCCTAACCACTACACCAAACTGGTGAGCCCGAATGCTGACACTAGAAACTAGACACTAGAAAGCAGGCCTCCAATGCAGACTGATTTAGCCCTTTGCTTTTGAAATACATTTCCTGCCTCCGTGGGGAGGATTCTCCTCACCTCCATGTTGCCCTCCCAACAGCAAGGATGGGTAGGCGGAGAGGGTGTGATGGGACCAAGGTCCTCCAGCAAGCTTCCAGGGCAGACGAGTCTCCCAGAGCATACTCTGACACACACCACACTGGGCCTCCAGCCAGGTCTTCCCCTTCCATGACACCTACCATGACACCAAGGCCTTCTGATATCGCCACCTGCGCACCAACCCCTTGCGTAGTTTGGCCTCTGCCTGCAATTGCTGAAGTCCAACATGGCCTTGCATGCTCAGCTAACTTCAGGAATGTTTAGGTGAGCCAATGCTTTAAAATGTGGGAACTAGAATTAAATACCACATTTAACAAAAGGGACTGGTATACGGTATTCAGGCAAGTTCCCTTTAACTCCTGGACAAGGAAAATGCAAGAATATGGCCTAAAAGTAGGAGGAAGAACAAGTGTTGGTTCTTCTATGCTGCTTTTCTCTGCCCGAAGGAGTCTCAAAGTGGCTTACAATTGCCTTCCCTTCTTCTCCCCACAACAGGCACCCTGCGAGGTGGGTGAGGCTGAGAGGGCTCTCAGAGAATGTGGACTGGCCAAGGTCACCCAGCAGGCTGCATGTGGAGGAAGACGGAGGCACCCAGCCCAGTTCTCCAGATCAGTGGCTGCCGTTCTTAACCACGTCACACTCAGTCCAGGAAAAGGGCTGGAAGCAGGAAGGAAAAAGCCAGAGCCAGCAGCACCTTACAGACCAACAAAGCTGTTGGTAGGGGAGGACCTTTCGTGAGTCCACTACTCACGAGGAAGCGTGCAGATACACATGAAAGCTCCTTCCCGGCCCCAGACATCATCAATCTTGAAGTTGCTCCAGGGCTCTGGCTCTTTTCTCCTGCTACGGACAGACTAAGTAGAGAAGAGCTGGGCTTTTATACCCCCCTTTTCACGACCTGAAGGTGTCCCAACGCAGCTTCCCTTCCTCTCCCCACCACAGACACCCTGTGAGGCAGGTGGGGCTGAGAGAGCCCTGAGAGAAATGTTCTGCGAGAAAAACTCCAGGAGAACTGTGATTGGCCCAAGGTCACCCAGCTGGATGTGAGGGGGTGAGGAGCGAAATAACTGTTTTTTTTTATAACTTGCAAACAGAAGTCTCAGCTTGTACTTAGCTGCCAAAGTTGGTGTGTCAAACTGACCTGTTCTCAAGAGCAGAGGGAAAAGCTGTAATTGTTTATATTAACCATTAGAGGCTGGCCGGGAGGGGGAGGGAACAAAGGTTGCCTTTTGTGACCTTTCCGGGGAGCTGGCATGGATACAGCAGGGTGGTCCCGTGGGATGTGCAAGGGGGTGAAGACCCCAGGTTACTGGTTTGACCCGAAAGGGCATCACCTTTCCTGCCTCCAATGGGAAGTTATAAAGTCTCGTGTCACTGCATTGTCCTTTGCACAGATGTGGGAATCCCCTCTGTGTCTATATTTCTTCTGCAGTAAAAATATAAAAAAGGGTTTTCTCTCCTTGTGATTCATTAGGGATGGGCAAAGGGAACCCTAATTTGGCTATTTGGCCCATCAGATGCATGTTGATGTGGGGGTGGGATCAAACGCAGTTCTCCAAAATAACATCCATCAAGAACAGCTCTGGGAGAGGAGGCAGAAGACAAAAGGGAGAAGATCAGCCTGCCCAGCAGAGGCTCTGCCCCTGAGCTCTGGCCCCTCCCCAGGGCTCTCCAGGGTCTCAGGCAGAGAAAGGTCTTCCCCATCCCCTCCTGCCTGGTCCTTTCAGCCGGAGATGCTGCCTGGGATTGAACCGGGGACCTCCTGCCTGCCCAGCAGAGGCTCTGCCCCTGAGCTCTGGCCCCTCCCCAGGGCTCTCCAGGGTCTCAGGCAGAGAAAGGTCTTCCCCATCCCCTCCTGCCTGGTCCTTTCAGCTGGAGATGCTGCCTGGGATTGAACCGGGGACCTCCTGCCTGCCCAGCAGAGGCTCTGCCCCTGAGCTCTGGCCCCTCCCCAGGGCTCTCCAGGGTCTCAGGCAGAGAAAGGTCTTCCCCATCCCCTCCTGCCTGGTCCTTTCAGCTGGAGATGCTGCCTGGGATTGAACCGGGGACCTCCTGCCTGCCCAGCAGAGGCTCTGCCCCTGAGCTCTGGCCCCTCCCCAGGGCTCTCCAGGGTCTCAGGCAGAGAAAGGTCTTCCCAATCCCCTCCTGCCTGGTCCTTTCAGCCGGAGATGCTGCCTGGGATTGAACCGGGGACCTCCTGCCTGCCCAGCAGAGGCTCTGCCCCTGAGCTCTGGCCCCTCCCCAGGGCTCTCCAGGGTCTCAGGCAGAGAAAGGTCTTCCCCATCCCCTCCTGCCTGGTCCTTTCAGCCGGAGATGCTGCCCGGGATTGAACCGGGGACCTCCTGCCTGCCAAGCAGAGGCTCTGCCCCTGAGCTCCGGGCCCCTCCCAAGGGCTCTGCAGGGTCTCAGGCAGAGAAAGGCCTTCCCCATCCCCTCCTGCCTGGTCCTTCTAGCTGGAGATGCTGCCTGGGATTGAACCGGGGACCTCCTGCCTGCCCAGCAGAGGCTCTGCCCCTGAGCTCTGGCCCCTCCCCAGGGCTCTCCAGGGTCTCAGGCAGAGAAAGGTCTTCCCCATCCCCTCCTGCCTGGTCCTTTCAGCTGGAGATGCTGCCTGGGATTGAACCGGGGACCTCCTGCCTGCCCAGCAGAGGCTCTGCCCCTGAGCTCTGGCCCCTCCCCAGGGCTCTGCAGGGTCTCAGGCAGAGAAAGGTCTTCCCCATCCCCTCCTGCCTGGTCCTTTCAGCTGGAGATGCTGCCTGGGATTGAACCGGGGACCTCCTGCCTGCCCAGCAGAGGCTCTGCCCCTGAGCTCTGGCCCCTCCCCAGGGCTCTCCAGGGTCTCAGGCAGAGAAAGGTCTTCCCCATCCCCTCCTGCCTGGTCCTTTCAGCTGGAGATGCTGCCTGGGATTGAACTGGGGACCTCCTGCCTGCCCAGCAGAGGCTCTGCCCCTGAGCTCTGGCCCCTCCCCAGGGCCCTCCAGGGTCTCAGGCAGAGCAAGGTCTTCCCCATCCCCTCCTGCCTGGTCCTTTCAGCTGGAGATGCTGCCTGGGATTGAACCGGGGACCTCCTGCCTGCCCAGCAGAGGCTCTGCCCCTGAGCTCTGGCCCCTCCCCAGGGCCCTCCAGGGTCTCAGGCAGAGCAAGGTCTTCCCCATCCCCTCCTGCCTGGTCCTTCTAGCTGGAGATGCTGCCTGGGATTGAACCGGGGACCTCCTGCCTGCCCAGCAGAGGCTCTGCCCCTGAGCTCTGGCCCCTCCCCAGGGCTCTCCAGGGTCTCAGGCAGAGAAAGGTCTTCCCCATCCCCTCCTGCCTGGTCCTTTCAGCTGGAGATGCTCTCTGGAATTGAACCGGGGACCTCCTGCCTGCCCAGCAGAGGCTCTGCCCCTGAGCTCTGGCCCCTCCCCAGGGCTCTCCAGGGTCTCAGGCAGAGAAAGGTCTTCCCCATCCCCTCCCGCCTGGTCCTTTCAGCTGGAGATGCTGCCTGGGATTGAACCGGGGACCTCCTGCCTGCCCAGCAGAGGCTCTGCCCCTGAGCTCTGGCCCCTCCCCAGGGCTCTCCAGGGTCTCAGGCAGAGAAAGGTCTTCCCCATCCCCTCCCGCCTGGTCCTTTCAGCTGGAGATGCTGCCTGGGATTGAACCGGGGACCTCCTGCCTGCCCAGCAGAGGCTCTGCCCCTGAGCTCTGGCCCCTCCCCAGGGCTCTCCAGGGTCTCAGGCAGAGAAAGGTCTTCCCCATCCCCTCCTGCCTGGTCCTCTCAGCTGGAGATGCTGCCTGGGATTGAACCGGGGACCTCCTGCCTGCCAAGCAGAGGCTCTGCCCCTGAGCTCTGGCCTCTCCCCAGGGCTCTCCAGGGTCTCAGGCAGAGAAAGGTCTTCCCCATCCCCTCCTGCCTGGTCCTTTCAGCTGGAGATGCTGCCTGGGATTGAACCGGGGACCTCCTGCCTGCCCAGCAGAGGCTCTGCCCCTGAGCTCTGGCCCCTCCCCAGGGCTCTCCAGGGTCTCAGGCAGAGAAAGGTCTTCCCCATCCCCTCCTGCCTGGTCCTTTCAGCCGGAGATGCTGCCTGGGATTGAACCGGGGACCTCCTGCCTGCCCAGCAGAGGCTCTGCCCCTGAGCTCTGGCCCCTCCCCAGGGCTCTCCAGGGTCTCAGGCAGAGAAAGGTCTTCCCCATCCCCTCCTGCCTGGTCCTTTCAGCTGGAGATGCTGCCTGGGATTGAACCGGGGACCTCCTGCCTGCCCAGCAGAGGCTCTGCCCCTGAGCTCTGGCCCCTCCCCAGGGCTCTCCAGGGTCTCAGGCAGAGAAAGGTCTTCCCCATCCCCTCCTGCCTGGTCCTTTCAGCTGGAGATGCTGCCTGGGATTGAACCGGGGACCTCCTGCCTGCCCAGCAGAGGCTCTGCCCCTGAGCTCTGGCCCCTCCCCAGGGCTCTCCAGGGTCTCAGGCAGAGAAAGGTCTTCCCCATCCCCTCCTGCCTGGTCCTTTCAGCTGGAGATGCTGCCTGGGATCGAACCTGGGACCTTCTGCCTGCCCAGCAGAGGCTCTGCCCCTGAGCTCTGGCCCCTCCCCAGGGCTCTCCAGGGTCTCAGGCAGAGAAAGGTCTTCCCCATCCCCTCCTGCCTGGTCCTTTCAGCTGGAGATGCTGCCTGGGATTGAACCGGGGACCTCCTGCCTGCCCAGCAGAGGCTCTGCCCCTGAGCTCTGGCCCCTCCCCAGGGCTCTCCAGGGTCTCAGGCAGAGAAAGGTCTTCCCCATCCCCTCCTGCCTGGTCCTTTCAGCTGGAGGTGCTGCCTGGGATCGAACCTGGGACCTTCTGCCTGCCCAGCAGAGGCTCTGCCCCTGAGCTCTGGCCCCTCCCCAGGGCTCTCCAGGGTCTCAGGCAGAGAAAGGTCTTCCCCATCCCCTCCTGCCTGGTCCTTTCAGCTGGAGATGCTGCCTGGGATTGAACCGGGGACCTCCTGCCTGCCCAGCAGAGGCTCTGCCCCTGAGCTCTGGCCCCTCCCCAGGGCTCTCCAGGGTCTCAGGCAGAGAAAGGTCTTCCCCATCCCCTCCTGCCTGGTCCTTTCAGCTGGAGATGCTGCCTGGGATTGAACCGGGGACCTCCCCAGGGTTTTCCAGGGTCTCAGGAGAAGGTCTTTCCACTGATTCTTTAACTGGAGAGCCATGGCCTCACCCTCCACTTCTTTGTTTCTAAAGAGAGATGTTGGGGCTCTCTTGACCCCAAAAGACTGCCCATGAAACCCAGCCATGCACAGACCATCAGTGGTACACTGAGGGTGGGAGACTCAAGGGCTCCTGTGGGGCAGGGCTCCCTAGGCCACCTCTGCCCACAGGAGGGACCAGGGAAGGCCACTCTGCTGTCCCCGGAAACTCTGGGAATTGCTCCCAGTGGGGGCCCTGCAAACTGACGTAGGTGGGAGGGGACAGGCGCACGGCGCCTTTGCCGCACTGCAGTTCACAGGTGCCGAGAAATCCGGCCCCAAATCCGTGTCAAAACCCAGCATTTCCCTGCAGGCGACCGCACACCACCCCCACGCTCCCTCCTCATTGCCCCACCCCCGCAAAAGACGCCCCCCCCCCTTCCGCCATGGTTTCTTTCATGGGGATTTAATTCTGCCTAAGCCTTTATCCGCTGCAGCACAGGCCCAGCAGTGGCTCTGCGGAGCGGAGAGATCAGCTTGGGGGGCCCCTGGTATCCTGACACATCCTGCCACACTGCGGGGGGGGGGGGGGATGAGTCAGTGCCTGTTCTGCCAGGAGCGTCTCTGGGCAGGATTCGACCTCCTCACAGGGGCATCGGGCACTGCAGGCTGCAAATCGCCCCCTTGAGTCACGGCCCAGTGGGAGGGGTGGCCGTGGGGAGCAGGTTCCATTCCAAGCATGTCTCGCTTAAAGGACTCAAGGGGTACATCTGCTGGGGGTCTTCCCCCTGGCGTGAGGCCCTGAGAGTGACCCCCAGTCCAGGGTCAGGATCTGGCTCAGGAAAAGGGAGGCCACAAATGAAGCTGCCTTGTGCCGGATCTGACCCTGGGTCTATCAAGGCCAATATGCTGTGCTCAGGCTGGCAGCTGCTCTCTGGGGTCTGCCTGAGCGTTTACCTAGAGATGCCGGGAAGGAAAGTGGAACTGCCAGCATGCCAAGCACTGCCACGGCCTCTACTCTGCCCCTGGGCCTCCTGGGAGGTCTGAGGGGGGGACAAAGAAGAGGGCACCTATGAGCATGCCCAGACATCAGCTTGAGGTTGGTTCTTGGGTCGCCACCCTCCAGGGGGTGCCTGAACATCTCCCGGAAGAACAACTGGATTCCAGGTGAAAGAGATCCTATCCCCAAGTAGAAAACGGGGGAGGGCTCATAGACTCCTAGAGAAGAAAGTGTTCCTAGACGCCATCTAGTCCCACCCATGCTCAGCGCTGAATAAGGATCTGCCCAGCTACTGCCTGAAGAAGGCCAGTGCAGGATCAGCCCCACCCCCTGCTCAATGCAGGATCAGCCTCCAGCATCCAGGAGAAGGATCTGTCCAGCCGCTGCTTGAGGACGGCCAGTGAGGGGGAGCTCCCCACCCCCTGAGGCAGCCCCTTCCACTGCTGAACTAGACTCCTAGAATCCTAGAGTGGGAAGGGGCCATGAGGCCATCTAGTCCCTCCCCCTGCTCAGTGCAGGATCAGCCTCAAGCATCCAGGAGAAGGATCTGTTCAGCTCCTGCTTGAAGACGGCCAGTGAGGGGGAGCTCCCCACCTCCTTAGGCAGCCCCTTCCACTGCTGAACTAGACTCCGAGAATCCTAGAGTGGGAAGGGGCCATGCAGGCCATCTAGTCCCACCCCTTGTTCAGTGCAGGATCAGCCTCAAGCATCCAGGAGAAGGATCTGCCCAGCCGCTGCTTGAAGACGGCCAGTGAGGGGGAGCTCCCCACCTCCTGAGGCAGCCCCTTCCACTGCCGAACTAGACTCCTAGAATCCCAGAGTGGGAAGGGACCATGCAGGCCATCTAGTCCCACCCCCTGCTCAGTGCAGGATCAGCCTCAAGCATCCAGGAGAAGGATCTGTCCAGCTGCTGCTTGAAGACGGCCAGTGAGGGGGAGCTCCCCACCTCCTCAGGCAGCCCCTTCCACTGCTGAACTAGACTCCTAGAATCCTAGAGTGGGAAGGGGCCATGGAGGGCATCTAGTCCAACCCCCTGCTCAACGCAGGATCAGTCCTAAGCATCCTAAAGCATCCAAGAAAAGTGTGTATCCAACCTTTGCTTGAAGACGGCCAGTGAGGGGGAGCTCACCACCTCCTTAGGCAGCCTATTCCACTGCTGACCAATGCTATGGCAGAGGTGGCCAGACTGTGGCTCTCCAGATATCCATGAACTAAATAAGAATGCTGGCAGGGGCTCATGGGAATTGTAGTCCAGTGTGGCCACCCCTGCTCTATGGCATCATACCCAGCTGAAGTCCCTCCCCTCCCTAAACTCCCTCCCCAAATTCCAGATCCAGAGCTGCTCACGCTCCCTGGTTGCCTCCCTTCCATGGAGAAGCCCTTTTCTGCAGGGAACGAGAACCATTCCCCAGAAAGGGACGTTAAAACAAACCTTTCCCCTCTGTCCGGAAGCCTCAGCCTCACTGTGCCCTGGGGTGGAAAAAGGCACATTCGCCTCTTCTCCCTTGCACCTCTCTCTCTAGGAAGGCCTGTGTCCTGCCCTTTTTCAAAAAACAGAGGGAGGAAACTGAAGAGGAAACTCTTCTTCCAAAAAAAAAACAAAAACACCCTGCAAGCAGAAAAGTAGCTGAGGCCTGGGGATCCCCTGGAATTCCAGCTCACCTCCAGACTGCAGAGATCAGATCCCCTGGAGGAAAGGGCTGCTTGGGAGGGGGGCCCCTGTGGCATCGGGCCCCACGGAGCTCCCTGTCTCCCCCAGACTCCCAGCCAAGGTCTGGCCCCCTCCTCCCAGCCCTCGCCAGTGGCAAACGGGGATCTGGCACCCGCAAGGCAAAGGGCGAGAGAGAGGCTCTGCTGGGCTGAGCACGGGCCCTGTGATCGGGAGGCTCCCCGGAGTACGTTCCTTTCCTACTGTTGACGGATCCCGTCGCCACGTTCAGCAGCTCTCCCCCATCCGGGTACCAACGGTAACCATGGCAACGCCAGGGTGTCCCCTGCTGAACCGCAGGCCGCCGGGCCTGCACGAGGGAGCATCCGAGCATCCGGCGCCACCAGGGAGAGCGAGAACAGCACACACGGGCAGACACGCTCCCGGGGCCATCAGCCGGGTGGCCACCCGCCAGGACATGCAAGCGTCTTTTTTAGGAAGCGTGAGGGAGACCACGGCCCGAGGGAGTCAGGTACTAGGGTTGCCAGCCTCCAGGTGGGGCCTGGGGATCCCCCGCAATTCCAGCTCCTCTCCAGACCACAGAGATCTGTTCCCCTGAAGAAAAGGGAGGCATGGTGCCCCCCTTAGCCCCCTCCCCAAATCCAGCACTGAATTGGCCACCCTTGGGGCATTAGGCCTTTTATCCCAGTGCCTTGCTGTCAGGAAGTAGTCTATGGGAGCCCACCTGAAGCGGCCAAGAATTCACTGTCAGAAATGTCTACACAGTAGGTTGAATGGCAGACTGGCTCTTATCTAGCTGCAAGCCAAGCCACAAAGTGGCCTCCCTTGTAACCTCCAAGACAGAAGGGTCACAGAGTTCACTGTCTTTTAAAAGCCATGCGGTTTCCTGTCAGTCTCTGCATGTCTGCCAATTCCACAAGCATAGAAAAAGGGCCCTGCTGGATCAGGCCATTGGCCCTTCCAGTCCAGCCTCCCGTCTCCCCCAGGGGCCAGCCAGTTCCTCTGCAGGGCCAGCCACAGGGCAGAGAGGCCGAGGCCTTCCCCTGAGAAGACCCTCAGAAGAGCCCTGCTGGGTCAGGCCAGGGAGGGCCCCTCCAGTCCAGACTCCCGTCTCACCCAGGGGCCAGGCAGTTCCTCTGCAGGGCCAGCCACAGGGCAGAGAGGCCGAGGCCTTCCCCTGAGAAGACCCCAAGGAGAGCCCTGCTGGGTCAGGCCAGGGAGGGTCCCTCCAGTCCAGCCTCCCGTCTCCCCCAGGGGCCAGCCAGTTCCTCTGCAGGGCCAGCCACAGGGCAGAGAGGCCGAGGCCTTCCCCTGAGAAGACCCTCAGAAGAGCCCTGCTGGGTCAGGCCAGGGAGGGTCCCTCCAGTCCAGCCTCCTGTCTCACCCAGGGCCAACCAGTTTTTCTGCAGGGCCAGCCACAGGGCAGAGAGGCCGAGGCCTTCCCCTGATAAGGACCTCAGAAGAGCCCTGCTGGGTCAGGCCAGGGAGGGCCCATCCAGTCCAGCCTCCTGTCTCACCCAGGGGCTAGCCAATCCCTGGAGACCAAGCCCAGTGAGGAAGGGCTGAGGGACTTGTGAATGTTCAGCCTGGGGAAGGGAAGTTGAGAGGGGACAGGAGGGCAGGGAAAGGTTCCTGTAGGCAGCAGAGGAGAGGCACAACCCCTGGGGCTGGACAGATCCTTCTCCTGGATGCTTAAGGCTGATCCTGCACTGAGCAGGGGGTGGGACTAGATGGCCTGCATGGCCCCTTCCCACTCTAGGATTCTAGGAGTCTAGTTCAGCAGTGGAAGGGGCTGCCTAAGGAGGTGGGGAGCTCCCCCTCCCTGGCCGTCTTCAAGCAGCGGCTGGACAGATCCTTCTCCTGGATGCTGGAGGATGATCCTGCACTGAGCAGGGGGTGGACTAGATGGCCTGCATGGCCCCTTCCTACTCTAGGATTCTAGGAGTCTAGTTCAGCAGAAGAATGGGCTGCCTCAGGAGGTGGGGAGCTCCCCCTCACTGGCCGTCTTCAAGCAGCGGCTGGACAGATCCTTCTCCTGGATGCTGGAGGCTGATCCTGCACTGAGCAGGGGGTTGGACTAGATGACCTGTCTAGCCCCTCCCAACTCTATGATTCTGTGTGGACGGTTCCTGATGGTGCCTAAGAGTTCGTTGTGCATTGCATGACCCTGTCCCCCGACTCCCCCCCTGGGACCCACCCAGAATATCCCCTTGTAAAAGGGACAAAACCCCAGCAGCAGAACGGTCTGAGGGGAGACCAGCCAGATGGCCCCCTGCTCCTCCCCGGTCACCCCAGCCTCAAGACCCGCCCCTTGCCGCCTTCCGGGGGACTTACCCAGCATGCCCTTGTTGGAGTCCGACAAGCACATGTCCTTCTCGGCGCTGGGGAGGACGAAGCCCACCACGAAGATCTCCACCCCGTCGGCCATGAGGGCGAGTCCGAGCACGAAGTAGAGGGTCCACTGGAAGCGCCCGTGGCCACACTCCTGCAGGATCAGCTCGTACTGCTGGGACAGCTCCTCCTTCTCCTTCTTCCTGTCCCCCTCCAGGTCGTCAAAGTCCCTGAACTCGCTCACCACTTGCTGGTTGGCCGTCAGGGGGTCCCCCCCTTTGACCGAGTCGTTCCGGGGGATGCCTTGGTACTCCCCCTCGTAGATCTCGTCGTCTTCGTCGTGGCCCTCGGTGGCGTCGCTGGAGGCCCCTTCGTCGTCGATGGACGGCTCCCCACGGTAGTAGCCATCTTGGGGCTGGTAGTCTTCGTCGTCGTCGTCGTCTTCCTCAAAGCGGGCGTAGGAGCGCTTGGTGTACTCGTCCTGCACCCGGTCCACGCCTTTGCCCACCTTCTTGGTCGCATGCTTCTTCACTTCCTTGGCGATGTCCTTGGCCCCGCGGATGAAGGCCGTCCGGTCTCTGAAGCCTTCGTCCATGGCTCTCGGCTCGCCCGCAAGGCCCTTTGGGGTCTCGAGACTGAAGAGAGACGGAGGAGGTGCGGGGCAGACGGCTGACGCTTCCGCTCGGATGGGAGGGCAGCGTGGGCTTCTGGGGGTGCCTATCAAGCTGTGGGGCCCCGCTGCAGCCTTCCAGTTGGGGAGGAAGAGGCAGTCTCAACGGCTGTCCCGGGGCCACTGCGGAAGGGCATGGAGGGGCCACCCATCCGTTGGGTCTCCGCTTATGGCTGGAAAGCAGAAGTGACAGCCAAGGAAGCCGCTCCGCTGGGCCCGGTGGACACGGTCCTGCCAAAAGGACAAAGCCAGACCAGCAGATCTTAGCATCCGTCCACAAGAACAACCACCCATGAAAGTCCAGGCCCAAGTGGGGTGGCCAAATGGGCCAGCCTGGGATACAGATGGGATGAATCCGGGCCCAGTCGTGGGGGGGGGGGGAAGGGACATTATTATTATTATTATTTTATTATTATTATTTGGATTTATATCCCGCCACTCCCCGTAGGCTCGTGGCGGGTCACAGGAGTCCTATCCCCATTAAAATACCCATTAAAAGACTTTAAAACAATCCCAACATGGCGGAACTTATTATTCATTGGGCCCATTTCCCTTTTCAGGCAGTTTCAATGTTTATTTTGCAACATTTATTCATTTTTTTAAGGTTTCTGTACCACCTTTCTAACCAAGCAGGGTCCCCCTAGCTGGTTCATGCGGGCCAGATTTTGGCAGCCAATTGCCTGTAACTGGAAGTTCAGAACGGCCCCTGCCCAGTTTTTACCGAAATCACAGGAAGGCTTCCTAAGGCCTGCTCTATCCCTCTTTGCAGCACTGCCTGTTGAACACCTACCTGAGCCCACATTCCGGCTGACTAACCGTCTACGGATACTGGCTCAGCCGTGGCCGAGCTCCAGTGGGAAGAGGGGCCGCGAAAGACCTCGGCCTGAATCGCCGGACAGTCTGGGTCACGTGACCACGTTCCTGCTCTTTCTATGGGATTTCCTTTTTCTTCACCTCCGTATTAATATTGATATGAAGCTCATTTCCCCCCCCCCCGCGCCCCTTCTCTTTTTGTCAGGCATCATTTTGACCACACAGGAAGCTCGTGTGGGGTACGGGGAATAGTGGCCAACGCAGACCCAGGTTCAAATCCCAGCATGCCACAGAAGTGACTAGTGTGACCCTGGGCCAGTCCCTCTCTCCCAGCTAGGGAGGCCAACCTCCAGGTGAGACCTGGGGATCCCCTGGAATTCCAGCTCACCTCCAGACTGCAGAGTTCAGTTCCCCTTTGGAGGGTGGGTTTGTGGTACCTGTCCTCCCCAGGCTCCAGCCCCAAATTCCCAGGAGTTCCCCTGCCTGGATCTGGCCCCCCGTGGCTAAGGTGATTCCTGGCAACCCCACTCTCAGCCTAATCTACCTCACAGGGTTGTTGTGAAATCAGAATGGAGGAGGGGGGATCCTTGCATGTTGTCCTGCCCTCCTTGGAGGAAGTGCAAGATGAAAACATACAGGATGGAATTTGTTTACAAAATCCCTTGAGATGGAGCCTAAAAATGTGTTCCTGCACCTCTTCTTTCCCAGGGAGACCTCTGTGCACCAGGGAAGGCACTGCGATGGCGGAGGAGAGGCACAGGATCAGGTCCTTTTGCTCAAGAGGCAGCTTTCCCTCTCCCCCAGGGCCCCTGAGTCCAGTGGTCAACTCCTGGATAGAGACGGGGAGGGAGGGATTGTGGAGGGGGCTGTCATGCCAAAGACCCCACCCTCCAAAGCTGTCATTCAGTCCGGGGTCTGGCGCTAAGCTGTGATTCCCAGCCATCCCCAGGCCCTGCCTGGATGTTGGCAGCCTCCATTATGGCTGCGATCCCACCTGCTCCCTTGAGGAGACATGACTTTGGCTCCAAAGCTACTCCAGAAATGGGCCCCCACCCCCTTCTCCCTTCTCCTGCCTGGCCCGGCTTTGCCCTGCAGCCCCGTGAGGACGGCTGCAAGGAGCCCTGAGACACGCGCCCCTGGGCACGGGGGCAAGGCTGCAAGCCCCCTGGACTACTGCCTGCTGCGCCAGGCAATCTGGTTGGATGTTCGTCCAGTCCCCCCCCCCCCGGAAGGCCAGGCGCGGGAGCCTTCGAGGAAACCAGCCCAGCTGCCATTTGCATCTTGATGCCGTCCTAATCGAGTCAGGCTTTTAATTTAGAGCGGCTGAAAAATGGCCCCGTTTCTGGCAACTCAAGGGCCAGCTGCGTTGGCTGCCCGACCGACCGACCGACCGGCCGGCCTTCTGGCACAGAGCTCGGCTGGAGTGGGAACAGGGCGGCACCGTCAGGCTCCTTCGCTGCTTTGCCCTTCTCGCGAAGGAGACCGCATGGCCCTCTAATGAGGCTGCCCCCGGCATTATTAAGGGCGTCCGTGCCTCTTGCTTCTGAAGAGAGGCACGTTATGTTCCCCCACGGACTGCGTGGAATCCGATGGCCCAAAACAAATCAGAGGGCAATTTGTGTAGTCAGGAGGAGCAGGCCACGACGCCTCGGCCCCAGCGAGGGAGAGATAAACCTGCCACTGGGCCCTTTAATAAACTCGTGATTCATGAACTGCCGCTCGGCCCTTCTGCCCTGCAAGAGACCGCGTGGTGGCAAAGCCTCTCCCTGGCACGGGGTCCTGGGGAAGGGGTCCAACACCCGGGGCACAGGACAGATGTGGGGGGCCCTGCAGTTGGCCACCCAGTGCTCCAGGACGGCTCGAGAGATGGGCAAGGGAGCCACCAGTTCAAATCCCTACCCCTTTAGAAGAAGGAGAGCTGGTTCTTAGGTGCAGCTTTTCTCTACCCAAAGGAGGCTCAAAGCGGCTTCCAGTCACCTTCCCTTCCTCTCCCCACAACAGACACCCTGTGAGGGAGGGGAGGCTGAGAGAGCTCTGATATTACTGCAGAAGAAGAAGAGTTGGTTCTTATATGCAGCTTTTCTCTACTCGAAGGAGGCTCAAAGCGGCTTCCAATCGCCTTCCCTTTCCTCTCCCCACAACAGACACCCTGTGAGGGAGGGGAGGCTGAGAGAGCCCTGAGATTACTGAAGAAGAAGAAGAGTTGGTTCTTATATGCCGCTTTTCTCTACCCGAAGGAGTATCAAAGTGGCTTCCATTCGCCTTCCCTTTCCTCTCCCCTCAACAGACACCCTGTGAGGGAGGGGAGGCTGAGAGAGCCCTGAGATTACTGAAGAAGAAGAAGGGTTGGTTCTTATATGCCGCTTTTCCCTACCCGAAGGAGACTCAAAGCGGCTTCCATTCGCCTTCCCTTTCCTCTCCCCACAACAGACACCCTGTGAGGGAGGGGAGGCTGAGAGAGCCCTGAGATCACTGAAGAAGAAGAAGAAGAGTTGGTTCTTATATGCCGCTTTTCTCTACCTGAAGGAGGCTCAAAGTGGCTTCCTGCCTTCCCTTTCCTCTCCCCACAACAGACACCCTGTGAGGGAGGGGAGGCTGAGAGAGCCCTGAGATTACTGAAGAAGAAGAAGAGTTGGTTCTTATATGCCGCTTTTCTCTACACAAAGGAGTCTCAAAGCGGCTTACAGTCGCCTTCCCTTTCCTCTCCCCACAACAGACACCCTGTGAGGGAGGGGAGGCTGAGAGAGCCCTGATATCACTGCTCGGTCAGAACAGTTTTATCAGTGCCGTGGCAAGCCCAAGGTCACACACACACCCCCCCTCCGGCTTATCAAGATCCTCTTTAAACTGCGGTGCTCCCAACTGACCAGAGCACTCCGAGGGAGGTCTAACCAGAGCACAGGAAAGCAACACCGTCCTTCTGCCAGGCCGGGTCATCATCCTTCTGCAGGACCCACATCACGTTTGCCTTTTTCGCTGCTGCATCACGCTGCTGACTCTCGTCCAGCATATGAACCACTAAGACCCCCAGGCCCTTTTTGAAAGTCCTCCTGCCTAGACAGGCCTCCCTCATCCTATAATGAGGCATTTCCGACCTAAATGCAGAACTTTACATTAGTGGCCGATGAAATTCAGGATGGAAATCTGGCTCTCCCTTTGACAAGGATGCCCAACCAAACCTTGTTCGTCTCTAAGCTGAAAGTTGCAGCAGGGGGGGATCTGTCCCAGTCCTGTTTCTCCAGCTCTCCTAAACCAGAATGCCAGGACCTGAACCCAGGGCCTTCTGCAGGCCAAGGAGGTGCTTCATTGCTAGGGAAGTCCATTAGAGTTTCCTGGCCAACGGGATGGAGGGGACTCCCAAGCCACCGAAAAGCCGGGCTGAATGTCAATCCGTTTCCCAGGAAAAGGGTTTTGCTGGCAACATAATGTTTTGATGACTTGTGAATGATTTACACAAAGATGACAGATGGAATCAAGAGAATATCCATTAGGGTAGCATTCCAAAACCTAAATCAAAGCTGAACGGCTTGTCTGTCTAGGAAGCCTCAGCTGCTACAAAGAGGAAAAGCAGAAGCCTTGAGAGGGGAGAAGCCAGAGCGGTGTAATTCTGCACACGCTGGATAATGCACTTCCACCGCATTTGAGAACAAGATTCCCCTCTCTTGCACGGAAAACCCAGCTGCAAAAGCACGTGGAAGTCAAAAAGGACCCAGGGCCATTCCCAAGGCCTCTTTCCAGAGACAGGGAAGGACTGAAGATCTTTCCAAAGGGGGGGGGGTGCCTCCCCTTCGGTCGCTTCTCCCCGAGGCTGTGTGTTGACCTGCTGAGTTCCCCAGTCCTGCCATTCTGGGCCTGCCACCTTGGACGTCTGGCCCCAAATAAATTCCTTTTCTGTCTTTTAGATGGCTACAGCAGGGAAGGAGCTGCCGCCTTGAAAGGCTCTGCCTGCCTGTCCTCTACTGATAGGCCCGGTCAAGGCTCTGTTTAATTCACTGGGGTCCCAACTGGAGGCCCAAGCAGCTGACGCCCTTCTCCTCTCAGCACAACCACCCTGCAGATGTGCGACTGGCCCAAGGTCACCCAGCCAGCTTCCCGGGACATGTGGGGATTTGAACCTGGATCTCCTAGTCAACCCTCTCCCAGTGAGGGGCGGAAGCTCTCCCAGAACTGCAGGAAATCTCCCAATGACAATCGTCGCTTTCCCTCCCCTCCCCTGGGGACAACCGGCCCCCCCTTTTCCAAAAGAACCCCTCCCCAGGCCTTTCTGAACCCTGAGTTGGCAACTCTACAGGATCACAGCTGGTCTCCCAAAGGGGTCACCACCAGCTCTAGGCCGGGAGATTGGGAGAGTGGAGCCTGAGGGGGCGGGGCTGGGGAGGGGGAGGGGCCTCTGCAGGCCCGCCCTCCAGCACGGCTGCTGTCTCCAGGGATAGGGCTCCCTGCTGCCCGGAGATCAGCTGTGGCAGTGGGAGATTCCCAGCCCCACCTGGAGGTTGGCAGCCCTCTCTCCCAACCACGGAGGTCACTTCCCTTGCAGAAAATGGCCTCTCGGTCAGGAGCTCGCTACCGCTGAGGTCTCCCCCTCCCTTAGCCCACCCCCAAACTCTGCCACCTCCCACCCCCACCCCCCAATTTCCAGGAATTCCCCAGCCCAGAGCGGGCAGCCAGCTTCCTGGTCGAGCAGGACTGGGCATGGGGAGCCCGCGGGAGGATCCGCCCAGGGCGCTGTCCAAACCGCACGCGGGCATGAGCAGGGCCTAAGCCAGGGGTTGTCAACCTGGGGCCCTCCAGATGTCCATGGACTACAATTCCCAGGAGCCCCTGCCAGCATTTGCTGGCAGGGGCTCATGGGAATTGTAGTCCATGGACATCTGGAGGACCCCAGGTTGACTACCCCTGGCCTAAGCCATCCCCGGGCCCTGTTAAACCCCCTGCACAAGTGTCAGACGAGGGCCCCGGCTCGCTCTTCACCCCCTCCGGACTGGAAGCCTGGGGCGGGGCGGGGGGGTCGGCCAGCAGGTGTGGACAAGCCCCTCCCCTTTTCCTGCATCGCTCCGCCCACAGACCCACAAAACTCGGAGAGAACCCCGAAAAACAAGACGTGGCTGAGCGACCTTCGGGCTCCCGGCAGCCGCTGAGGGGGGCCCTGGGCGGGACCCCCAGCCTGCGCCCTCTTCGCCGGGCCCCCGGGGCGGTCCGGGCAGGTGCCAAGCGGGTCCTGCGGGGCTCGGGAGCCCCTCCGGGAGGCCTCCCCCCCCTTCCCGGGTCCGTCCCTCTCCCGCCCTCCCTGCGAGGCAGACCCCGGAGCCGTCGACGGGCTCCTGCGCGACAAGGTCACCGCCCCCCCCCCTCCCGCGCTGCCCGGGCCAAGGGACGCTCCGCTCCGGCTTGCAGGGCCCGGGGGCCCAAGACAGCCCCCCTCCCCCCAGGCCGAGGGACACGGGGGACCCGCGCGCCTGCCCCCCCCCGCCAGAGCCCCCCTCCCTCTGCGAGCCCAACGACCTTCGGCCGCGGAAGGCAGCGGGACCCCCAGGGCCGCCCCGGCAGGCGCCCGCGGGCATCGGCGGGGAGGGGCTCCGTCCCCAGTAAGCGCCTGCGGGACGCCGCCGCCCGCATCCTCCCGGGCGCCTTCCTTGGGGCGACCCCTCCCCGCATCCCCGCCCGCCATCTGCAGCGGGGCCGGACGGGGCCTTTGGGGGGGGGTCGCGTCAGGGCCCGGGAGAGCCAGCGGGGCGCCCCCTCCCTCCCTGCGCCCTCGAAGCCCCCTCTCCCCCAGCGGCGCCCCGGAGCAGCCCAAGGTCACCCCCACCCCACCCCCGCGCCCCCTGCCACGCCCGCCACGGCTCCCCAGGGCCAGACCACAGGCGCCCGCCGCCTCCCCCCCCCCCCCGCGCACCGACCCCCGAAGCAGCGGCGCCGCCGAGCCCCGCAAAGCAGGCAGGGCCCCCCCTCCGCGGACAAGAGGGCCCCGATGGGGGGGCGGCTGCAGCCCCCCCCTTTCCTCCGCCTTACCTCCCCGCGGTGGTCCCCGGCGCTCCGGCGCGCATCTGGCCGCGCAGGGATGCTCGAGAGGGAGGCAGGAGGGAGGCAGGCAGGGAGGAGGGAGCGAGGGAGGCAGGGAGGGAGGGAGGGGGATGCAGGGGACCAGCCAGCCAGCAAAAGAGGCAGAGAGAGAGCGCGCGCGTTAGCGGCCAAGCCCAGCCGAGCCGCCTTCTCCCACCGGGCTCCCGCCTCAGCCCTGCCCGCCGAGGCACGCGTGGCACTGCAAGGACGGCCAATGTGCAGACGCTGCCCGCTGCCAGGGGGGGGAGGGGGGGAGGGGGCGCCTGCAGGGCAGCTTCCCTGGCCCATCGAGCCCCTCACATAAAGGACCGGGCGGAAAGGGAGGGAGGGCATGTTGCCCCCACCCCCAGCGGCCACGGCTATGGGGGGGCTTCAGCATCAGATGAAGGCCTCTCGGGATTTAGGGGCGCATCCTGCAGAGGCCTGGGGGAAGGACCCACCCAATGACCCACCTCCATCGCAGCCATCTTTTCTCACCAGGACTGACCTCTGGACACCAGTGGTGATTCTGGGAGACCTCTGGGCCCCACCTGGAGGATAGCGACCTTAATCCCTCTCCAAGGAGCTTCTTGTCATGTGCAAGCTCCCCCTAAAATGTGGGGGAATACACACACACACACACACACTCACGCAAAATCAGCTTAAGAGAGTGAGCAGTGAGGCCCAGAACGTCCCAGACTGCAATCCGTCTCCCAAGGAGGCCTTTGGCAAACCACCCTGTCTCAGCCTCAGTCCTACATGCACACAGAGTGAGAACAGCACGAGCCTCCCTTGCAGGAGTGTTGTAAGGATTACTGACAGAACACATACCTTCTCAAATCCTGTTTCACATACCACTTTTAATTTCCACCAAGTATGCTCTTGCATTCTGACAGTTGTGAACCTCTCGAAAAAGTGGGAAGGGCGGTAAAAGGTAAAGGTAAAGGTATCCCCTGTGCAAGCACCGGGTCATGTCTGACCCTTGGGGTGACGCCCTCTGGCGTTTTCATGGCAGACTCAATACGGGGTGGTTTGCCAGTGCCTTCCCCAGTCATTACCCGGATGGAAGGCTGAGTCAACCTTGAGCCGGCTGCTGGGATTGAACTCCCAGCCTCATGGGCAAAGCTTTCAGACGCCTGCCTTACCACTCTGCGCCACAAGAGGCTCTTGGGAAAGGCGGTATAGGAACCTAATAAATAATAACAATTTTAAACATCTCCCTCTGCAGTTGTCTTCCCCCAGTGCGGGAAAATGGCTCTGCTTGGCCTACCCCAATGACTGCCATTGACCTCCTTCCTGGTTTAAGGGGTTCTTCTGTCTGCTTAGATGCTTTGATTGGCTTATTATGTGAATATACATACTTTGATTCATTTTTTGTTTACTTACATTATTCATGGACACAAAACTAATTGCCCAGAGCAACTCAAAACAAGCAACAGGATAGGATGTCCAGTACACAAAGGGCTAGAAATAGGTTTGTAGAACCAACCAGGTGTCTAAACACCCGAACTGGAGCCAAGAATAAGTGATGGAAACATAGAGTGGGAAGGGGCTCTCCCGGCCATCTAGCCAAACCCCCTGCTCAATGATACATACAGAGGCATTTAGCTGCACAGGATGAGTTCAAATCCCCTGGGCCAGATGAAATGCACCCGAGAGTGCTCAAAGAACTTTCCAGAGAACTTGCACAGCCCTTGTCCATCATCTTCGGGACCTCTTTAAGGACTGGAGATGTCCTGGAGGACTGGAAGAGAGCAAACGTTATTCCGATCTTCAAAAAAGGGAGGAAGGATGACCCGGGAAACTACAGACCAGTGAGTCTGACCGCTGTTGTGGGGAAGATAATGGAGCAGATATTAAAGGGAGCGATCTGCAAACATCTGGAGGACAATTTGGTGATCCAAGGAAGTCAGCATGGATTTGTCTCCAACAGGTCCTGCCAGACCAACCTGGTTTCCTTTTTTGACCAAGTAACAGGTTTGCTGGATCGGGGAAATTCGGTTGATGTCATTTACTTGGATTTTAGTAAAGCTTTTGACAAGGTTCCCCATGATGTTCTGATGGATAAATTGAAGGACTGCAATCTGGATTTTCAGATAGTCAGGTGGATAGGGCATTGGTTAGAGAACTGCACTCAAAGAGTTGTTGTCAATGGTGTTTCATCAGACTGGAGGGAGGTGAGTTGCCGGGTACCTCAGGGCTCGGTGCTTGGCCCGGTACTTTTTAACATATTTATTAATGATCTAGATAAGGAGGTGGAGGGACTACTCATCAAGTTTGCAGATGACACCAAATTGGGAGGACTGGCAAATACTCCGGAAGATAGAGACAGAGTTCAATGAGATCTGAACACAATGGAAAAATGGGCAAATGAGAACAAGATGCAATTTAATAAGGATAAGTGTAAAGTTCTGCATCATGAGCCTCTTGTGGCGCAGAGTGGTAAGGCAGCCGTCTGAAAGCTTTCCCCATGAGGCTGGGAGTTCAATCCCAGCAGCCGGCTCAAGGTTGACTCAGCCTTCCATCCTTCCGAGGTCGGTGAAATGAGTACCCAGCTTGCTGGGGGGTAAACGGTAATGACTGGGGAAGGCACTGGCAAACCACCCCATATTGAGTCTGCCTTGAAAACGCTGGGGGGCATCACCCCAAGGGTCAGACATGACTCGGTGCTTGCACAGGGGATACCTTTACCTTTTAAAGTTCTGCATCTGGGTCAGAAAAATGAAAACCATGCCTACTGGTTGGGGGATACGCTTCTAGGTAACACTGTGTGTGAACGAGACCTTGGGGTACTTGTGGATTGTAAACTAAACATGAGCAGGCAGTGTGATGCAGCGGTAAAAAAGGCAAATGCCATTTTGGGCTGTGTCAACAGGGGCATCACATCAAAATCACAAGATGTCATAGTCCCATTGTATACGGCACTGGTCAGACGACACCTGGAGTACTGTGTGCAGTTCTGGAGGCCTCACTTCAATAAAATTGAAATGGGTACAGAGGAGAGCGACGAGGATGATCTGGGGCCAAGGGACCAAGCCCTATGAAGATAGGTTGAGGGACTTGGGAATGTTCAGCCTGGAGAAAAGGAGGTTGAGAGGGGACATGATAGCCCTCTTTAAGTATTTGAATGGTTGTCACTTGGAGGAGGGCAAGATGCTGTTCCTATTGGCTGCAGAGGAGAGGACGCGCAGTAATGGGTTTAAACTTCAAGTACAACGATATAGGCTAGATATCAGGAAAAAAATTTTCACGGTCAGAGTAGTTCAGCAATGGAATAGGCTGCCAAAGGAGGTGGTGAGCTCCCCCTCACTGGCAGTCTTCAAGCAAAGGTTGGATGCACACTTTTCTTGGATGCTTTAGGATGCTTTGGGCTGACCCTGCGTTGAGCAGGGGGTTGGACTAGATGGCCTGTATGGCCCCTGCCAACTCTAGGATTCTGTGATTCTTCGATTCTATGATTCTATAAAATTGTGCAAGAGTCCATAGCAGAACCCGCCCCACAGCAAAATCTACATCATACTATACTTTACCATTTGATGTAGTGGTTAGGAGTGCAGACTTCTAATCTGGCGCATGGGGTTCGATTCTGTGCTCCTCCACATGCAGCCAGCTGGGTGACCTTGGGCTCACCACAGCACTGATAAAGCTGTTCTGACTGAGCACTGATATCAGGGCTTTCTCAGCCTCACCCACCCCACAGGGTGTCTGTTGGGAGAGGAAGGGAAGGTGACTGGAAGCCACTTTGAGACTCCTTCGGGTAAAGAAAAGCGGCATCTAAGAACCAACTCTTCTTCTTCTACAGCCTCCAGCTGTTTGCGCAAACAACTTCTGTCAGCCTTATTTTGGACCAGCTGGAGTTTCCAGACCAGCCTCAAGGGAGCCCTGCATAGAGCGAGATGCAGAAGTCTAGTCTAGAGGTGACGGCAACCTGGAGCCCAGAATGACACCAGCATCCATGGATAAAAGCAGGAGATAAATCCCTACCGGTGAGAGAAGTCCAAATTTTTGGCTTAGCTTTAAACCACGGGTATAGATCTGCCCACCCAGTCTGACTTTCCCCACTCCCCCCCCCCACACACACACCTAATCCCTGCAACCAAGACTGTTAGTTTGTGCTGAAATTTTCCGGATCTGCTGATCTTGCTCCTACTGATTTGTCTCGCTCAGTGAAGGCAAACTGCTCAGACCCATCAGCGGCTCTGCGTGGGGCTCTCGTGTTTCAGGGCCTCTAAATAGCACACAACAAAACCTCCAGGAAGGAGCTGCCGACAGCACAATTAGAGGCTGCAATTTACACCCATTTGTGGTACACTTCACTTTAATTTTACAGCCCTCAATGTGTGACGCTCTGCAGCCTGCTGTCGCAAGAGATGCATGTTTACAGGTTCCCAGAAAGAAATGCAGAATGTGAGGATAGCGGGGAGATCCTCCTTGGATTCACAAAAAAGATGGCGGGGAGCAGAGCCGAATATGGCATGATGAGATCCTTCCTTCCCTTTCCCTCCCTCCCCTCCTTCCTTCCCCCACCCTCCCTCCCTCCCTTCACTCCTTCCTTCCTTCCCCCTCCCTCCCTACACACCCATCTCCCTCCTTCCTTCCTTCCTTCCTCCCTCCCTCCCTCCCTACACACCCATCTCCTTCCTTCCTTCCTTCCTTCCTTCCTTCCTTCCTTCCTTCCTTCCTTCCTTCCTTCCTTCCTTCCTCCCTCCCTCCCTACACACCCATCTCCCTCCTTCCTTCCTTCCTTCCTTCCTCCCTCCCTCCCTACACACCCAAATCCCTCCTTCCTTCCTTCCTTCCTTCCTTCCTTCCTTCCTTCCTTCCTTCCTTCCTTCCTTCCTTCCTTCCTTCCTTCCTTCCTTCCTTCCTTCCCTCCCTCCTTCCTTCCTTTTCCTTCCTCCCACCCACCCACCCACCCTCCCTCCCACCCTCCCTCCCAGCTCTTAGCAGCATCTTTCTCCACACCACTGAAGGCAGGAAGTCCATCCCTGGTTCAAGGGTTTCCCATGGGATCCCATAGGGAACGTTAAGGCCAGTCAAGTCATTTCTGGCTGATGGTGAACCTCCAGATCAGTGACTTCCAAACCAGCCTCCCCTCAACAGCCACACTCAGGAGGAGGCTGAAGTTGGTTGCTTGTTCCTAATTTGTTCACATTCATGAAATAATTAAATCAACAAAGTCCCAAAATGAGTCCCAAAATAAAGTTTGTACCACCTCATTTGTTGGTTTGTTTAATAGACTCCTGGAATCCTAGAGTGGGAAGGGGCCATCCAGGCCATCTAGTCCCACCCCCTGCTCAGTGCATGATCAGCCTCCAGCATCCAGGAGAAGGATCTGTCCAGCCACTGCTTGAAGACGGCCAGTGAGAGGGAGCTCCCCACCTCCGGAGGCAGCCCCTTCCACTGCTGAACTAGAATCACAGAATCCTAGAGTGGGAAGGGGCCATGCAGGCCATCTACTCCCACCCCCTGCTCAGTGCAGGATCAGCCTCAAACATCCAAGAGAAGGATCTGTCCAGCCGCTGCTTGAAGACGGCCTGTGAGGGGGAGCTCCCCACCTCCTCAGGCAGCCCCTTCCACTGCTGAACCAGACTCCTAGAATCCCAGAGTGGGAAGGGGCCATAGAGGCCACCTAGTCCCACCCCCTACTCAGGGCAGGATCAGCCTCAAGCATCCAGGAGAAGGATATGTCCAGCCGCTGCTTGAAGACGGCCAGTGTGGGGGAGCTCCCCACCTCCTTAGGCAGCCCATTCCACGGCTGAACTAGACCCATAGAATCCTAGAGTGGGAAGGGGCCATGCAGGCCATCTAGTCCCACCCCCTGCTCAGTGCAGGATCAGCCTCCAGCATCCAGGAGAAGGATCTGTCCAGCCGCTGCTTGAAGACGGCCAGTGAGGGGGAGCTCCCCACCTCCTTAGGCAGCCCCTTCCACGGCTGAACTAGACTCCTAGAATCCTAGAGAGGGAAGGGGCCATGCAGGCCATCTAGTCCCACCCCCTGCTCAGTGCAGGATCAGCCTCCAGCATCCAGGAGAAGGATCTGTTCAGCCGCTGCTTGAAGACGGCCAGTGAGGGGGAGCTCCCCACCTCCTTAGGCAGCCCATTCCACGGCTGAACTAGACCCATAGAATCCTAGAGTGGGAAGGGGCCATTCAGGCCGTCTAGTCCCACCCCCTGCTCAGTGCAGGATCAGCCTTAAGCATCCAGGAGAAGGATCTGTCCAGCCGCTGCTTGAAGACGGCCAGTGAGGGGGAGCTCCCCACCTCCTTAGGCAGCCCCTTCCACTGCTGAACTAGACTTCTAGAATCCTAGAGTGGGAAGGGGCCATGCAGGCCATCTAGTCCCACCCCCTGCTCAGTGCAGGATCAGCCTCCAGCATCCAGGAGAAGGATCTGTTCAGCCGCTGCTTGAAGACGGCCAGTGATGGGAAGCTCCCCACCTCCTTAGGCAGCCCCTTCCACTGCTGAACTAGACTCCTAGAATCCTAGAGTGGGAAGGGGCCATGCAGGCCATCTAGTCCCACCCCCTGCTCAGTGCAGGATCAGCCTCCAGCATCCAGGAGAAGGATCTGTTCAGCCGCTGCTTGAAGACGGCCAGTGATGGGGAGCTCCCCACCTCCTTAGGCAGCCCCTTCCACTGCTGAACTAGACTCCTAGAATCCTAGAGTGGGAAGGGGCCATGCAGGCCATCTAGTCCCACCCCCTGCTCAGTGCAGGATCCGCCTCCAGCATCCAGGAGAAGGATCTGTCCAGCCGCTGCTTGAAGACGGCCAGTGAGGGGGAGCTCCCCACCTCCTTAGGCAGCCCCTTCCACTGCTGAACTAGACTCCTAGAATCCTAGAGTGGGAAGGGGCCATGCAGGCCATCTAGTCCCACCCCCTGCTCAGTGCAGGATCAGCCTCCAGCATCCAGGAGAAGGATCTGTTCAGTCGCTGCTTGAAGACGGCCAGTGATGGGGAGCTCCCCACCTCCTTAGGCAGCCCCTTCCACTGCTGAACTAGACTCCTAGAATCCTAGAGTGGGAAGGGGCCATGCAGGCCATCTAGTCCCACCCCCTGCTCAGTGGAGGGTCAGCCTCCAACATCCAGGAGAAGGATCTGTCCAGCTGCTGCTTGAAGACGGCCAGTGAGTGGGAGCTCCCCACCTCCTTAGGCAGCCCCTTCCACTGCTGATCTAGACTCCTAGAATCCCAGAGTGGGAAGGGGCCATGCAGGCCATCCAGTCCCACCCCCTGCTCAGTGCAGGATCAGCCTGAAGCATCCAGGAGAAGGGCCTGTCCAGCCGCTGCTTGAAGACGGCCAGTGATGGGGAGCTCCCCACCCCCTTAGGCAGCCCCTTCCCCTGCTGAACTAGACTCCTAGAATCCTAGAGTGGGAAGGGTCCACGGAGGCCATCTAGTCCCACCCCGTGCTCAGTGCAGGATCAGCCTGAAGCATCCAGGAGAAGGGCCTGTCCAGCCGCTGCTTGAAGACGGCCAGTGAGGGGGAGCTCCCCACCTCCTTAGGCAGCTCCTTCCACTGCTGAACTAGACTCCTAGAATCCTAGAGTGGGAAGGGGCCATGCAGGCCATCTAGTCCCACCCCCTGCTCAGTGCAGGATCAGCCTCAAGCATCCAGGAGAAGGATCTGTCCAGCCGCTGCTTGAAGACGGCCAGTGAGGGGGAGCTCCCCACCTCCTTAGGCAGCCCCTTCCACGGCTGAACTAGACTCCAGGAATCCTAGAGTGGGAAGGGGCCATGCAGGCCATCTAGTAGGAACTCACTGCAAGCTAAACAGATCAAGCTCCCTCAACCTTTCCTCATGCAACTTGTTCTCCAAACCCCTCACCCATTTGTAGCCCTCCTCTGGACACACTCCAGTTTGTCAACTCAGAGAACAACTTTGCTCCATCCTCCACATGGCACCCTTTTAAATACGTGAAGATGGTGATCAGGTCCCCTCTCAGTCGTCTCCTCTCCAGGCTAAACAGACCAGGCTCCCGAAATCATTTATCAATATGTTGATCAACGCAGAGCCCAG
Organism: Paroedura picta; assembly: GCF_049243985.1. Taxonomy (NCBI): domain Eukaryota; kingdom Metazoa; phylum Chordata; class Lepidosauria; order Squamata; family Gekkonidae; genus Paroedura; species Paroedura picta. The sequence continues at coordinate 1,756,534 of NC_135369.1, forward strand.
GACAAATCCGAGGCACTCTGCCTGTCACTCCTCTCCAAGATGACCAACCATTTTCACGCACCCTTTGGGGCAATCTGTCAACCAGTTTTTGATTCACCTAACAGTAATAGGATCCATTCTGCATTTTACCAACTTGTTAATAAGAATATCCTGTGGAACCTTATCAAAAGCCTTACTGAAATCAAGGTAAACAATGTCCACAGTATTCCCCTGATCCAGCAAGGTAGAAACTCTCTCAAAAAAAGACCGTAAGTTTGACAATAAAATCGGTGTCCAGTGGCACCATTAAGACCAACAAAGATTTATTCAAGGCGGGAGCTTTCGAGGGCAAGCACTCTTGGTCAGACTACGATCTCCTTACATGACAGGGAATATATAGCAAAAATCAATTCTGTTAATCGGTAGGCTGTGCCACAGAATTAATTTCTGCTATATATCCCCACTGTCGTGAAGGGAATTCATAGTCTTCCTTAGACTTGCACTCGAAAGCTCACGCCCTGAATAAATCTTTGTTGGTCTTAAAGGTGCTCCTGGACTCTGATTTCGTTGTGCCGCTTCAGACCAACTCGGCTACCCAAGTTAGTCTGACATGACTTGTTCTTGAGAAAGCCATGCTGACGCTTAGTAATTACATCCATCTACTCCGGCAGCTTGATGATTTGTTCTAAAATTTTGCGAACATGCCCAGGTGTAGCACCCGGAATCCTTTCAGCTGGAGACAGCCAGGCCCACATATGAGCTCTGTTGACACTCTATCCCAGGGGTAGTCAAACTGTGGCCCTCCAGATGTCCATGGACTACAATTCCCAGAAGTCCCTGCCAGCGAATGCTGGCAGGGGCTTCTGGGAATGGTAGTCCATGGACATCTGGAGGGCCGCAGTTGGACTACCCCTGCTCTATCCTATACAAGAGAGTCATGGAGGATAAGTTTATCAGTCGCTGCTAGTTATGGTGACTAAAGGGAGCCTCCATGTGCAGAGGCAGTCAGTCATGAGGGGGCGTCAGTGGAAGGACTGGGCCACTGTGCAATTGTTGGCTGTCTGGAGGAACTCCCTTCTCCATAAAAGAGTTTGCACGGAAGTCTTTCGGAAGAAGAGCCGGTTTGTTGCACCCAGCTTTCTACTACTCGAAGGAGCCTCCAAATGGCTTCCTTCTGACTTCCTTTCCTCTCCCCACAGGGGGGTTGGGCAGAGGGAGCTCTGGGAGAATTGTGACCAGCCCAAGGTCAGCTAGCCAGCTGCGGGGGGGGGGGGGAGGGGGAGTGATCCAGAGAACTCAAGCCCAGTTCTCTGGATCACAGGCCCTTGCTTTTACCCATGGCACCAGGCTGGCTTCACAAGCGACAGGCCAAGAGCAGAACCCAAGATTTGTGTCTCACAGGAGGTGTTATCTTTTCCATCATGACTTTGAAAAAATGCTGGCTTAATTATCAGTCATACCCCCCCCCCCATGCTCACACTGAAGGTGTTCGGCACGGAGCTTGTGAACAATGAAAGATGCGGTGTTGTTTTTTCCGCATGCTGTTGCAGGGATAGTCAACCTGTGGTCCTCCAGATGTTCATGGACTACAATTCCCACGAGCCCCTGCCAGCGAATGCTGGCAGGGGCTCATGGGAATGGTAGTCCATGGACATCTGGAGGACCACAGGTTGACTACCCCTGATGTAGAGCCTTTCCAATGGTCCCGAAAGAGGGCCTTCGTTGCCTTTCCCTCTTTGCCCAGTCTAGTCACGAGGGGCCCTCTCCAGCGGCCTCAGTGGGCCAGGCAAGCCCAGTCCTGAGTCTCATCAGAGCTTGTCAGCTAAGCAGGGCCAGGCCCGAGCAGTATTTGGATGGGAAACCACTAAGAATTGCTAAGCAGGGGCCGCCCCCAGCAAGCCCCCTCTGAGCATCTCTTGCCTTGAAAACCCTACACTGCAGGGGTGGCTGAGCTGTGTCTCTCCAGATGTCCATGGGCTACAATTCCTAGGAGCACACTGGCAAGGGCTCATGGGAATCGTAGTCCATGGACATCTGGAGAGCCACAGTTTGGCCACCCCTGCAGAGGGTTAGGGCTGTGCTTCGCACCACTCCCATCTCCCTGTTACACAACCATCGACAGCAAGGCTAGTCCAAGAATGAAACCAGGGCCACCCACCCAGGAAGCATCCAGGTCAAGAAAGGGTCCTGTCCTGACCCACATTAAAGCCCAGTCACTGGTGGTACCAGCCCATGAGACCCAGAACCCTGACCCTCTCCGGGAATGATCCAGTCAAAAAAGAGAAAGCTTTAAGAATCATCTTTCCAGGAGAGCCAGCCAACCAAGCGCACCATGATTCTAGGCCCAGCATTAGAACATAAGAGGAGCCACCTTTGGTCAAGCCTATGGAGTCCAGCGTTTGGCCTATACAGTGGCCCAAACCCAAGGCCATTAGCAGGTCCACCAGCAGGGCCACACCCCAAGCACCAAGAAGGCAGAGCATCCCTGCCCCAGACATGAGAACGTAAGAGAAGCCATGTTGGATCAGGCCAATGGGTCAACTCTGCCATACAGAAGCCCCAAGCCCAGGTGCCAGCAGGAGGTCCACCAGAAGCCCCAAGAAGATAGAATCATAGAGTTGGAAGGGTCCTCCTGGGTCATCTAGTCCAACCCCCTGCAATATGCAGGACACCCACAACCTTATTGCTGACAGGGTAACCTGACCCCCTTGAACCGTCACAGAATCAGCCTCTCCGTCAGATGGCTCTCCAGCCTCTGTTTAAAAATCTCCAAAGATGGAGGACCCACCACCTCCCGAGGAAGCCTGTTCCACTGAGGAACCGCTCTGACTGTCAGGAACTTCTTCCGGAGGTTTAGACGGAATTTCTTTTGAATTAATATCATCCCATTGGATCTGGTAGAGCATCCCTGCCCCAGTCAGATTAGGATGCGGAACTCACAGCCTGATGTGGTTCCCTCTCGGCCAGGTGGCTGTTCTGGATGTTTCTCCAGCTCCTCGTGAAGCTGCCTGTGCCCCCACTCCCTGCGGCAGGGAACCCCTCCGGTTGGTGACTTTGGCTGAAGTCCTGTTCAAAGCCTCCTGCCCCTTCTTTTCATTGCATGCCCCCCGTTCCTATTCCGGTAAAGGGAGAAAATTCCTTCTTCCCCTGGCTTCCTTTCCATGCATCCTTGTGTGTGTGGAAGGGGTTTCCTTGGTTGCCCAGGGTCGATGTCCCAGAAGAAGAAGAAGAAGAAGAGTTGGTTCTTATATGCCGCTTTTCCCTACCCGAAGGAGGCTCAAAGCGGCTTACAATCACCTTCCCATTCCTCTCCCCACAACAGACACCCTATGGGGTGGGTGAGGCTGAGAGAGCCCTGATATTCCTGCTCGGTCAGAACAGTTTTATCAGTGCCGTGGCGAGCCGAAGGTCACCCAGCTGGCTGCATGTGGGGGAGCGGGGAATCGAACCTGGCATGCCAGATTAGAAGTCCGCACTCTTAACCACTACACCAAACTGGCTCTCCAACATGGACTGGTTATAACTTGACGGGCCGGCTCCCTTGTTCCGAGGGCCCCGCTCCTCATTGCAGTCCGTTTGCTTATTACGTTTTCCTGCTGCCCTTCCCCAAGATGCTCAGGAAGCCCCAACTCCTCCATTTATTCCCATCCCAGCCTCGGAGGCAACTCAAACGGAAGGACTGCCCCATGGCAGTGGGGTTTGGGAGCCTCAGCCCACACCTTCACAGGCTGCAGGTCCTCTCCCCCCTACACGAGACCCACCAGGGGACTCTAGGAAGGTGACAGAATCAGGAGGTTGCACCGTTTGGATCTGGCTGCCTAAGAAGGGCTCCTTTGAGATGGACAGCTGGGAGGACAAAGATTCAAATGAGTAGCCCTGTTGGTCTGAAGGAGCACAATGAAATCAGAGTGTCCAGGAACACCTTTACGACCAACAGAGATTTATTCAAGGCGTGAGCTTTCGAGTGCAAGCACTCTTCGTCCAACTGGCACTTGAAAGCTCACGCCTTGAATAAATCTTTGTGGGTCTTAAAGGTGCCCCTGGACTCTGATTTTATTGAGCTGGGAGCGCAGTTTTCGTTCCCAGAGATTTGACCTCAAGAGCTGCTTCTGCCCTCCAAAGTTTTCCTTTCTTCTTTACTGCTAAACCACGAATCACTGACTGCTGAAGCGTCGTCTGCCGGAAGCCATGGCTTTGGACAAGCTCACTCTCCCCATTTGGGCCTTCCCCCTGGTGTGCTCTGCGCCACGCACGTCAACCGGGGAGACATCCTGTTTTGCAGGGTAGGAGAGAGGAACAACCGACTTGCACCACCTGGAGTGGTTGGAAACAGCAAGCTCTGTGCCTCGGGTGAGCAGATTTCAGCAGCTAGGCTGGTCGGTTTTATGTCTATTCCACGCAAGCGAGCCATTTATGCTGCACGACACTCTTTAAAGTGGGTTCTCCACCTTCCTGATGCTGGGACCCTTTAATACTGATCCTCCTGTCGTGGTGACCCCCAACCATAAAATTAGGCAAGGGTTCTTTCACACCACTGAAACTGACCCATGGCATGAAGATCCATGGCTCAGGATTTTATATAAATAGGTTTTTTTTCCCTGTGGTTTCTCAGTTCAGTTCTGCCTCTTGTCCCACCATGCTGATCTCGCTCTTTTCCACTGCTCCAGACAGACAAACGCTGTATCTCAATCTACCCCGCAAGGCTGTTGTGTGGATGAAATGGCAAAGGAGCTATGTCAGCCACTTTGGGACCCCTTGGAGAGAAGGGTGGGGTACAAACTGAGTAATGAAAACCAGTGATTTGGAAGAACAGAAATTGCGGCCAGGAGAGCAGCAACAGTGGAGCCCCCCTTCCTGGAGGTGGGGGAGCTGTCCATCAAGAGCAGCTTGTCCCTGCCCCCGTCCCTCCCTGTCCAGGTGCTGCTAAGATGACCGGAGTCGCCCATTATGGGCAGCAGTAGCCTACTGGCTCCTGGAAAGGGTGAGAATCCCATATTCTCCTTGGGGGGTTCAAGGTAAGAGTGAAGTTTAGGGAAGTTTCCCAATTAGAGCTCCAGTGAGCAGGATCGTGAGAAAACAGAGGGGAAGCTGCTGTGGATTTATCTCTGTATGCCATGGTCTGGGTAGATAGGAGGCAGAGAGCCACACGCCTGTAGTGAGTCAGGAGAAAAGAGCCACAGGCCAGCAGCACCTCCCAGACAAAAAATCTGAGCCAGGGAAGGGGCTTTCGAGGGCCACGGCTCACTTCCTTGGATTCAGTTAGAATGCGAGTCCATCTGTCCTCATTCCTACAATCCAAGAGTCATCTAGCCCACGGTGACCCCAATTCCAGGCCCAGAAGGTGCTTTTCATTCCAGAATTTACATCTTGTGCTGTGGGGAGGCGCAGGCGCAAATGCGCAGGTGCAGCAGCTCCATGCCTGCGCATTTGTGCCCGCCAACATGCCAGCACCTCCCCTGCGGACTGGTCCCCGGTCTGAAAAAGGTTGGGGACCACTTGTCTACTCAACTGAAGGACCAACTGTTTGATTTGTTCAAAAGTTTAGCCAGCTATAGACATCAAACCAACAGGTCAGTCGTTACCCGGATCCTCCTTTCCGCCCTTCTTGAAGATGAGGACAACATTTTCCAGCCTCCAATCGTCCGGCACTCCACGTGTTCACCAGGAATTGTCAAAAATAATGGATAGAGGTTCAGAAATTGCTTTTCTTGGAGAGTGGGGTGATTTCAGATTCCAAATACTAGCAGGTGAATGACAATAGCGTTTGGCATTTGAAATCCCACCCCCTCGCTGAGATGCAAGGACAGATGGGCTCCCCTTCTGAAGTGAGCAGCGACCCCCAAGAGTCCCCCCTCCACAAATGGCGTTCCTCTTCAGAGGGCTCCTGAATCTGGCTCTTTCCATCTCTCATGAACAGACACAACCAGCCATGTTGTAGAGGGTCAGCTGGCTTTTTCTCAAAGGGAAGGCACTACTGCCAACTTGGCCTCCGTGTCTTAAGGAACAGTCCAGAGCACCTTGTTTTGTAGCTGAGACGTTTTCTCCCCTCCTGCCTTCCTTAAGCACATTTTTAAGAGCCTACCTTGGAATGGAGAAAGCTTCAGCTGTTTGCAATCACTTTTGAAGTTAGGCGGTACGCAGTTCTAGCCAGTTTTGTTGTTTTCCTTCCATACTGTCTGAAAATTCACAGCTGTTTTTTTAAAACGCTTTTTCCCATGTAAAGAAACTGTCCTCTTCTGTTTAAACAGGTGAGATTCACTTGAAGTGCAAGAAGATCCTGGAACTTGTGTCATTTCTGGCAGTTCTCCTCAGGCCCTGCAGCCACCCAGGGGAGGGAGGGGTTGGGAACTTGCACTGGGCCCATTACAGTCCCCACGGCCGCTTTGGAGTCATTCCCTTGCGACGCTCGCTTCACTGGCCTCCAGAAAGGAGCCAAGCACAAGACTCTTCCCCACAGAGCTTGCAGGATGCAAGATGAAGCTGCCTTCTACTGAATCCGGCCCTCACTTCGCCCAGGTCAGGACTGCCTACTCAGACAGGCTGCTCTCCAGGTCTCAGGCACAGAGAGGCCCTTCCCATCCCCTGGTGCATGGGACTGGAGGTGCTGGGGATGGAGCAGAGGGTCTTCCACTGAGCCAGGGGCCCTCCTCCCCACACACATGAAGCTGCCCTATTCTGAATCAGGTTGCTGCCCCAGAGAAGCCCCCCCCCCACTCAGACCGTGGCCAGAATCACACCCTCTGGGAGGCAGCTGCTTTCTGCCCCTGTTCGTGGCACACATCCCGCACATCCTTAACAAGAAGCACGAGTGGTTAAAAATAAACTCCCATCCGAGGAGTATCTTCCTAAACTTTTATTTGCCAGCTGCATTTCACAAAGAGCACTAACAATAAAAAGAACTTAACACGGGTTCATCTTTCTCAGCGACGAGGGAGCTAATAAAAAAACCAAGATGAACAAAACCTTAACCATGCTGCCAGGGCAGATGGCAGAACGGCTTCCCATATGGGAGCTGGGGGGGGGCTGGACAGGGAGCCATGCCCCAGGGTGGAGGAAGGTTGGTCCGAAGAGAAATAAGAAGAGGGGAGCCTGGAGGAGACCTGCGACCACCGGGGGCTTCTTGAAGGCGGCCTGTGCTGTCCTTTGGCTTAGGGGGGTAGTGGGCCCCGCATGGGCCCTCGCGGAGGCACCAGGGGTCTTTGGGCAGGACGAGGAGGCAGGGGGATCCGCTGATAGCCGTAGGGAGGAGGGCGAGGGGGTCCGTTGTACCCATGGGGAGGCATCAGGGGAGGAGGTCCTCGCATCCCATGGGGGGGCATGGGCCCGGGGTGACCTGGAAGAAGAGGCAGAGTTTAGAGAGAGGCCCTCCAAGGGATCGTGCCTGAAACAGCCACCTGTACCGAGGGCTGACTCGGGACCCTCGTTCAGTTATTTATTCACCTCCCTCCCAGAAAGCCAGCTCAAGGCAGTGTACAGCATTATAATGGGTAATAACAGTAAAAGACGTTGAAATCAATTAGTAACCAATTTAAAACCACTAAAACAGCACTTACGACTAGCAGCAACATCAAAATGGTGATTATTTCTAAATCATTCTGTAAACTGCACACTGTCCAGGCAGGGCTGAACTGCTCAATTTCAATTCCCACTTCTCCCCAGTCTTCTCTTGTGAGGGGAATCCTGCTCAACGTGGTGAAATAATTTCATGTGATGAGGGAGGGGAGTTGTGGCCCAGGAGCACCGGAGGGGTAGTCCATAAACACCTGGTTTCTTTAAATGAAACCAAATCTTCTGGGCCAGATGACATGCATCCAAGGGTCCTGAAAGAACTTTCTGATGTAATTTCTGAACCTCTGTCAGTTATTTTTGACAATTCTTAGACTCACAGAATAATAGAGTTGGAAGGGACCTCATGGGTCATCTAGTCCAACCACCTGCACTATGCAGGACAGGTGAAGCACAGGTGACGTGCCAGAAGATTGGAGGTGGGCAAATGTTGTCCCCATCTTCAAGGGGAAAGAGGAGAATCTGGGTAACTAGCAACCCGTCAGCTTGACATCTATAGCTGGCAAAATTTTAGAACAAATCATCAAACAGTTGGTTCTTGAGCAGCTAGAGTGGATGGCTGTAATTGTGGCTGGCCTCACTGGTGCCAGCAACCTATCCACTTCAGTCGGCGTGAGCTGCCTGAAGCCACCAAATGCTCCCTCCAAAGGCAGCCCAGGGGTCCCTGGTTCCCTTATTGCATCAATGTTTGGAGGGAGGTCACTGTGGAGCATCAGGATCTTATCCACAAGAAAGCTTCCAAATCCTCCCACCTTATGTCCAACTGACTATTGTTTCTACACCCCCCTCAAGAGCGGTGAGCAACCAAACCACCCTGAACGATTGTGCTGGCCGTGAGCTCCTGGAGGCGATGGCAGACTACGTAGAATTTGTGCTTCACGGTTTTCACCGGCATCTCACAAGTGTTCTATAAGAAGTTCCCAAAATTGGTCCCAAGTCTTCCTCCGAGCTTGTTCTAAGTGTCTCAGTTCCTGTTTTGTCTCACGTAGCTCCTCCACCTACCAGGGGGTCCATTGGAGGTGGGGATGAAGAGGATGTCAGGGAGCGATCTCACAGCTGGCTCTAAGCATCTGGCTAGGCCAGTCCTTGGCCAGCCTATCCAGGAGGCACTGGGTCCCGCGGAACCTGATCCAGAAGCCTCTGCGGGCGGGTCGAAATACAACCACCAGCCACACAGGCCTAAGTGGTCTGACCGTGGCACAGCACTACCAGCCCTGCGCTGAAGATCAAGTCCAGGGTGTGGCCTGCTAGATGGGTGGACCAGCAACAAACTGCGAGAGCCCCTGTGTCGCCATGGATGGATGACACAAGGTCCCTGCCCTTACCAGAGGATGGCAGCTCCGCATGGTCATTAAAGTCCCCCAGAAAGAAAAGTCGGGAGAACTGAAGCACCCAGACGGCTGCCACCTCTAGCAGGCCCAACACGGAATCTGGAGTTGCAGAGGCAGTGCACAATATCTGTGTTGGAGTCAGGCTGACACTCCTAGGCTCTATCCCTGCGTCCTTCGGGATGGACTGGCGGTTAGGAGCATTGTGAGCATACCTGTATTGTGCGTACCTTTGGGGGGGAGGGAAATATCTCGCGCTCCTTCTTTTGTCCAGCCTCCTCCCAAGGCCATGCCTGCCGCATCCTCCAGTTGTTGGGATGCCTCTCCCCTGTGGGCCCACCCCTCTACTCTCTCTATTGGTTGGGAATGGGGCACAGTTGTTGGTCATCATTTCTAGCTGACAATTCAGGTCCTCTGCCCTGTGCTCCTCGGCCCTGCTGATCCCTAGTGTGCCCGATTTCATGCATCTCCATTCGGGCTCCTAATCAACCTGCTGTACCTTCTCTTATCATTAGCGTCAACCAGTTCTAAATACCTCACGCTTCCAACTTCCTGCCTTTCTCTCCGATTTCCTCTCCTGTCTCTGTCCTCCTCATGCCCCTCCACAGCCTTCCTTCCTGCCTCCTTTCCCCTAACATTAGCCTTCTGTCCTCCACCCCTGGTAGATCACTTGACAACAATCATGTTCTAACCTCTGGGGGTTTGGTTGTCATCATTAATTTCGTCTTTTTCCAAGTCTCCTCCACCTTCCGACTGGGGAGGGGTGACTCGCTCTGATGGCCCAAAAGTATCTCGGGGGGAGCCACCTCCTCCTCCAGCTCACAGCGGAGACACTAAAATGTGCAGGAAGAGAAGCCTCCCTGGACTCTCACCCGTTCACCCCCCTGCTCAGGCTGTTCTATGGGCCAGGCCCAGGCAAGGGATGGACTCAGCAACCTCTTCTCAACATGCCCTGACCAAACAGCATGCGAATTCGAGGCTCAGGGGCCTCTGCAATCGATGGCAGAAGTGAAAGTCTTGTGAAGCAAAGGTCACGGCTGCGACTGTAAGGACTTCCGCAGCATTTTAAATGACTCTTTTTTCATATGTTCTCCAGCCCCCCGCCCCTTACACACTGACGCCAGGACCACCGTGTTGGACCCATTTAGATCCACTGATTCCCCCCCCCCCCCCGCTCCCGCTCCTGGTCTTCCTGGGCTCCCTCCCAGTGGGCTCAGGCTGGACGAAAGAACCTGAAAATCACACAGCCGGACCTTGCCTGGCAAGAGGCGGCCAGGTGAGAGCTTGAGTACCGGGGCCAGGTGAGGCTCATCAAACAGGTAGCTTAGAACCCAGCTAGGGGCAGGAGGAAAGGTGGGCTCTCTGAGGGGAGCAAACTGGAATCAGAAACGGCACAGATAGGCTCCAGGCATAAATGGGTGGCCAAACCCCACAGGAGGCCTGGAGATCTCCCAGAATTACTACTGGCCCCCAAACTGCCTCAAGAAAATCTGAACCGGAGCCCAGGAGCACCTTAGATTCTGGCCAACAAAATCTTCGCGGAGGGGGCTCAAAGCTTTCGAGAACCAAGCCCCCCTGTGGCAAATACCTTTCTCAGCACTTTGAGTCCTGGAAGCTCCCAGCCCCAAAGCTATTCTCCAGGAGTTGGCAACCCTAAGGAAGAAGCCACCGGCTGACCCCCACCGGCTCTAACTCAGGGCAACCCCACGCAGGACCAACACAGAAGGAAGAAGCGCTGCCTCACTTACCCATTGGCGATCCAAAGTGAGGTCCGCGGGGCGGCATGCCCATAGGGGGGGGGCCAGGGTGGGGCATGCCTGGGGGGGGGCGAGGAGGGGGCTGACCTCCCGCACCCGGGGGCCCTGGGTGATGCGGGCCCATCCCTGGCATTCCATGATGGACTTGCATCTGAGGCATTCCTGGAAAGAGAACAAATGCCACGTGGCGGGTTACTTGCGGTCTTTTCCCCCACAGATCTACCTTTCAGGAGGGGCCGTGAAGCCGACCAGAGCTGGTGGTGGGGAGGGCAACAGGCAACCATCCGTCCCGAGGGGGGGATTCCGCAGCCCCCCCTTTCCCCTTGGCACAGCTGCACAGAGCAGCCCCCCCCCCATTTCTCCCCTCAGCTTTCACTGTGCGGACGCCCACACACCGATCTCCAAACCTCCTTCATGACACACGAACCCTGCCTCTGAGCAGATGTTTATTTCTCAATCTATATGCTGCCCTTCTCCGAGGCCTCAGAGGATCCTAGCCTGGATGGCTACAGGGACATTCCACAGCAATCAATCCTTGAACCCCAGGGCCAGGCGGGCACATCAGGGGGAGGCCTCAGCCTCTATGCCCCGTTTCTCACTGGGTGGCCCCTGGGTGAGACGGAAGACTGATGGACTCTTGCTGGTCTGACCCAGCAGGGCTCTCCTTATAGTCTTATCAAGGGAAGGTCTCAGCTTCTATGTCTTATTGGACCTTCATGATAACTGGCTGGCCCCTGTGTGAGGTGGGAGGCTCGACTGGATGGAGCGTCTCTGGCCTGACCCAGCAGGGTTCTTCTGAGGGTCTTCTCAGGGGAAGGCCTCGGCCTCTCTGCCCTGTGGCTGGCCCTGCAGAGGGACTGGCTGGCCCCTGGGTGAGACGGGAGGCTGGACTGGAGGGACCCTCCCTGGTCTGGCCCAGCAGGGCTCTCCTGAGGGTCTTCTCAGGGGAAGGCCTCGGCCTCTCTGCCCTGTGGCTGGCCCTGCAGAGGAACTGGCTGGCCCCTGGGGGAGATGGGAGGCTGGACTGGAGGGACCCTCCCTGGCCTGACCCAGCAGGGCTCTTCTGAGGGTCTTCTCAGGGGAAGGCCTCGGCCTCTCTGCCCTGTGGCTGGCCCTGCAGAGGAACTGGCTGGCCCCTGGGGGAGACGGGAGGCTAGACTGGAAGGACCCTTCCTGGCCTGACCCAGCAGGGCTCTTCTGAGGGTCTTCTCAGGGGAAGGCCTCGGCCTCTCTGCCCTGTGGCTGGCCCTGCAGAGGGACTGGCTGGCCCCTGGGTGAGACGGGAGGCTGGACTGGAGGGACCCTCCCTGGTCTGGCCCAGCAGGGCTCTCCTGAGGGTCTTCTCAGGGGAAGGCCTCGGCCTCTCTGCCCTGTGGCTGGCCCTGCAGAGGAACTGGCTGGCCCCTGGGGGAGATGGGAGGCTGGACTGGAGGGACCCTCCCTGGCCTGACCCAGCAGGGCTCTTCTGAGGGTCTTCTCAGGGGAAGGCCTCGGCCTCTCTGCCCTGTGGCTGGCCCTGCAGAGGAACTGGCTGGCCCCTGGGGGAGACGGGAGGCTAGACTGGAAGGACCCTTCCTGGCCTGACCCAGCAGGGCTCTTCTGAGGGTCTTCTCAGGGGAAGGCCTCGGCCTCTCTGCCCTGTGGCTGGCCCTGCAGAGGGACTGGCTGGCCCCTGGGTGAGACGGGAGGCTGGACTGGAGGGACCCTCCCTGGTCTGGCCCAGCAGGGCTCTCCTGAGGGTCTTCTCAGGGGAAGGCCTCGGCCTCTCTGCCCTGTGGCTGGCCCTGCAGAGGAACTGGCTGGCCCCTGGGGGAGATGGGAGGCTGGACTGGAGGGACCCTCCCTGGCCTGACCCAGCAGGGCTCTTCTGAGGGTCTTCTCAGGGGAAGGCCTCGGCCTCTCTGCCCTGTGGCTGGCCCTGCAGAGGACCTGGCTGGCCCCTGGGTGAGACGGGAGGCTGGACTGGAGGGACCCTCACTGGCCTGACCCAGCAGGGCTCTTCTGAGGGTCTTCTCAGGGGAAGGCCTCGGCCTCTCTGCCCTGTGGCTGGCCCTGCAGAGGACCTGGCTGGCCCCTGGGTGAGACGGGAGGCTGGACTGGAGGGACCCTCACTGGCCTGACCCAGCAGGGCTCTTCTCAGGGTCTTCTCAGGGGAAGACCTCGGCCTCTCTGCCCTGTGGCTGGCCCTGCAGAGGAACTGGCTGGCCCCTGGGGGAGATGGGAGGCTGGACTGGAGGGACCCTCCCTGGCCTGACCCAGCAGGGCTCTTCTGAGGGTCTTCTCAGGGGAAGGCCTCGGCCTCTCTGCCCTGTGGCTGGCCCTGCAGAGGACCTGGCTGGCCCCTGGGTGAGACGGGAGGCTGGACTGGAGGGACCCTCACTGGCCTGACCCAGCAGGGCTCTTCTCAGGGTCTTCTCAGGGGAAGACCTCGGCCTCTCTGCCCTGTGGCTGGCCCTGCAGAGGAACTGGCTGGCCCCTGGGGGAGATGGGAGGCTGGACTGGAGGGACCCTCCCTGGCCTGACCCAGCAGGGCTCTTCTGAGGGTCTTCTCAGGGGAAGGCCTCGGCCTCTCTGCCCTGTGGCTGGCCCTGCAGAGGACCTGGCTGGCCCCTGGGTGAGACGGGAGGCTGGACTGGAGGGACCCTCACTGGCCTGACCCAGCAGGGCTCTTCTGAGGGTCTTCTCAGGGGAAGGCCTCGGCCTCTCTGCCCTGTGGCTGGCCCTGCAGAGGAACTGGCTGGCCCCTGGGTGAGAGGGGAGGCTGGACTGGAGGGACCCTCCCTGGCCTGACCCAGCAGGGCTCTTCTCAGGGTCTTCTCAGGGGAAGACCTCGGCCTCTCTGCCCTGTGGCTGGCCCTGCAGAGGGACTGGCTGGCCCCTGGGTGAGACGGGAGGCTGGACTGGAGGGACCCTCCCTGGCCTGACCCAGCAGGGCTCTTCTGAGGGTCTTCTCAGGGGGAGGCCTCGGCCTCTCTGCCCTGTGGCTGGCCCTGCAGAGGGACTGGCTGGCCCCTGTGTGGCATAGGAGGCTTGGACTGGGTGGACCCTGCCTGGCCTGACCCAGCAGGGCTCCTCCAACATTCTCAAGCTGCTGCGTTCTTGAGACCCGGCAGGCGCCACCAGCAGCAAACATGCACGACGTGAAAGCGCCTTGCAGCAGCACACTCGGCTCCCCCCGCTCCTTAGCCGAGCATCAGTGCCTGGACAAAGTCATTCATCTGCAGCAACAGAGCCCAGAGTCGTACCTGGATGCATCCCTCCGGGGGGGAACGGATGTGGGTGAGGAGGATGTGCCCCGGCAGGAGCGGCTCCAGCAGGCGGCCCAGGAGCTCCGGCCCCCGGGGGCATGGGGGGAGGCGGCATGGCCGGTGGCATTCCTGGCGGCATGGCTCCTGGAGGGGGCACTGGCGGAGGGAACGATCCTGGTGGCGGGATGCCTGGAAGGGGAAAAGCAGAATGTGGGGAGAATGAGAGCCTGTTGTCAGGAGGAACGGCCATCCTTAGTGTTATGCCCATGGGCACTGTAACAGCAGAGAGAGTTCAGATGAAGACGTTAAATGCAGGAGAAATGGACCGACACGCTCCAGAGCCTATTATTTGCCTGAATGTGGCACAGTTCCCCATCTCAGCCCTACATGCAGCCAGACCTTCCAGCTAGGTGACATCTGGATGCCTCCAATCTGCAGTCAATATGGAGCTCTATTTTGCCTTGACACCTGAGCCAGGTGGTTCTGTGCAGAACCCTTAACTGATACTGCCCAATGAACTGAAGTTCAATGCACATGAGGCTAAGAGCTACTGGCCAAAGCTAGCCGAGGGGTTGGTTGGTTCCCCAAGTCCTTTGTGGCCAGTGGCCGCGTGTCTGAAGGATGCTGTCCTTCTGTACACCCCTGTGTGCCAACCAGAGTGTGAGCAAAGAACAAACAAAAACGTTATTTCTCAGGATCAGTATAGTGAACCCAAAAAAAACTGGCATTTCCCAGTATTCCCAAATCCCAATCCTGGTATGGAAAACAGATTGGGTAAATTTTCTGGAATGCTGGATTTTTTGGGCTCCGTTATATCCTGCCGTCCCCATGGGCTATAACGGAAAATTGTTCTGGTGGTGTCGGGGGAAGGGGAGTGGTTTGCAGCATAGCTACTGATACCTCTCCTGGATTCTATTGGTCCCCCCAAAGAAGGTGCCCCCATCCCCCAGTTTCCAATGGAGGGAGAAAGACATTAAAACTTTGAAGGGAACGTTAAAATTTAAGTGCCCTTTGCAAGCCACAGCAACACGTGTGAACTCCAGGGGCATTTAAAGGGCTTGCAATCCTCTTAAGTCCGTTCGCCAAGCGGAGAGTTCTCTCCAAAGGGACTGAGAGCCTTTTAAAGGCATGTCAACTGCAGCTATCCAGCGATCCCGAAACATCCCAAATATTTTTGGGGGTTTTTCAGGTTTGGCGATTTTGGTAGCAGAAGAAATACCAGAACTGGTGTCCGGCCGAATTAATACCCGAACCCCCCCCCCCCCCCCCGATAAAGTCTTTGGATGAGCTGAAGACATTGTGTCCCTGGTGCCAAGGATGACCTTCAGGCTGCCTCCTGCTGGCTGCTCCCCCTTGGGGGTGGCCCCGCATACGGCCCATGCCTTCCCCGGCACGCCACGGCTTCCATCACGCAGGAAGAGTTCCCTGAAGACAACAGGTGTCTTCTAGGCGGGGGAGGAGGATTAAATTGGATTTATGATTCTAACCTGTAAGCCACCCTGAACCACAAGGAAAGGTAGATATAGACATTTCAATTAATAAATACACTCCAAGACGAAAACCACTTCAACATGTGAGGAAAAGGGGCAGCACTGACACTGATCCGCCAGCCAACATCTTAGCATTTGTGAATTAAAATCTTCGCTCCTTTAAGGGGCGCCTGGACCATTCGTTTATTCCTGTTTTAGCCATGAGTTGGAGACACAACCTCTGGCAGGTGCTCCAAATTTCTGCAGTACCTCCCTCCACCAGCAGTCGCTGCTGAGCCCAGAAAAGCCACAGCTCAGGCAGGATAGAGGGCTGCAGTGAGGAGGAGGAGGAGGAGGAAGAAGAGCTGGTTCTTATATGCCACTTTTCCCTACCCGAAGGAGGCTCAAAGTGGCTTCCAATCGCCTTCCCTTTCCTCTCCCCACAACAGACACCCTGTGAGGGAGGGGAGGCTGAGAGAGCCCTGAGATTACTGAGGAAGAAGAAGAGTTGGTTCTCATATGCCACTTTTCTCTACCCAAAGGAGTCTCAAAACGGCTTACAGTCGCCTTCCCTTTCCTCTCCCCACAACAGACACCCTGTGGGGTGGGTGAGGCTGAGAGAGCCTTGATATTCCTGCTCGGTCAGAACAGTTTTATCAGTGCCGTGGCGAGCCCAAGGTCACCCAGCTGGCTGCATGTGGGGGAGTGCAGAATCGAACCCGGCATGCCAGATTAGAAGTCCGCACTCCTAACCACTACACCAAACTGGAAGAAGGCCATGCTGCTCCTGCCCTCCTTTCTTCCTGCAATCCCTGGCCCATGTGACAGTAAATCCACGAGGGTACATCCTGCTGCTCTGGAAACCGGCTTGATCCAGGTCAAAAGGGTTTACTAGGGGAAAGGACTAGCTACTCCACGAGATCTACCTCCCTGGAAGCTGGTTTTTCATCTGGTTCACAAAATTGATGGGGGGGGGGGGGAGTGGAATTCCTCCACAAACCTTACAGAAGGCTGATGTACCAAATCTGGGCACACTGATCCAGAGAAGACAAAAACCAAAGCAGTGTTGGCTCACCTGGTGGGGTGACTCCGGGTCCCAAGGTGGTAACGACGGGGGTGGGCACCGACGGTGGGGGAGGGGCATCCGCAAAGAGCTGGTGAGGCCGGTCCGCTTGCGACAGAGGGTTCTGCGCGGCCAGGAGGCGCTCGGCCGCCGAGCCGTGCCTTTCGCCTTTGGAATCCTTCTTGAAGGCGTAGGAGACGGTTATGGGCCGGTTGCACAGATACTGTCCATTCATGGCCTCGATGGCAGCGTCAGAGGCGTCGAAGCTGGCAAAGTTGATGAAGGCGTAGCCCTTGGAATTGCCCGTGTCCGGGTCGCGCATGATCTTGGGTGTCTGGAGGATGACCCCAAAGGCGCTGAACGTGTCGTAGAGCAGTTTCTCGTCGATCTCCGGGTCCAAGTTGCCAATGAAGATGTTGGCCCCCACATCCAGGTTCTTGTTGTGGGCCGAGGCCTTGTTGACCCGGATGGGCTTCCCGTAGAGCTTGATCATGTTCATGATTTTGATGGCGTAGTCGGCGTCCTCCTCACTGAGGAACTCCACGAATCCATAGCCTGGAGGGAGAGGACAGTCAGGGCTGCTCAGAGGCACCAAGCAGCAAAGACAATCTCAAGGCACACGGCAAAGCCCGGCCCTCCAACAGGGGCTGCTCTCTGCGTTGCACAGGGACTGGAAGACCCCTTCCTTGTGATCAGCCACTGGCTCACACTCCTTGCAAATGCTCCCAACTGGGCCCTGCACACCTGGTAAAGCAGAGTCAGATCCACAAAGGATAAGTCGATCTGTGGCTGCAACCCATGGAATTTAAAGGGAACCTCCACATTCAGAGGCACCACACCTCTGAATCCCAGAGCTTCATCAGGAGATAGGCTTCCTCGGGAGGTGGCTGGTTCTCTTTCTTTGGCTAGATAGTCATCACACAGATATACTAATTTTATGAACTTAGGCAGATGGTGAGTGGCTGGGCAGGCTAGATTTTGGAGATTTTTAGTGGGAGGAACTCTGGGGCATGAAATTGGCATCATTGTGCATGGGCAGGTAGTTGTGAGTGTCCTGCATCGTGCAGGGTATTGGACTAGATGACTCTGGAGGTCCTAACTCTATGATACTATGTCTTGGCTTCCATTCTGTGTTTGTTTGGCCCTCCAGAGGAACTGGCCAGCCACTGAGTGAGGTTGGACTGGGTGAACACTCCCTCATCTGATCCAGCAGGGTTTTTCTGATGCTATGAAGGCCTCAGCATCTCTACCTTATTCTTGGCCCCCCAAAGGAACTGGTAGGCCTGTGTATGAGGGTGCACTAGATGAAGCCTCACTGTGTGCCATAGGAAGGGAACATAAAGAGATGGCTGCCCCCTCAACCACATACAAATAAGTCAGCCAAAGAACAAACTGCTCTTGGCTGTCTTTTACGTACTCACTGGAACTGCCCTTTGGGGCTCACAGCTTGTGTATGGGGGACCCTGGTCCCTCAGAAGCAGAAATTTGGGAGCAATTTCAGACTGCAGCAGGAGGAGGAGGTAGCAAGGAAGCCATGCTCCTCTGTGGGACCCACTCCATAGTACAGATGTGTGAATGAGCTGGAAGGTATTTTCAAGGCCAAGCAAGGTCATGACTCGGAAGCCACATTTAAGCCCCAACTGTCTCTTCTGAAGATTTATCAGGGTGCAAATCCAACAAACCCAACTATATTATTTTTTCTGCCATATTGGGGGGGGGGGGTTTGGGTACTATTTTGTGTGGTTTTAATTGAAATTTTATTGGGGCTATTGTTATGGGACTTTTTGTATTCTAACCGAGAGTGGCGGAGGAGAAATATAATAAATAAAATATTTACATTTTTAATGCCGCCCTCCCCCACCAGCAGGCTCGGGGTGGTTTACAACAGTAAAGTAACATTGTTAAAAGAGTTAAAAACAAAGTTTGGCTTCTTCACGCACACCCGCACACCCTCTGCCATTTCATCCCATTCCAGAAACTGGCCATCAGGTAGGGAGCCAAGCAGGGGAGAGAGGCCCATGTGATCTCCTGCCTCCATGGTCTCAACCTGAGGCCCTAAGGAACATTGAGAACTCCGTCAGGGCGCAAGTTTCGACTGGCAACTAGTTCCACCAAGTTGGAGCCAGGGTCTTTTGCTCTGGTTGAGGCCAGGTGGATGTCTGCACAGCACAAGGGCTCCACTCAACTAGCTCACCTTGATGCTGGCCCGTCACTCTGTCTTTGGGCATGTGTGTGTTGACGACTGGGCCCGCTTGGAGGAACAGTTCCCACAGGAGGGGTTCACTGACCTTCTCGTCCAGACCTCCCACGTACACAGTGGCATCTGAGAGAGAGAGAGAAAAGAAAATACCTGGGTTAGTAGGCAGAGGCGATGCTCCCTTTGGCATGCCTTCAAAAACGAAAGAGTTGGGTTTTTATACCTCGTTATTCTCTCCCCAAAGGAGTCTCAAAGTGGCTTTCAATCACCTTCCCTTTCTCTGCCCACAACTGTCACCCTGTGAGGGAGGGGAGGCTGAGAGAGCCCTGACAGGACTGCTCTGTGCAAGCAGCAACTCAGGACTGTGATGAGTCCAAGGTCACCCAGCTGGCTGCATGTGGAAGAGCGGGGAATCAAACCTGGCTCACGGGATTAGAAGTCACCACTCTTAACTACAACACCAAGCTGGCTCACAGCATTTCCTCACATTGCCTTGTCATCTCGCCCTCTTACTCAACTCTTGCTTCTCCTACTATCAAAATCTAATGACTGAGAGGTAGGCCTGTTCTGTATAACATCCTGCCAAAACACGACTTCACCAAGTTCAACTAACAGGACATGGGGCTTTGGGCTGCCCAGCTGATTGTCAAGGATTTCAATCCTTTAGGCCTCATCCCCTCCTAGCACTCCTTACAAAGGAAGCAAGAATATCAAGGCTGGTCTGCAGAATACAGAAGTTATGCTCTGAGTTCAATTCTCCTTGTGCAAAGTTGCCATAATTTGTGACATTGGAACTGAGGCCTCGTGTACAGGACAATGACATTTTCCCCCTTAAGAACTAAGCGTTCCTGGATGAGCCTAGTGGCCAACTGGTTCTTCTGGAGGGCCAACCACAGGCCATAGAGGCCAAGGCCTTCTCCTGATGTTGACCCCTGGCTCTGGGATTCAGAGATTCATGGTCTCTGAACGTGAAGGTTCCCTTTAGACACCATGGCTAGTAGCTGTGGATGAAACCTACCCTCCATGAAGCTATCTAATCTCCTTTATAAAGCTATTTAGTCCTGGGACCATCACTGCTGACAGTGAATTACACATTTCACCACTCTCTGTGTAAATCGGTAATTCCTGTTAGCTGTCTGAACCTACTGCCCATCGACTTCATTGGATGCCCTGCTGAGTTCTATTATTGTGGGAGAGGGAGGAAAACGTTATCTTTGTCCACTCTCTCCACCATGCGCATCACTTTCTACACCTCTATTATGCTCCCCCTTGGTCATCTCTTTTCTCAACGGAAGAGTCCCAGCCTCTTCGGTATCGCCCATTCTGTGTTCAGCCCCCACCAGAGACTTCGCCTCGCTTTCTGCCTGGAGGCCGCTGGGCTCACCTGCATGGCGCCCCCCCCCTCCCTCTGGGCCTCAGCAGACCCCGGTCCTCGGAGCTGGGACGGTTTTGCCCCCAGGGGCCTCCGCCTAGAATTAGCTGCCGGATCTCAGCCCGGCCCACCTCACAGGGTCGCTGTGAGAACAAGCTGGAGGGGGCAGCACCGTCGGCCGCTCTGGGCCTGTCCTGGGCGGAGGCCGGAGTGGAAACCAAATCACTGAAGCCACTTCTGTGCCCCGCTCGCCTCGGCCCCCGAGTAGCCCCCCGTCCCGCCCAGCACTCTGCACGCGCTCAGGGGCGCGGCGCGGCCTCCTGGCAGGCCCTCTGTCCATGCGCAGGGACAAGCCCTTTTCTCACCCTGGTTCCTCTCCGAAATAGGCCCGGCCGCCATCTTGCCCGAAGCGGCGCGCGAAGCGACCCCGCACTCCTGCCGTCCACTTCCGCCTGGAGCCGGAAGTAGGCTCAACCAGGCCTCGCGAGGCTGACGTCACATCAGCGGGCCAAAGACCGTCGACGGCAGGGCGTGAAACTGCGCATGCGCCATCTCCATCTTCTGGGCGTACGAGCCCAGCCGTGTTGCCGCCATTTTGGGACAGGGCGGAAGTTATCGGCACAAAAACGGTTGTGAGTGGGCGACGTCATTTCCGCTATCACGTTCGACCCACTCATCTCATCGTGGGAGACGTTCCGGCCAATCAGCGCGAGCCGCTCTTCCCATCCCCCTTTTGGCACTTGCGGGGCCTTCTTCCCAGGGACACGTGCCTGGGAGGACCAATGGGGAGCCGCGCAGGACCCCCCCCCCCTCCGGTCTATGGGGCGCAAGGCCGCAGGCTCCCCTCCCCCACCCACCCCCACAGCCCCTCCCTCCGGGGAGCCCATTTCTGGCGAGGAGAGGCGACCGGGGATCTCCAGACCCTACCTGGAGGCTGGCATCCCGGGGGGGGGACTGCAGCAGCTTGCCAGATCCAGGCAGATCCCGCAGGAGTCTTCTCCAGCACCAGAGTTCAAAAGCCTCAATTCTTTGACGCTCGGCCTTCCTTATGGTCCAACTTTCGCAGCCATACATTGCAACTGGGAAGACCATAGCCTTGACTAAACACACTTTTGTTGGCAGGGTGATGTTTCTGCATTTTAGGATGCTGTCTAGATTTGCCATAGCTTTCCTCCCCAGGAGCAAGCGTCTCTTAATTTCTTTGCTGCAGTCCCCATCTGCAGTGATCTTGGAGCCCAGGAAAATAAAATCTGTCACTATCTCCATTTCTTCCCCATCTATTTGCCAGGAATTGAGTGGGCCAGATGCCATGATCTTCATTTTCTTCGTTTTCTTGATGTTGAGTTTCAAGCCAACTTTTGCACTCTCCTCCTTCACCCGCATCAACAGGCTCTTTAGTTCCTCTTCACTTTCTGCCATTAGAGTGGTATCATCTGCATATCTGAGGTTGTTGATATTTCTCCCTGCAATCTTGATCCCAATTTGTGACTCCTCTAATCCCGCATTTCTCATGATGTGCTCTGCATACAAGTTAAATAGGCAAGGCGACAGTATACAGCCTTGCCGAACTCCTTTCTCAATTTTGAACCAGTCAGTGATTCCATATTCAGTTCTCACTGTTGTTTCTTGACCTGCATATAAGTTTCTCAAGAGACAAATAAGATGCTCTGGTATTCCCATCTCTTTAAGAACTTGCCACAATTTGTTGTGCTCCACACAATCAAAGGCTTTAGCATAGTCAATGGAGCAGAAGTACATGTTCTTCTGGAACTCCCTAGCTTTCTCCATGATCCAGCATATGCTGGCAATTTGATCTCTAGTTCCTCGGCCTCTAGCCAGGAGAAAAGAAAAGCCTGGCTGGATGGCAGAGGAAACTGTCAAATTGCCAAAGACAGAAGAGAAGCCAAAGGAAGCACGAGAGAAATTGAATGCCACGGCTCCAGGGACTGGCACGTCAGACTGCTGTAACGACATGGACATTGCATTAAATTCTCACTCTGGTAAAGACAGTTACTATTTGCAGTGGCTTCCAATGTTACTGTTACAGGATATTTACAGGATATTTCTGTAAATTTAGGAGAGTATGCTGGGAGGGAGCTCAAGGTGATGCTATAAAGTTCATGCTCCAAAGCAGTCATTTTCTCTGGGGGAATCGATCTCTGTGATCTGGAGATCTGTAATTCCATTATAACTCCAGGCAGTCCCACCCCAAGCCTCCTCTTGGCACCACCATTCACATTTCTAGGAATTCCCCAACTCATAATCGGTAACAAGTGCAAACATGTCCTAGCAACTCAGGAGAGAGGAGGGGTGGGGTCCCAGATTAGAGGGGTTACACTTTGGGGCAAATGCCAGGGCCACTCTTTAAGGCCCCTGCCTCGATCTACGATGCATCTTCCTTTGGAATGCCGTGTAGGGTCTGATTCAGGTAGGGTCTGAAGCAACACAAAATTTGAATCCAGTGGGGGAACGTTTAAGAGCAACAGAATTTAATTTGGGTATAGGTTTCCGTGTATGTGTTTAAGTTTATCTAGTCCAACGCCCTGCAGAATGCAGGAATGCTCCAGGCCCCACCTACCAGAAAACTCTTTGACACCAAGAGTCAAAGCTTTAAACGTGGATGAAGTTCCTTTCTCATAAGAGGGAAAGGGTGGCTACAACTCACATGCCACCCCCACACTTGGCATTAATGCAGCCTTTCTCAACTTTTCTATGTTGAAGAACCTATGGAACCTTCTTCAGGCTTCAAGAAACTCCAGAAGTGATGAGATGATGCAGAATATGGTTGGGAAGCAGAGCTGTGGACATGCCCACCTGGGGCCCCTCCCCTTCCCACCCCCTCCAGGCCCATCAGTGGCCATTTTGAGACCGTGAGGCAGGTTGACATGATCATATATGTTTAACAAATTAAAAATATATTTAAAAAATTAACTTTCACCCATTTGGGAAACCCCAGGGTTTCACAGAACCCTGGTTGAGAAAGCCTGCATTAATGAGAAAGCTGTTCCGAAAATAACACAAACAACCATTAATCATGCTACAAATAGTGTGAATAATTTATTATTAATAATGGTAATCTATCAACACTTTAATAACAGTAGCTAAAGCAGCCATGTGTTCTACCATTTCAGCATCCTTGAGAGGAGCAACAGTGGTGCTAGTGATTGTTCCTATTACCATTGATTTTGTGGCCGCCGTGCCCATCTGGGACGAGACGCTGTGCAAAATTAGGTGTTTGGTGTTTTCGAAAGTTCTTTTTAAAGGGGCAAAGAGGCCTCCCCAGGGAGCGGCCCAGGTTGCCCTCTGCAAGCCCAGCCCCCTTCCGCCCTCCTCCAGCACCCAAATAACTTCCATTCTGCAGCGAGTGTTTAGGTTTTGAAATACTGACATTTTCCGACTCTTAAATAAAAAAATGTACATCTTTGGGGGGGGGGGCTGCTGCCATTTCGTACCTTGATGCCTCGTGCTTCGTGCCACACGGAATGTGCAGTTTGGCACAGAAGTCGCAGTTGGCTGTGCTGCCCTAAAGCAGAATCCCAAAAGCCGTGTAACACCATGTCCCTAACTGCTGTAGCCACCGTGTGCCCACGAAAGCTCACGCCGTGAATAAAGCTTGGCCTTAAAGGTGCCCGACTGGCCTCTCAGTCTGTTCTGCTGCAGCAGCCGTCACGGCCGCCCCAGCAGGGGCTTTCCAGGCACAGGAGAAGCAGAGGCAGGGCGGCATGGCCCTTCTCAGGGCCCTCCCTTCCCAGTCCTGACAGTATCAAGCTATTCCATGCCCTCCCCACTTCCACAGGCCATTTAGGACCTGTCAGAAGGGACACGTCCGTGCCGAGAGTGGGTCTGAGGCATGTTAGGAAGACGTTTCATCAACTTTTAAAGTATTTTCTCCTCTGGAAGCTGGAACTACCGTACTTTGAAAAAAGCTCACACTGCTGCTCTGTTGGCACAAATCCCACCTTGTGAAAGCAGGCAATACACCAAAAGTGGGGTGGGGACAGCATCTCCCTTGGTAAGAGAAGCCCCACAACACAAGTGAGGCTGGGGAAGCTGGCGACTCTGTACTCCGTCACCTGCCCGCAATCCATCATGCAGCAAAGGATGCTGCTTTATGGGGGCCAGGTCCCCCCCTGGGGGGGGGGCTTCCCAGATCCAAGTGGGGAGACTCCTGGCCATTTGGGGACGGAGCCTGGGAGAAGGACTTAGAATCACAGAATCCTAGAGTGGGAAGGGGCCATAAAGGCCATCTAGTCCAACCCCCTGCTCAACGCAGGATCAGCCCTAAGCATCCTAAAGCATCCAAGAAAAGTATGTATCCACCCTTTGCTTGAAGACTGCCAGTGAGGGGGACTTCAGCGGAGAGCCCACCTTCCAGGGGGGCTGGAGTCTGCTGTCTAGAGATGAGCTATAATTAAGAGTCCGTCCTGGCTGGAGAAGGTGAATTGGGGGTGGGGGAGGTCCCCCTCTTGTCACAGGGGCTGCCCTCAACTATTCATGGGACATCCTCCAAGTGGGCCAGGCTTTCTTGAAGTCATGCCGCACAATAAGGGAAGGGGCTCTGCACAAAGCAAATGAGGGCCTGAGCATTCTGCTACTCCAAGCACTGGAACTGGGACAGAGCACTAAAAAAAGAAACGCTTCTCCGAGCCACTGGAGGCCGGGCGCCGTGACCCCTTTCGGCATCAGCAACACACTCTAAATGCTTTTTAGCCTGCTCTGGGAATGGACTGCAGAACAAGCCAGAGAAAGTGCTGCAGAATAACTGGGCCACACTAGAACAGGCTACAAAAAAACGGTGACAATGCCTAGCCTGTTTTGACCCATTTTGTGTCTGCTCTTTTGGGCAGAAAACAGCCGCCAAAAAGAAAATCCTATAACTGCAGATCCAGGATGCTCGAGGCTGATCCTGCCTTGAGCAAGTTGGACTAGACGGCCCGTGTGGCCCCTTCCCACTCTAGGACTCCATCATCGCCTCGCCACAGTCTGCAGAGGATCCAACTCTGGCCTGAATGGCCCCCCTCGAAGCTACCCACAAACCGTCTCTCTTTGTAAGAGCCGTCCCCCACTCTTGATTTCCTCCTTTGTGTGTTGATCCTGTTGATTCGGAGGCGTTTCCTCTTCCGAACATGTTTTGCTTTCCGTGGTGGTTGATTCAATATTACATTTCTGTATGTCCAGCATTCTCTCCCTGCAGGTGTTTCTATGCTGGTTTTTATGCTGTGCACAGAGATATGTAATATTGAATCAACCACTAGAGGCAGCAAAACACACTGGAATAGAAAACGATTGGAAGCAACAAGCAAGGAAAATGAGAGAGCGGAAAAGCCGAAGATGGCCGGAACTGTGGCATAGCTGAAAGGAGGGAAGACCAGGGCAGGAAACTCTCTTCCTCCAAAGGAGAACAGGAATCTCTGACCCTGCAACTTTCCTTACTACCTCTGAAAGAATGAGGGATCCTATGACAGGGGGTATGGTTTAGGAGATGGCACAGGGCGTGGTCAACTGAGGGACCCCATGGTCAGTCTCTGGGGGACCATTTGGGACCTGTTGGTTGCAGGGTGTCTTCTGCCAGATCCTGGAGCAAACCAGATTTGATCTTGGTCCTGCAAGGCATTTCAGAGTGCCAGACACACGGGAGCAATCAACACCAATGAGTTGTGCCTTAGTTGCGAAGAGATCCTGACTAGACGCCTTGGCCTTTTAAATTGAAGAAGAAGAGCTGGGTTTCTTGTACTGCCTGAATCTCAAAGTGGCTTCCTATTGCCTTCCCTTCCTCTCCCCACAACAGACACCCTGTGAGGTAGGAGGGGCTGAGAGAGCTCTGACAGAACTGTTCTGTGAGAACAGCTTCTAACAGGGCTGTGACGAGCCCAAGGTCACCCAGCTGGCTGCCCATGGAGGAGGAGCAGGGATTCAAACCCAGCTCTCCAGATTAGAGGCCGCGGCTCTTGACCACTTCCTACCAAGCTGGCTCTCAATACATACTGAACACACACTGTCAGGCTATGGGAATATCAGGGCTGCTTTGGATTTTTTAAAGTATGCCATGCAAAAATGAAATCCACTGATGCTCTCTGTTCTCCAAAAAATGCTGACATTGTGGCTCTCTTCTTGAGAATTCCTGAAGCCACGGCTAAATGGCCACTGGACAGCCAGGTGGCTTCTGCAGAGTCCGGCATGAAGGAGTGAGCTCTTGCTTTCTTATATGGCCAGGGCAAATCTGCTTTCTTATATGGCCAGGGCAAATCTGCTTTCTTATACGGCCAGGGCAAATCTGATGGCCATTTTGGGGTCAGAAACAATTCCTCCATGGCCAGGCTGGCCCAGGCATCCGGAGGCTTTTTGCCTTCCCCTGGTCAGGGGTGGAGGGGAAAGAGCTGTGAATTCCCTGCATTGTTTCGGGGGCTGGACTAGATGACCCTTGGGTGCCCTTCCCGTTCTATGCTGTCAGCATGAATGGAAATCCAGTTAGGTGGGGGACTATGAGATTCCACATCACCCAGTGCTGACGAAGGAGGCAGCCAGAACAGAGTCTTTCCGCGCAGGAGCATTAGCCCAGTTGCACATATAGTGCGCCGGTCTGGCTTCTACCTGCAGAATGTTTGATCCCGATGGGAACGGATCGAGGGTCCTGCCGCGGAGACCCCAAACCTGGATGAGTGCAGTTGCTGGGCCCGGCTCTCCACTGGACACTCCCAAGCTCCCAGGGGAGTTTCCCGGATCTGGACCGGCCCTCAGTGGGGCTCCCTCCCATTCTCAGTGGCCGGGCCGTGGGCTTCTCTTGCTTGCCAGCTGCTCAGCCGCTCCTGGAGAAGATGCAGCTCTTCCGTGAGGCCGGCGATGGAGGAAGCAAAGAGACCCACCTGGAGAGAAAAGGCAGGCGGCTGTTAACAAAGCTAACGGGGACAACCAGCCAGGGAAGCAGCCGACTCCTGCCGGAGGCTCCGTCTGCGGGTTTCAGGCTGGAAGGAAAGAGCCCTTCCTTCCCCTCCAGAGAACAGCCCTGGAAACAGGCTCTTCCCACCCCCGAGGCTGAAGCTGAAATTCCAGAACTGCCGGCCCTTACGCAGGAGAGAAGAGGAGCCCTCTGCCTGGGATTGGGCCCGGCTTCCTAGCAGGGAAGGCTGAAGCGGCTGGAAATGTCTGGTCTGGAAGGGGGGTGGGGGGTGGGGGTGGGGGTGCTTGCAAAACTCTGCATGGGGGAGGGAGAGTACAATGAGAGAGCCTCTCCCAAAGGAGTAGCACTCAAGAGCACCCAGAGAAGCAGACGGGCAGTAAGTTCAGGACAGACAAAAGGAGCGCTTTGTTCCATGATGGGTGATTCCAATGTGGGATCCACTGCCAGAAGAGGGAGTGATGGCCACAAGCACAGAGAGGTCTAAAAGGGGATTGGACAGATCCACGGAGGAGAGGTCTTTCAGGGGCCACGAGCCATGCTGACTGAAGGGAACCCTCTGACCCAGCAGGGCTCTTACAAGGGTCTTCTCAGGGGAAGGCCTCGGCCTCTCTGCCCTGTGCCTTCCCTTCCTCTCCCCACAACAGACACTCTGTGAGGGAAGTACGGCTGAGAGCTCTGACAGGACTGCTCTGTGAGAACAGCCCTAACAGGACTGTGACTAGCCCAAGGTCACCCAGCTGGCTACATATGGAGGCTTAGAGGGCAGTGCTCTTAACTGCCACACCACACTGAGATGGATTCCCTGTTCTTTATCCATTTAAGGCAACTTTAATCCCCCTTTCTCCAAAAAGGCCTTATGGCAGTTTATAAACCAAGTAAGCTGATTAACAAAAATCTCTCACTAAACATCCTGGATGGTTCCTGGAAGCTGTCATCGTCCAGGTGGGAGCAATGAACCTCAAGGCAGGGGCTTACATAACAGACCAGAAACCCTGCATGATACTCAAACCAATGTCAAAAAATGGTTTTTTTTACAAAAATATAATATTCAAATGCATAGAAAAAATGCATTTTACAAATCACTGTGCAAAAATCCCTGGCCTGACCCAGCAGGGCTCTTCTGAGGGTCTTCTCAGGGGAAGGCCTCGGCCTCCCTGCCCTGTGGCTGGCCCTGCAGAGGAACTGGCTGGCCCCTGGGTGAGACGGGAGGCTGGACTGGAGGGACCCTCCCTGGCCTGACCCAGCAGGACTCTTCTGAGGGTCTTCTCAGGGGAAGGCCTCGGCCTCTCTGCCCTGTGGCTGGCCCTGCAGAGGAACTGGCTGGCCCCTGGGTGAGATGGGAGGCTGGACTGGAGGGACCCTCCCTGGCCTGACCCAGCAGGGCTCTTCTGAGGGTCTTCTCAGGGGAAGGCCTCGGCCTCCCTGCCCTGTGGCTGGCCCTGCAGAGGAACTGGCTGGCCCCTGGGTGAGACGGGAGGCTGGACTGGAGGGACCCTCCCTGGCCTGACCCAGCAGGGCTCTTCTGAGGGTCTTCTCAGGGGAAGGCCTTGGCCTCTCTGCCCTGTGGCTGGCCCTGCAGAGGGACTGGCTGGCCCCTGGGTGAGAGGGGAGGCTGGACTGGAGGGACCCTCCCTGGCCTGACCCAGCAGGGCTCTCCTGAGGGTCTTCTCAGGGGAAGGCCTCGGCCTCTCTGCCCTGTGGCTGGCCCTGCAGAGGAACTGGCTGGCCCCTGGGTGAGACGGGAGGCTGGACTGGAGGGACCCTCCCTGGCCTGACCCAGCAGGGCTCTTCTGAGGGTCTTCTCAGGGGAAGGCCTCGGCCTCTCTGCCCTGTGGCTGGCCCTGCAGAGGAACTGGCTGGCCCCTGGGGGAGACGGGAGGCTGGACTGGAGGGACCCTCCCTGGCCTGACCCAGCAGGGCTCTTCTGAGGGTCTTCTCAGGCGAAGGCCTCGGCCCCTCTGCCCTGTGGCTGGCCCTGCAGAGGAACTGGCTGGCCCCTGGGTGAGACGGGAGGCTGGACTGGAGGGACCCTCCCTGGCCTGACCCAGCAGGGCTCTTCTGAGGGTCTTCTCAGGGGAAGGCCTCGGCCTCTCTGCCCTGTGGCTGGCCCTGCAGAGGAACTGGCTGGCCCCTGGGTGAGACGGGAGGCTGGACTGGAGGGACCCTCCCTGGCCTGACCCAGCAGGGCTCTTCTTAGGGTCTTCTCAGGGGAAGGCCTCGGCCTCTCTGCCCTGTGGCTGGCCCTGCAGAGGAACTGGCCGGCCCCTGGGTGAGACGGGAGGCTGGACTGGAGGGACCCTCCCTGGCCTGACCCAGCAGGGCTCTTCTGAGGGTCTTCTCAGGGGAAGGCCTCGGCCTCTCTGCCCTGTGGCTGGCCCCTGGGGGAGAAGACAGGAGGCTGGACTGGAGGGACCCTCCCTGGCCTGACCCAGCAGGGCTCTTCTGAGGGTCTTCTCAGGGGAAGGCCTCGGCCTCTCTGCCCTGTGGCTGGCCCTGCAGAGGAACTGGCTGGCCCCTGGGGGAGACGGGAGGCTGGACTGGAGGGACCCTCCCTGGCCTGACCCAGCAGGGCTCTTTTGAGGGTTCTATCAGGGGAAGGCCTCTCTGCCCTGTGGCTGGCCCTGCAGAGGAACTGGCTGGCCCCTGGGGGAGACGGGAGGCTGGACTGGAGGGACCTCCCTGGCCTGACCCAGCAGGGCTCTTCTGAGGGTCTTCTCAGGGGAAGGCCTCGGCCCCTCTGCCCTGTGGCTGGCCCTGCAGAGGAACTGGCTGGCCCCTGGGTGAGATGGGAGGCTGGACTGGAGGGACCCTTCCTGGCCTGACCCAGCAGGGCTCTTCTGAGGGTCTTCTCAGAGAAGGCCTCGGCCTCTCTGCCCTGTGGCTGGCCCTGCAGAGGAACTGGCTGGCCCCTGGGTGAGACGGGAGGCGGGACTGGAGGGACCCTCCCTGGCCTGACCCAGCAGGGCTCTTCTGAGGGTCTTCTCAGGGGAAGGCCTCGGCCTCCCTGCCCTGTGGCTGGCCCTGCAGAGGAACTGGCTGGCCCCTGGGGGAGACGGGAGGCTGGACTGGAGGGACCTCCCTGGCCTGACCCAGCAGGGCTCTCCTGAGGGTCTTCTCAGGGGAAGGCCTCGGCCTCTCTGCCCTGTGGCTGGCCCTGCAGAGGAACTGGCCGGCCCCTGGGTGAGACGGGAGGCTGGACTGGAGGGACCCTCCCTGGCCTGACCCAGCAGGGCTCTTCTGAGGGTCTTCTCAGGGGAAGGCCTCGGCCTCTCTGCCCTGTGGCTGGCCCCTGGGGGAGAAGACAGGAGGCTGGACTGGAGGGACCCTCCCTGGCCTGACCCAGCAGGGCTCTTCTGAGGGTCTTCTCAGGGGAAGGCCTCGGCCTCTCTGCCCTGTGGCTGGCCCTGCAGAGGAACTGGCTGGCCCCTGGGGGAGACGGGAGGCTGGACTGGAGGGACCCTCCCTGGCCTGACCCAGCAGGGCTCTTTTGAGGGTTCTATCAGGGGAAGGCCTCTCTGCCCTGTGGCTGGCCCTGCAGAGGAACTGGCTGGCCCCTGGGGGAGACGGGAGGCTGGACTGGAGGGACCTCCCTGGCCTGACCCAGCAGGGCTCTTCTGAGGGTCTTCTCAGGGGAAGGCCTCGGCCCCTCTGCCCTGTGGCTGGCCCTGCAGAGGAACTGGCTGGCCCCTGGGTGAGATGGGAGGCTGGACTGGAGGGACCCTTCCTGGCCTGACCCAGCAGGGCTCTTCTGAGGGTCTTCTCAGAGAAGGCCTCGGCCTCTCTGCCCTGTGGCTGGCCCTGCAGAGGAACTGGCTGGCCCCTGGGTGAGACGGGAGGCGGGACTGGAGGGACCCTCCCTGGCCTGACCCAGCAGGGCTCTTCTGAGGGTCTTCTCAGGGGAAGGCCTCGGCCTCCCTGCCCTGTGGCTGGCCCTGCAGAGGAACTGGCTGGCCCCTGGGGGAGACGGGAGGCTGGACTGGAGGGACCTCCCTGGCCTGACCCAGCAGGGCTCTCCTGAGGGTCTTCTCAGGGGAAGGCCTCGGCCTCTCTGCCCTGTGGCTGGCCCTGCAGAGGAACTGGCTGGCCCCTGGGTGAGACGGGAGGCTGGACTGGAGGGACCCTCCCTGGCCTGACCCAGCAGGGCTCTTCTGAGGGTCTTCTCAGGGGAAGACCTCGGCCTCTCTGTCCTGTGGCTGGCCCTGCAGAGGAGCTGGCTGGCCCCTGGGTGAGATGGGAGGCTGGACTGGAGGGACCCTCCCTGGCCTGATCCAGCAGGGCTCTTCTGAGGGTCTTCTCAGGGGAAGGCCTCGGCCTCTCTGCCCTGTGGCTGGCCCTGCAGAGGAACTGGCTGGCCCCTGGGGGAGACGGGAGGCTGGACTGGAGGGACCCTCCCTGGCCTGACCCAGCAGGGCTCTCCTGAGGGTCTTCTCAGGGGAAGGCCTCGGCCTCTCTGCCTTGTGGCTGGCCCTGCAGAGGAACTGGCTGGCCCCTAGGTGAGAGGGGAGGCTGGACTGGAGGGACCCTCCCTGGCCTGACCCAGCAGGGCTCTTCTGAGGGTCTTCTCAGGGGAAGGCCTCGGCCTCTCTGCCCTGTGGCTGGCCCCTGGGGGAGAGGGAATGCTGGACTGGAGGGACCCTCCCTGGCCTGACCCAGCAGGGCTCTTCTGAGGGTCTTCTCAGGGGAAGGCCTCGGCCTCTCTGCCCTGTGGCTGGCCCTGCAGAGGAACTGGCTGGCCCCTGGGGGAGACGGGAGGCTGGACTGGAGGGACCTCCCTGGCCTGACCCAGCAGGGCTCCTCTGAGGGTCTTCTCAGGGGAAGGCCTCGGCCTCTCTGCCTTGTGGCTGGCCCTGCAGAGGAACTGGCTGGCCCCTAGGTGAGAGGGGAGGCTGGACTGGAGGGACCCTCCCTGGCCTGACCCAGCAGGGCTCTCCTGAGGGTCTTCTCAGGGGAAGGCCTCGGCCTCTCTGCCTTGTGGCTGGCCCTGCAGAGGAACTGGCTGGCCCCTAGGTGAGAGGGGAGGCTGGACTGGAGGGACCCTCCCTGGCCTGACCCAGCAGGGCTCTTCTGAGGGTCTTCTCAGGGGAAGGCCTCGGCCTCTCTGCCCTGTGGCTGGCCCCGCAGAGGAACAGGCTGGCCCCTGGGGGAGAGGGAATGCTGGACTGGAGGGACCCTCCCTGGCCTGACCCAGCAGGGCTCTTCTGAGGGTCTTCTCAGGGGAAGGCCTCGGCCTCTCTGCCCTGTGGCTGGCCCTGCAGAGGAACTGGCTGGCCCCTGGGGGAGACGGGAGGCTGGACTGGAGGGACCTCCCTGGCCTGACCCAGCAGGGCTCCTCTGAGGGTCTTCTCAGGGGAAGGCCTCGGCCTCTCTGCCTTGTGGCTGGCCCTGCAGAGGAACTGGCTGGCCCCTAGGTGAGAGGGGAGGCTGGACTGGAGGGACCCTCCCAAGGATTTCTCCCTGAGGCTCGAAGCAGGCTGCCTGGCCAGGGCTGTTCAGCGGATACTCAGCCTCAAAGCTCAGCTGTTAGTAGCACAAACAGTATCCGAGAGGCCTTCCCCCCCCCCCCCGAGCTTAGTTTCAAATCCTGTTTGTCAGATCCCCTGACTTTATTAACTGGGGTCTGTTCAACGAGGAACAGAGTCAGTAATGGCTTTATCGACCAGGGGTGGTAAAAAAAAAGTATTTCTAATCATGAACTTCGGAGGCCGCTTGAAACAGAACAGGTGATTGTTAGGCCTGTCAAAATCTTCCATTCCTGGGAAAAATCACCAAGCAGCTTTGGGCGTGTGGCCTCCGTGTCACGTTGCCAGGAGATCCTAAGGCTGCCCGGCTGCCAGGCCAGAGATGTTCGGGGGGGGGGTGGTTTGCCATGGCCTGGCATTCCTTGGAGGTCATGCTTCCTAATACTAGCCGATCCTGCTTAGCTGCTGTGGACTGAGGGGATCGGGAGTGCCTGGGCTACCCTGGTCGAGCATTTCTAAACATTTCCTCTTTCTTTAATGCTCTCTGTCTGGCTTTGGAAGAACCAGTTATGGCATAAGGGACATGGACGGAATGGAGAGGGGGCACAAGAGAGCGACGAAGACGATCTGGGGCCAAGGGACCAAGCCCTATGAAGATAGGTTGAGGGACTTGGGGATGTTCAGCCTGGAGAAAAGGAGGTTGAGAGGGGACATGATAGCCCTCTTTAAGTATTTGAAAGGTTGTCACTTGGAGGAGGGCAGGATGCTGTTTCTGTTGGCTGCAGAGGAGAGGACACGCAGTCATGGCTTTAAACTATGTGGAGAACGGTACTGCCTAGATCTCAGAAGGGGAAATGTTCATACCTGAGGAGGGACTTGTCCTTTCAAAGTTTCCAGAGAACTGACCTCCATTGTCCGGTGGTCATTGGTTATTTCAGGAGAACTCCAGCCCCCGCCTGGAGGCTGGCAAGCCAAGACAACAAGCCATTCTCTGCTTCAATTTGTGAGCTTCTTCCTTGGGACTGGCGCTCTCACAAGCAGCCGCCCTCCTTCCCAAGATCCTTCTTACCTGAACTTCTGGGCTCCCACGGAGGTAACATCTTTTCCATAACCGGACGAAAGGCCCAGCATGCAACGGGAGCAGCAGGAGACCCTCGGGGGGGAGGTGGCGGAGGCCGGATTGGCCCCTTAGAGGCTTGTTCTGGTCCCCCGGGCCCTCCGACAGCTGTGCCCACCGGGACACCTTTTTAGAAAGGGAGCCGTTTTTCCATGGGAAAAGTTGTGTTTGCAAAGACAAAGAGCCCTTGGAGAGTAAGAATACAGCCCAGTTCCCACGAGGGTTTTCCATCTGGGGGAACAAAGAAAGGAAAAATTCAGAATGGGATCCATTCGGGGGGTGGGGGGGGCACGCTGGTCTGAAGCAGCAGAACCAATTTAGAGTCCAGTCAGTCACCTTTAAGACCGACAAAGTTGTGTCCAAGGGATGAGCTTTCGTGTGCACGCACGCTCCCTCACACGACTTGGCATCGGAGGAATTGTGCATTCCCATGACAGCTCCTCCCTGAAAAAAAAACTTGAAGGTGTCCTTGGACTCTAAATTTGTTCAGAGCAGGATACAAGCCAGAAACCAGCCTCCAAGCCAAGGGTCCTCAGCCTTTCAGAGCCTGGAAATCTGACACAAGGCCACCGCACAAGCACAGACACAAGCACAGAAACAAAATGGCTGCTGCAGGAGGCGGAGCCAACCACAACATGTCAAGCAGTTGATAGTAACTCCTTGACATTCCAGGCTGAAGCTCCCTTTCATCTGCATAGCCAATCAGATGCCCTGCTGGGCAAAGGCTCACGGAGCCCCTCCCACTTTCCGAAAGACCTTGGCGGGCACTACGCAAGGGGTCAGAGGGACCGCGTTGGGGGCCCCTGCTCTCAACTCTTACGAGATGCCACTCAACCCATCTTGTGCCCTGCTCTGAACCATGTAGGGAGAGCAGTATAAGAATGTCATGAATAAGAAGAAGAAGCCATCCTTTGATACACACAGAGACACACCTTGTTGCCCGTCTGGGGCAGGAAGTTCCCGTTCTGAACCGGCCTGCTGGTGCTGGTGCCGCTGCCGTGTTGGTAGCCCGGGTTCCGGAACTGCGCTCGCTGCTGGAGGCCGTACCGGAGGCCCCAGTCCCAGAGGCTGGGCAAAGAGGCGCCCGCCGCTTCCTTGGCAGAGCAGCCGTCCTTCGGCAGGATTTCCAGACACAGCGTCTCCCGCCATCCGTTCACAGGAGTGTAAAGCTGATTGAGGAAACGGTGCTGGGGGGGGGGAGAGAGAGGAGAGTGGAGCTTTCCCAAGAGCATTCTTCCCTTCCGCTTTCACGGGCATTCGAGGAACAAGCACGGGGGGGGGGGGAGGGCAGGGACACAGCTAGCTATCCTGACAGTGCGAGGGGATCCCCGTGGAAGAGCCTTCAGAGGGAGGCTTTGAAGCAGAGCCTGGAGGCCTCCTGGCAAAGAGGAATTTCTCTCCCTTTTGCAAAATACTAGAACTTGAGGGCATCCCAATGAACGGACGGGCCGTGGGTCAGGATGGAAATAAGGAGGGGCTACTCTGCACGGAGAGGGATTCAAATGTGGAGCTGGGTGCCAGAGGATCTTGGGAGGGCCACCGGGGGATCCGACAGATTCGTGGAGGAGAGATCTATCAGTGGCCACTGGCCGAGGTGACTGAGGGGGGCCCCACGTCCAGAGGCACGCATCCTCTGCTTGACACTTCGCACCGCTCCGGACCTGCAGGCCTGTTCGTACCACTTTATTACCATTATTACCATTACCATTATTACCATTACCATTACCAGTATTATTATTATTATTATTATTATCATCATCATCATCATCATCTTTTAATTTATATCCCGCCTCCCCCCAGAGGCTCGAGGCGGGTCACATAAAACCAATCCGCTAAAAACAGTAATAGGAACAATAAAACATAGTCCATTAATCACAAGTCAAGATGAGAATGGCGGCCAGGTTCATGCAAACTAACCCAATTTCCATAACCCACTAAAAGGAAGAAGAAAAAGGGGGGGGGGCTGATGGCACACACAACCGCCACATTTGTGAGGGGAGGGGGGAGGATCTCCCTTGCTGCCCGGCCTCAACCAAAAGCCTGGCGGAAGAGCTCCGTCTTGCAGGCCCTGCGGAAGGATGACAACTCAGCTCTTCCGGGAGCTCATTCCACCAGGTTGGGGCCAGGTCCGAAAAGGCCCTGGCCTTGGTCAAGGCCAGGCGAGCTTCCTTGGGGCCAGGAATAACCAATAGGTTAGCCCCTGCAGAGCGTAAGGACCTGAGGGGGGCGTAGGGCGATAGGCGGTCCCTCATATACGGTGGGCCCAGACCACGGATGGCCTTGAAGGTCAGACCCAAAACCTTGAACCTGATCCGGAATATAACCGGTAGCCAATGCAGCTGCCTCAGCACTGGCTGGAGAAGGGCCCGCCAAGGTGTAGCCGTGAGGACCCCAGCAGCCGCGTTTTGGACCAGCTGCAGTTTCCGGATCAAGCCCAGAGGCAGGCCAGTGTAGAGCGAGTTACAGAAATCTAGTCTGGAGGTGACGGTCGCATGGATCACTGTGGCCAGGTGTTCGGGGGACAGGTAGGGCGCTAGTAGCCGAGCCAGGCGGAGATGGAAAAATGCCTGGCCAGCTACCTGCTTGACCTGTGCCTCGAGTGTTAGTGAGGCATCCATGGTCACCCCCACATTTCTGGCCTGAGACGTGATCTTACGTTGCATCCTGGCCAGAGAGGGTAAGTGCACTTCCTGGTCTGCCCCCCGACGGCCCAACCACAGGGCCTCCATCTTTCAGGCCACTCTGCTCAAGCCACCCAGCCACGGCTTCCAAACAGCTGGCGAATGGTTCCAGGGGAGAG
Source organism: Paroedura picta (assembly GCF_049243985.1). Taxonomy (NCBI): domain Eukaryota; kingdom Metazoa; phylum Chordata; class Lepidosauria; order Squamata; family Gekkonidae; genus Paroedura; species Paroedura picta. Next base: position 1,792,787 of record NC_135369.1, read on the forward strand.
TCCGGGTGGCCATCCATGAGGAGATAGAGCTGGGTGCCATCAGTGTACTGGTGACAGCCCAGCGCATAACTCCGCACCAGTTGAGCCAGAGGGTACATAAAGATGTTAAATAATGTGGGGGAGAGCACTGAGCCCTGTGGGACCCCACAAGGGAGCCGGTAAGGACCTGATAGTTCACCTCCCACTGCTACCCTCTGTGTCCGGTTTTGGAGGAAGGAGCGTATCCAGCGCAAGGCTGTACCCCTTATCCCCGTACCTCCCACCCCCACCCCCACCCCCACCTGGCTCACCTGGCTGTTCCGCCCCCTCTCCCACTGGCAATTGAACCGGAGGGTGCTCCAGAGCGGGATGTAGGTGCTGTCGTGCAGGGCCAACAGGTAAGCCTCCGTGAACTCAAAGGACCGCGGGAATTGCTGGAGCAGCTGCCAGATGCAGTCCAGGAAGAGGAGGAACACCGGGGACTGGAGGGGGGGAGGAGCACAGAGAGCAGAATGCTGAAGTTGACCCAAATCAGCACGGTAGAAACCACCATGGCGGAACCGGCCCCTTCTGCCTTGCAGGCCCGTGCCATCCTTGCCCACCCCTGATCCGGCTGGCTTCCACCTCCAGGCGGGTGGTACAACGGACTCTCTGGGTAACCGCTGCCACCATCTGGCTAAAGCACAGGGTCTCAGCTGGGGTGCCAGGACCCCCAGCTGCCTCTCTGGGGTCCCCCACAGCCCCAGCTCCTCAGCCCTGTGGGGATGAAACCCTGCAAGGGTTCCCCTCTCTGGGTCGTCCCTTTGCACTTCCGCTAGCGTTTCCGAGGCCAGAGCTCCAGAAGACCCCCCACTGCGCCCCACCCAAGCACCAACACTTCCTCTGGAAGCCCCACCGTGGGGCAGAGAGGCTGAAGCCTTCCCCCAATGTTGTTATAGTCGTAAGAAGGAAAACCACCCCCATGTCTGAAGTCCACTTATCCGTCAGCCTTCCAGCCCCGTCTTCTGGCTCCCCCGGCAGCGGCCTCACCTCATCCCGCTCGTTTTTCTGCCACAGGTTGAGGCGCTGTTGGAAGGCATGTCCGGCAGTCACCCACTCCCTCTGCACCAGGCCCTGGAAGCCAGCGAGGGTCCTTGCGTACGGATCCGAAAGGACCTGCACCAGGGACGCCAGCAAACAATTCAGATCCCTGTCATCTGTTTCTGAGAGAGGAAGGGGGGGGGTGGAAAGAGAGCCTGAGAAACCGGCCATGGGGGGAGGCGGGTTCAGATCCTGGCCTGGGCTTGCTGGAAGGCCATGAGGGAGAGAGAGAGAGAGAGAGCTGTCAAGGCACAGACATTCCTCCCATTTCTTAGGAATCTCTACCGATATCACAAAATTCCACTTCCTACATCTTTACTTATGCCATTCTCCCCAACTGGGCCCAAACAGGCCCACATCATTCTTTACCCTCTAGTTTATGTCCACAACCACCCTGTAGGGTCGGCCAGCCTGTGAGCGTGTGACCGGCCCAAGCCCCCCCCCCCCCCCCCCGTGAGCTTCCAGAGTAGAGATTCCCACCCGGGTCACACCCAGGATCGTGAAGCAGAACGACAGGGCAAATACCTTGCAGAATGAGGGATCGGCTCTTCTCGGCCAGCAGGACGGCCACCTCACTCGCCTTCCTCAGACACGCCCTGCGAGGGACAGGGAGGCCGTTACGGCAGCCCACAGGGGAGCAGAGCAAGGACGAAGTCGGCCCCTTGCCAAACTCTACAAACAAACTCCGACTGGTGGAGGGGACTTCCAGCAACGGAGATTCTGTCTAAATCTGAGGGAGGAGTCAAATGTGTTTGGCCTTGGAACAGCCTCCCTCCCTGGGGAAGTGGTGACTCTTCGCCTTCGGAGGTTTCTCACTACTGATTGGTGGGTACCCGCTGGGTAGTTGTCGGGGGTTGGCATGGGGGGTTCAGTTCGGGTAGTCCGAAAAGAACCTGAGTCAGTGTTGCTTCAGACACGCTTGGGACGGAAGGGGTCCAAACAGACCTGCCCCATTCACCTTCGGCCAAATCACCAAACGATTCGGGTGCAATTCAGCCATGCAGGAATCAGGCAGCTTAAAGGGACCAGAATGCTCCTTTTCCGCCTGCTCCGGGCCTGGGAGGGCAGGCGTTTGAGGCAGAGGCGCCAGGTTTGTAGCCTAGCCCCAGATGCCTCTCTCCAAAAGAACCCCCAAGTTTCCCAAATATTGACCCAGGGATTAGAACCGGTCTCTGGAATACTGAGATCAGTTCTGCATGGAGGACGGAGGTCCCTGCCCTCAACAGGCTCCACCCCCCAGCCTCCATTCATTTCCTACCCTGGAGCTGGCGACCCCAAACACACTTGGCAGAACTACCTTTGGAGCCAGTTTGGCCACACTGAACAAACTCTCGCTCTGGGCAAGGACCACCTGGCCTCAGCAGCATCCCGGTCAGACTTCCGCCTTCCACTCTGCGGGGTCTGCTAGCGAGGCCTCCGCAGGGACCCCTTCCCCCAGGGGATGAAGCCGGGCGCTTTCTTGGGCGGCACACGGCAGGGAGGCTGGGCAGGCGGGCACTGAGACCTCTGCCCGTTGGTCGCTCTGGCGCTGGCCCGGACTGAAGAGGCGGCTCAGACCCCCCCCCCCCCACACAGCCCCTCCTCTCACCTCACGTAGTCCAGCCACCGTGCGCCTTCCAGGCTGGACAGCCACTTCTCATCCGTCGGCCCCACGAAGGAATCTGACAAGGGAGGCAAAGAGCTCGGTGGGAACGCGGCACGCTGTGAACGTGGGGAAAGTGAGGCCTTTGGCTCTGGAAGCCCACGGCAGAGGGCAGGAGCCTTTGGGGGAGAGACACAAGGCAACGGCTGACAATTAAAGGCCGGCTGACCATTAATACTCCCCGTTTTTGTTATCTCAGAACAAGTCTAGTATGTTTCACGCCCAAGATAATACTTCTCCACAAGGCTAACTCTCAACAAAACAATCTCTTTCTTTCTTGGGTTTCAGTCCCAACAGCGTATCCCTTTCGGGCTTTGCCTCTTGCTTCCCTTTTATCACCGTGTTGACTTAACCGCCGGGGGATGGCCGAGATCACCTGGGATTACAAGCGATCTCCATCTGACAGAGATCAGTTCCCCTGGGGAAAATGGTCCAGGACATGGGGACCCACAGAAGTCCCTCCCTTCCCTTCCCTTCCCTTCCCTTCCCTTCCCTTCCCTTCCCTTCCCTTCCCTTCCCTTCCCTTCCCTTCCCTTCCCTTCCCTTCCCCTCCCCAAACTCCACCCTTCTCTACTCCCCACCCCACCCCCGTAGCTCCAGGTATCTCCCAACCGGGAGCTGGCAACCCTAACTGCCGTGCACTCTCTAGGAAGCAGCGTGAACTTTTGCATACGGGCAGAGCTGGCCTGCCTTACGCACGGGCCCCTGCGCACCTTCCTGGACGCAAGTCCAGCTCACATTGCAGCCCAGGATCTTTCTCTGCACTGGATGCCCTGCGGCTGAACATGAGAACGGGATCCGGAAAAGCACCTGAGCAGCTGGGCTGGCCGAGGGGCAAACGAAGAGCTGCACCCGTCACAGGAGAGTCAAAGAGGGACAAGGCCGACGGTGCAAAATCCGGTGAGCTATATGGAGATCTCATTACTCAGTTCACCATCCAAGAAATTCCCTACTGATTCAGTCCTCTTTTCTGAAGAACTACTGAAAGACGAAGCCCATGGGAGAAACATGCAGGGAACTCTCGGGACGTTTGGCTGAGTACTGAGATCTGTACCTATTTCACCGGAGCCATCCCAGGGCCCCCTTCCGACACGCAAGGAAAGCCCTGAGGTTCCAGGCCCTGTCGTCCTACCGAGGGTTGGAAAATACCTGGATATTTCAGGGAATTGAGGAGGGTGGGGACTGGAGGGACCTCTGTGGGATCACTGCCAGAGCGCCCCCCCCCAAAAAAAGCAGCCATTCTTCCCCATAGGGACTGAGCTCTGCCACCAGGTGGACCAGGTGGGACCTGGAGATCCCCTGGAATTCTGGCTCACCTACGAATGACAGAGATCAGTTCCCCTGGGGAAAATGGCGCTCCAGTGACATCCCTCCCACTCCCAAATCCTGCCCACTCCTGACTCCACCCCCAAATGTCTCCAGGGCTTCCCAACCTGGAGCTGGCAACCCGACTGTCCCCTGAAGCTCAGTTGTAAGAGTGGGAGACCTCTCAGAAGAGTGACGGGTCGCCTTTGGTGCCCCAGTTTCCCTGGCTCCCCTGAGGCCTGATGAGAGTGGTGAGTGATCTGGGGGGGGGTGCATGTGGGCGGGGGGGGGGTCTGGCTGGCACAAGTCATTCAGAGCTAACTCATCTTCTGTTTCTCTGGGTCAGCTGCTGGGACGGGTGGAGGTGCCCATCTAAAGCTTGCAGGTGTGCCTGTCGCCCCCCTCCCAGCTCCACCTTCCTTCTCCCACTTCCCTTGCAGAAGGCAGTCCACCGTGAATTCTCACCTGCGAGGCTGAGGCTGAGGCCCCACAACTTAAGGTGGGCCTGTTGGATCTCGGCCGGGCTGGGCAGGTCGGCCCCCGTCTCCACAATCACGCACTGGGGATGCCCTGCAAGCATCAGGGTTTCTACGCACCTGGGCAGAAGAGGAAGGAACCACAGGCCACGTCAGAGAAGCACAGCAGGCAGCGCAGGGAACAAGGAGGAAACTGGAGTCTGATGGGGATGCCGGACACTAGGTGGGAACTGGGGGCCCAGCCTGGAATTGCAGCTCATCTCCAGTTCAGACCAGCCCCTGGAGAAAATGGCAGGGAATGGGACGGTGGACACCATGCCATCATACACTGCAAAGGTCCTTCCCCCCCCCCCCAAACCCTGCCCTGTCCAGACTCCACCCACAAATGCTGCACACGGTTCTCAGCCAGAGCTGGCAACCCTGTCCGGTTTGCTTAACCTTTGGAAAAACCATTTGTGGTTTTAATTGAGCCATGGCAGAGCCTCTGCTTGGCAGCCAGAAGGTCCCAGGTTCAGTCCCCAGAAAGACCTCGGCCTGAGACCCTGGAGAGTTCCTGCCAGTCTGAGTAGACTAGTCTGGCTTGGATGTGTGGATGGATGGATGGATGCATGGATGGAAGGAAGCAAGAAAGCAAGGAAGGGTGGGTGGGTGCGTGCCTGCGTGCGTGCGTAGACAGATGACGGACGGACCATAGATGCATGGATTCATGACAGACAGACCATGAACAGACAGACAGACAGAAAGGCGATGGACGGACAGACAGACAGATGACAGACAGACAGGCAGACGATGGATAACAGACGGACGGACGGACGGATGGATTGATAAATGGGGGGCAGAATTCCATGCAAGGCAGCTTCATGTTTGACTCTGCTGGTGACACCCAGCCCCATAAGTCTCCATATGCCCAGGCTTTGAATTTCTGGCAAAATGACGAAGAGTGAACAGGCTGGGAAGACAGAGACCTTGAAGGGCCTGGTGCTTCCCCCCCTCGATGACTCAGTCAGGGGCCTTGCAGACCACGACCACCCCACACCTCTGCAGAATCCCTCTTCTCTGTCCAGCTGAACCTGGAATCCCCTTTGATGGGGGCCTCCAGGCCTTCTTGTGTGGTGCTCAGGGTGTGAATGTGCATCAGGGGCCTTGAAGGGAGACCTTCTGAGGGGACGCAGAACCTGCCAGCTTCCAAAAAGGGCAGCTATTCTCTGGCCAACGTCTTCCATGGCCCACTGCCCCAGCCTCATACCTCATGTCTTCCTTCTCTGGGTCTGAATCAGCATGGAAACTGGCCGCTCGAAGAAGATCACTGCCCCCAGGATGGTGCCAGCACAATCTCTGGGTAGGACAAGCAAGAGGGAGAAGAATTTGGACCCCATGCAGAAGATTTTGCAGGTCTAACCCTCAGAATTCCGCGCCTGCGTGGTTGCGCCCGCTGTCACGCCGCTGCCGGCACCGCCCCCTCCCCCCCTGCGGCGCGGCGCTGGCTGCTCCTGGAGGGAACGACCACCAAAACGGCCAAATCGCACAACCCTAGCCGAGGCCTTCCCCTGAGAAAGACCTCAAAAGAGCCCTGCTGGATGCGGCCATCCAGCATAGAGGCTAGAGTCCAGGACAGAGGGCGGGAGCTGCAGGGGCAGGGCCAATCAGGGTGCAGCCAGCAAAGCTGATTGGCCCTATTCCAACTTGGACAGCTTGACAAGTTCCACCCCCCAGGCTGTTTCACAAATATATAGAGGAATCATGGATAAGGATTATCGGACTGGACTAGATGACCTCCAGGATCACATCCCGCCCCCGTCCCCTCGGCAAGCCCCTCTCCCGGCTAGATCTCACCCAGGCACAGGGGACCGCAATGCAGTTCTCACCGGGATGCGCCGCCCGTTGAAATGCACGCAGGCCCGCTTCAGCTCGTTGTCCAGGAACCCACTGGGGACCCACAAGTACTTTGGGAGGCTGCAGGGAGACAGAGAGAAGGCCGTTGGCAAAAGAGACGCCCGTGCCTCCCTCTGCAGGCCTGGCTCTTGTGCTAGAAAGCTCCCTTCCCCAAGAGGTGAAGCAAACTCCCAAGGAGACTTTCCCCCCCCTCCTTGAGAACTGTATCTCTCCTGCCTGCTCCTCTCCCGTGGCGTATTTCATCCCTGTAGATGTCAGAGGCCGAGGTCAGAGCCCGGACACGAGTGATGAATACTGATATGTTATTTCGCCTTGTTCCGGTATCACGGCAAACCTGATCCTGTGATCAGCAGTGTAACTCCTTCTTGCAGCTCAGAGGCTGTGTTCTGCCCAGAAATCAGGCTGCTGAACTCGGTTCGGAAACTCAAGGATGCTTGAGGCCGATCCAGCAGTGAGCAGGGGGTGGACTAGATGGCCTGCTGGCCCCTTCCCACTCTGGGATTCTATGGGACGGGGGAGACTTGTCTTGCGCCCACAGTAGCATGTCCGAAAAGGATCTGGGGGTCTTAGTAGACCACACATCGAACATGAGTCAGCAGATCTCTGTAGTCTGCAGGTGATCCCCAGGCCCCCCCTGGAGGCTGCTCCCCAATTCATTCATTTGTTTTCCAGCCAGGCCCATACCAGGTGCTCAGGACAGATAAGAGATTGAGGAGTGTGCACCAAATAAATACATATCTCAATAACGGAACACCAAACGACCTCCCTGCTGCACAGACGTTATATGAGGCTCTGGGAAACCCGGGTTCAAATCCTGGCTCTGCCAAGGTAACTTTAGGCCGGATGCACTTCAGGCCCTTTAGGGCTGCCAACCTCCAGGTGAAGCTGGAGAAATATCATAGGTCCAAAGAGGACGCAAGCCAAGAAGAGGCCCTGCTGTGGCTGTTCAGTAAAGTTGTGTCCTTTGTATTTATCAGTAGACAATGTCCAAAATTCTTGCACCATAATAGAATTGTACACACACCAAAGTTTCCACCACCACGGACACAACTCTATTAATAAATCACTTCATTGAACAGCCACAGCAGGTCGTCTTTTGGGCTTGCAACCTCCAGGTGACGCCTGGAGATCCTGGTGACCAAACTGTGGCCACTCTGGAAGGTGGGCAGTCTGTCTTTACACCCTTCCCTTCCCAACCCCAGCCTCCCCCCCCCCCGAGTTCTCCAGGAATTTCCCACCCATAGCTGGCAACCCAGGCCCCTTCCTCCTGCTTCCTCCCAGCCACAGATCTACACAGAATCTCCCAAGGCTGCCAGACACACACACACACACACACCGAGGTCCTTCCCTCCCCCAGCCTCCCCCAATTTCCCAGTCCACAGCTGGCTACCCCAATTTCCTCTCCCCCAGCTTGACCTCACCTCTGCCCTTGCCCCACAACTCTGTCCCCATGGGTCCGGCACCACCTGGGAAGAGCACCAGCCGCAGGCCCTGTGGGGTGCTCAGAGGGGCAAGGAGACCCCCACACACACACACACACACACACACACACTTTGCCAGGCCTGCCCAAGCAGCTGGCCCAGCTGGCCGGTCCTTCCTCTACCTGGTGGACATGTCAAAGCGCTCGTTGACCGGGCTGACCCGCCAGCTGGCCACCCCAAGGCGCCGCAGCTCCTTCTCCCAGTCCCGGGGGGTCTCGAACAGCAGCGTGGGGGGGTCCTCCTCCTCCTCCTTCTTCAGGGGGCTGTGCCCTGCAAAGGCCGGAGAGATTGATGGGACCCACAGGGGGTCGGGGGGGGGGAGGCTGCAGGGATCCCAGGATGCCCCTTGGCCTGCCCGCTGCGTTGCCTCACCCAAATTCCTCAGGGCTGCAGATTCAAGGCCGTGGCCTCTCCTACTGCTCTCCTGGGCCTGGGCAATGGCCTTGGTCACCTGCAAAGCGGAAGGGGGAGGGGGAGGGGAGGGGGAAGGGGAAGGGGAGCTGGCTTTAGACTCGGCTTTGCACGACCCAGAGGAGTCTCAAAGGGGCTTCCAAGCGCCTTCCCTTCCTCTCCCCACAACAGAAACCTTGGGAGGGAGGGAGGCCTGAGAGAGAACTGGCTGGCTTAAGATCTCCCAGCAAGCTGCATTGGGAAGAGGAGGAGTGGGGATTCGAACCCGGTTCTCCAGGCTGGACTCTGCCGCTCCTAACCATTTGGTGAAGTGGTAAAGAGTGGGGGGCTCTAGGCCCCTTGAATCCGGGGGCCGATCCGCGTCACTGCAAGACTCACCCGGAATGCCAGAGGCTCCAAGCCGCTCTCGTGGAAGTGAAAGCGCAGCACCCGGAAATCCCTGCAGTAGAGGACCAGCTCCTCGGGGATGAACTTCAGGGTGGAGGCTCCTGTCAGCACCTTTGCTTTCGTAAAACTGTTGACTAAAGAGGTCAAAAACCAAAAGGAGTCAGTTTGCTTGTCTGGATTTCTATTCTGCCCATTCTTTACGGCTCTGGGCGGTTTATATGGAACACTGCATAAATTTACATGGAACATTAACATGGTTTCTCGGCCACGGCAAAGTTTGTGGTTGGCTGAATTTCTCTCCCACTCTCCATTTCCTACGATCACCCAGAGTGGTGCACAATAGAGAAATGGAGTGCTTTCCCCAATTTTTTGGAAAAAATCAGCAATCAAAACAATAAGCCCTCCCCCCCCCCCCCGCATAACACAAGCAGCCCACAGGCTCCTCCTGTGCCCACAGAAGGTCAAAAACCCTCCAGGGTCCCAGGACAACTTCTTCCTGGCTCCAAACTGGCAATTGGTTCCCAGTTCCTTCTGCCAGTTTCCTCCTGCACTTTTAGCAACTGAATGGAGGCCAAGTTAAGGGCCTCCAGGTGGGGCCTGGGGATCCCCTGAATTGCAGCTCATCTCCAGACTGCAGAGATCAGTTCCCCTGGAGAAAAGGGATGCTTGGGAGGGGGGGGGGTCTCCATGGTACCCTGTTTAAGTCTTTCTCCTCCCCAAACCCCACCCTCTGCAGGCTCCACTCCCCCCAAAGCCTCCAGGGTTTTCCCAACCTAGCCAGAGTTCAGGGGTGAAACTTTTTGCAGGGCCGCACTGGGGGGAAGCAGCATGCCCGGAGGCCCCGCCCACAGCAGGACCCTGCCAGAAGGCGGGAATGGGGTCCTTGGACCTTACCTGCCACGAGCCGCCTGATGCAGGAGAGGGCCACGTCGTTCTCACTGCTCATGGCCAGGGGGCAGGAGCTGTCCTGGAGCAGAGGAGAAAGGGCTGTGAGCCAGTGCATACTCCCCCTGGATTTCCCCCTGGGCAAGGAGTGGTCTCTGCCCTGTCTGCCCTCAGGTTGTCATCTCTGGGCCAGGCCAAACCTGGAGATGTTGGGGGTGGAGCCTGGAGGGGACGGGGTCTGCGTGGCAATCAATGCTAATAACAGTCAACATCTTTGTGCAGCAACATCATCCTGGAACTATAGTCATGTTGCATCCGTAATGCAGTACAGATCTCCAGCCACAGGGCAATTCCGCACAACGGCCATTTCGCTAAGTCTGAGCGCTATTGAAAAGCGCTGGAAGCAAAAGCGGCAGGTCTCGGTAAGGCACACAGCCAGTTCAGTCTAGAAAAAGGCTCTCCCACTAGCGCTGCTCTCTTAACGCACAAGTTTCCGGTCTCACCGAAATCGCAACAAAGAAGGTGATATTTTTCCGCACTTCCTCCCTCCCCTGGCTGTCAATCAAAGAGAGCAGCCAATTAACTGTTGTGTTTGTGTTTCCCTTTAAAAACGTTTTTTAAAAACACAAAAATTCAGTAGCAATGCATATTCGTTCATTTGATGTATCAGAAAGACCTTTTTTTGCTGGCTTAGGAGCTGGCACTTATTCATTTACACGTTCTGAAATTTAAAAAAAAATCCCCCCCCCCCCCAGTGCTATTTCTTGCCAAAATTAGTGCAGTGTCGAACAGGGGGCTGTATTGTGCTCGGAAAATTTACGGACAATTGCTTATGGAGGGATTTCAGCCATAGAAGCTTCCCTGATTCATTTCTTTGGCCGGTTTAAGGAGGAAAAATGGCAATCGGGATGCCGGAAACTCAGGTGCGAGAGATTAGGGAGGGACATGCTTGTTACCGCTGTTTTGAGAATGCACATGTCTTTTTCGGATGTGTTGCAGGTTGTTCTCAAGAGTCAAGCAGTTCTTTTAGGGGTAATCCACTTTTATGGATTCCCCAAAAATCACTACAACGAAGCGATTTTTGTGGGAGTGTTGCAGGAGTGTTGCAGATTGTGTATGACGTTGTGAATAATGTAAAATAAATAGCGTTACACAATGGTAACACTTCGGCAACATTAGCGCTGTGCGGAATGGCCCACAGTATAATTTGGGAGATGTTTTCAACCACTGGATTTGATAACAGATTGTCTTTAAGTCGAATTGAGAGCTTTTTGCTCATCCTTCTACATTTATGTAACATTTTCCTTATTTTGTACAGGTTGCTAATTTGTGGAATTGGCTGTTAATAGATTTACGTTGATACTGAACTGACAAAGGTATAAACTGAAACGGTTTCTATTCTTTTCTTCAAGCAAATTCCACAATCAGCTAAACCAGGGGTAGTCAAACTGCGGCCCTCCAGATGTCCATGGACTACCATTCCCAGGAGCCCCTGCCAGCGAATGCTGGCAAGGGCTCCTGGGAATTGTAGTCCATGGACATCTGGAGGCCACAGTTTGACTACCCCTGAGCTAAACCCTCCCAGTGAAGAAATGGAGACACACTTATGAATTATTTGATGTTGATGGTTATTAGCTTTAATTCCACACGGTATTTCTCTTGGTTTCAGTACCTGCAGGTGGGCAACTCTCTTTGGAAACCAACGGCCTCCTATTGCAGCACAGGGCTCCTGGACGGGGGACCAGTCTAGGAGCTGCTTTCCCCTGATCACCCCGTGGCCATCCACTCCACCTCTGCCCCTCCCATGGCCTTTGCGTCATTCTGGGCTACCTGCTTCCCCCCCCCCAGACCGGAGGGCTGCTTGTGGCCCAGGAAGGCTGGTCAACCTACCACCGTGTTTGCAGAGCCGTCTGGTAAGAAAACCACGCGGAGGTTGGTGCAGTAGAGGGTGCCGGAGACATATCCGCCCCCATCTCGAGAAGGGACGCTCTTCCTCACCTGGGGGGCCTCTTCCTGGATGTGTTCACCTGCAAAGGAGGCCAGGGAGAGGAACAAGGAACAGCTTTAAAAGGACTTCCTTGAGTGGCTGTCCCTAGGCCTTACTCTGCAGGAGACTAAGGCCACGTCCCCAATTCCCCAGTTTATTAGCCCTGTAAAATCTAAGGAGGCAATGCCTCTCGGTTCTACAGGAATGCAGTCAGTCTGCCCTTGGACAGAGCCTGGAGGCATTAGAGTGCCCGTCAGTTTATGCCGGGGCTATCAATTCTTTCTGTGCTTTGCTGGGGGGATGGCACAGTTTCTGGGATTGCACCCGTCCCAATATGGAGGGCTTTTCTCTCGCTTAGGCGAAGGATCGTGGAGTGTCAGCCGTGAGGGAAGAAGCATTGAGGAAGATGCATGAGAATTCATGAGAAGTTTCTGCTCTGGGGAGAACGTGTCCTCTACACTGGAGGGAAACAGAGGAGAATTTAACTCTAGGCCTTTTGTGGTTCTCTGGGGGATTCTGCGGGTTTTGGGGAGGGATTTATGCTGTCAGGTTGAGGAAATCCGGAATGAAAAGCTGAAAAGAAGGAATGAATCTTAAACTCTTCACTGCTGCACAGCTCAAAATAAAGCAGTGACTGGGCCTGGTTCCTGCTGTAAGGAGATCCTGCTTCTTCTGAAATTCAGAGTTCGCCTGGGAGCAACCAGGTGCCTGGACCGATGGAAACATGGGCATGAACGTCGTCTTGAAAACCCCGCAGGACTGCTGGGAGTCAACTGCAACCAGTGGCCGAACTGTGGCTCTCCAGAAGCCCATGGACTACCATTCCCAAGAGCCCCTTCCAGCATGCACATGAGAGTTGTAGTAGGCCATGACCTCTGGAGAGCCTCAGCTTGGCCACCCGACCTCCTGCCGTGCTCTCCTGGCACCAGTGAGGGCCCACTTTCCCTTTTTTACAAGAGAGGCTTGGCTGCTCGAACCAGCCCTTGGCTACCACCGAGATGCCCTCCCCGCTAGAATTCACCTCAATAATCCCCAAACTGCAAGAGCCCAACTGCAATTTCATAGCCGGCAGGAAGGAGAAGTGCCAGGAAGAGTAATCAAGCCCCAAGCCCAGATTGCTTCCGTGCACAGACAAAAATAGAAGGAGCAGAAGGTTTACGGAGAGTCAGCTTGGTGTTGTGGCTCAGGAGCTTCTAATGTGAGTTGGTGGGTGAGGTGAAGGAGGTGGGGACCCCAGGGGGAAGTGACCATGTCCTCATAGAATTCCTTTTGAGATGGGGAGCCAGGAAGCTTGTAGCCAGACGCGGATGTTGGATTTTCGTAGGCAAACTTAATAAACTCAGAGACATGATGAGTGTCATACCATGGACGAGAATGCTGGAAGGGAAGGGAGCATGTGAAGGGTGGGCGCTACTCAAACAAGAGCTATTGCATGCTCAATCAATGACTATCCCAGAAAGACGAAAACACTGCAGGAGCTCTAAGAAGCCTATTTGGATGAACAGAGAACTTCAAGAGGAACTAAGAAAGAAAAGGAAAATGTTCAGGAAATGCAGGGAAGGACAGAGCTCTAAAGAAGAGTACCTACAGGTTACTAGGCACTGTAGATCAATCATCAGAAAGGCCAAAGCTGAGAGTGAGCTAAGATTGGCCAGGAAGCCCATTGTAACAAGAAAAGATTTTTCAGTTTGTGAGGAGCAAATGTAAAGTAAAGGAGGCAAGGGAAGGGAGGGAGGGAGGGAGGAAGGAAGCAGAAATGAGCCATGGCAGAGCCTCTGCTTGGCAGGTAGAAGGTCCCAGGTTCAGTCCCTGGAAAGGTCTCGGCCTGAGACCCTGGAGAGTTCCTGCCAGTCTGAGTAGACTAGTCTGACTCGGATGGATGGATGGATGGATGGATGGATGAATGCATGGATGCAAGGAAGGATGGAAGGGAGGGAGGGAGGGAGGGAGGGAGGGAGGAAGGAAGGAAGGAAGGAAGGAAGGAAGGAAGGAAGGAAGGAAGGAAGGAAGGAAGGAAGGAAGGAAGGAAGGAAGGAAGGAGATTAGGTGTGTAGGGACGGAGGGAGGGAGGGAGGGCAACAGCCACGGCTGCTGCTGGCAGGAGATGCTCTTTCCGATTTGTTGGTGGCGGCAGCAGAGACTCCCCCATGGGAGAGTGAGAGAAGGAGCCTGGCCGTGGTCACCCTCCCTGACCGGCCTCCCTCCGCTGGACACAAAAGCCGCTGCCAAGCGCTCGTTGCCGGGAGGTTTGTCCTTGGAAGCTCAGCACCCGCGGCCCAGGCAACTGCGGCGTCTCCCGACACCCTCGTTTGCCTTAGAGACGTCAAGTCTCCCGGATGAGGAAGAGAGCCGCTCGGGGTTTCCTACAGGCTCCGGTTAATCATTTGCCCAGGAGACACTCCCTTCCCAGGTCTTTCACCTCTCTCCAAGGGAGACCGAAGCCCTGGTGGACAGGATTGGTTGCCATCCTCCAGGGGGAGCCTGGAGTTCTCCTGGAATGTCAGCTCCTCTCCAGCGAGATTCAAGTCCCAGAGAACCAGCTTTTCAGGGGGGGGGGGCTTTTGAGACTCACGGCTCCTTTCGCCGGCTGCAAGTTGGAGCTTTGACTCTTGCAAGCTCAGTCTCTGCAATCAGCTCTACCATCGAGCCACCTCTGCCACCTCTCCGTAGGTGACCTGACAGAGGTTGAGCTGCTGCAGAAGGACCTCAGGAGCGGCACCCAATCCCTGCCCTCTGCCAGTCCGTTGCTTCTGGTCATAGAATCATAGGATCATAGGATCACAGAGTTGGAAGGGCCACACAGGCCATCTAGTCCAACCCCCTGCTCAACGTAGGATCAGCCCTAAGCATCCTAAAGCATCCAAGTTCCACTGCTGAACTACTCTGACTGTGAAATTTTTTTCCTGATATGTAGCCTATATCGTTGTACTTGTAGTTTAAACCCATTACTGCGTGTCCTCTCCTCTGCAGCCAACGGAAACAGCATCCTGCCCTCCTCCAAGTGACAACCTTTCAAATACTTAAAGAGGGCTATCATGTCCCCTCTCAACCTCCTTTTCTCCAGGCTGAACATTCCCAAGTCCCTCAGCCTGTCCCTCAGCCAGACAAGGATGGAAGCTCACCGGGTGGCCTGGGGCCAGTCCCTCTCTTGGCCTAGCCTACCTCACAGGGCTGGCTGCTGGGAGAATCTAGAGGGGAGGGGAGACGGAGTTCTTCCGGCAGGCCTCTGGTTAAGGCCAGGGTGGGGGGAAGAACTTATTTATTCATTTGTTTGTTTATTGGACTTATAGCCCGCCGCTCCCGCAAGGCTCGCAGTGGGTCACATACAGTAAAAACACATAAAACCCCCTCATACAATAAAATCCTCGTAAAAACTAACAACCCCATCTGGCCCAACCCAATTCAACTTGAGCCCTCCTCTAAACTGCTCCGGAGGACATCGTGACCTGGAAACAACCGGTGGGTGTGGGGAGGGATTTGAGGACTATTTGACCACTGGACCCACTTAGAGCCCACTCAGGCCAACCAAGTTTTACTCAAGGGAGAAGCTTTCGTCGGGAGGCACACTGCTCTACTATGTTTGTAACGCTGCATTGTGTTCATGTTGTTAGCCGCTGTGAGCTGGCCGAACCAAGAGCAGCAGCCAACAAATCTAACTAAGAAATAAATAAAACCAAACTTCCTTCTTTCCTGCAAGCAAGGAGAAGAACTCTTGTTCCCCTGTAAGGTTCGCCTCTGGAGTCTCATTTCCCCTTTCCTTTAAGTAAGTTTACAAGGTCAGGCGACATCTACCAGTTCGGAATCATTGCTGCTATTCAGGTTGCCAACCTCCAGATAGGGCCTGGAGGTCTCCTGGAATTCCAGTTGACACCCCGGATGACAGACAGGAGGTCCCTTGAAGGGAGGGGCTGGTCTCGATGAACCATCCGTCTGATCCAGGGGGGCTGTTTGTTAGTTCTTATGTTCTTATGAAATTTCACAAACTGGAGGTGGCACCCTCACATGACTCCCAACAGGCCTCTTTGTCCAAATCTAGTCTGCCAGTGCTGCGGGGCAAGGGCCAAGTATTCCCTGGTGTCCCCGGGCCCTTCTTCTGGGGCCCTTCCCACCACTCTGCATTCTGTGGGGGTTGGACTAGATGACCCAGGAGATCCCTTCCAACTCTTGTTATTCTTGGATTCTGTGACTCCCGTTGTCACCGGCACCCTGTGGCTGCAGTCGTCTTTCCCCAGGGGTGCCGCCTTCAGCAGCTGCCACAGAAACGCGTCTTCAAACACGGCCACTGTGTCAAACCTCTCCGAACTGCCCCTGAAGAGAGGGGCCCCCTGCCCCATGCTTGGAGAGACATTTCCCCTGGCAACCGGGGCCTTTGCGGCTTTTGTTCTTGGCCAGTCGCACAAGCCAAGGAGAGCGGCAAAGCGGCAGCCTCGGCCTCAGGGGAACCGTCGGCCTGGGGGACTATTGTTCTGCTGGGCCCACAAAAGGCCTCCAGACAGCTGCACCCAAGCATGGAGGGCAGCATTAACCCCTTCTGCCCTCCTTGGAAGAGGCCGGCCGGCTGTGCTTGGGGGACACGGGAGAGCCCCAGAAGAGGAGCCGGAACAAACCACTGGTCTGACACATGGAACAGAACCCTAGAGTGGGAAGGGGCCCTGCAGACCACCTAGCCCCACCCCCTGCTCAGTGCAGGATCAGCCTCCAGCATCTGTCCAGCCGCTGCTTGAAGACGGCCAGTGAGGGGGAGCTCCCCACCTCCTTAGGCAGCCCCTTCCACTGCTGAACTAGACTCCTAGAATCCTAGAGTGGGAAGGGGCCATGCAGGCCATCTAGTCCACCCCCTGCTCAGTGCAGGATCAGCCTCAAGCATCCAGGAGAAGGATCTGTCCAGCCGCTGCTTGAAGACGGCCAGTGAGGGGGAGCTCCCCACCTCCTAAGGCAGCCCCTTCCACTGCTGAACTAGACTCCTAGAATCCTAGAGTGGGAAGGGGCCATCCAGGCCATCTAGTCCACCCTCTGCTCAGTGCAGGATCAGCCTCCAGCATCCAGGAGAAGGATCTGTCCAGCCGCTGCTTGAAGACGGCCAGTGAGGGGGAGCTCCCCACCTCCTAAGGCAGCCCCTTCCACTGCTGAACCAGACTCCTAGAATCCTAGAGTGGGAAGGGGCCATCCAGGCCATCTAGCCCACCCCCTGCTCAGTGCAGGATCAGCCTCCAGCATCCAGGAGAAGGATCTGTCCAGCCGCTGCTTGAAGACGGCCAGTGAGGGGGAGCTCCCCACCTACTTAGGCAGCCCCTTCCACTGCTGAACTAGACTCCTAGAATCCTAGAGTGGGAAGGGGCCATGCAGGCCATCTAGTCCACCCCCTGCTCAGTGCAGGATCAGCCTCCAGCATCCAGGAGAAGGATCTGTCCAGCCGCTGCTTGAAGACGGCCAGTGAGGGGGAGCTCCCCACCTCTTAAGGCAGCCCCTTCCACTGCTGAACCAGACTCCTAGAATCCTAGAGTGGGAAGGGGCCATCCAGGCCATCTAGCCCACCCCCTGCTCAGTGCAGGATCAGCCTCCAGCATCCAGGAGAAGGATCTGTCCAGCCGCTGCTTGAAGACAGCCAGTGAGGGGGAGCTCCCCACCTCCTTAGGCAGCCCCTTCCCCTGCTGAACTAGACTCCTAGAATCCTGGAGTGGGAAGGGGCCATGCAGGCCATCCAGTCCCACCCCCTGCTCAGTGCAGGATCAGCCTCCAGCATCCAGGAGAAGGATCTGTCCAGCCGCTGCTTGAAGACCCCCAGTGAGGGGGAGCTCCCCACCTCCTGAGGAAGCCCTTTGCTGCTGCTGCAGGCAGTCTTACATGGCCATTTTGCTCTAAACAAGTACCGTTAAACATATCCATTCTGAGAAAAGCTGCTTTTCGCAGTTCAAGGTCCAAGTCCTTCTGCCCGACCCCAGCAGTGGCCCCCTTTCTCAGTACCTGGAATGCACTGGAGAGCCGGACCGTCCCTCTTCCTCCTTCCACTCATCTTGGGGGACTTTGGATCCTTGGGCTGCAGAGGGGGGGAGAGAAGCAGAGTTGGGTCAGCGTCTCCTCCTTTGCCCGTCTGGCTGACACAGAGTGCTGAGCTAGAGAAACCTTTGGTCTGATGCCAAAGGCAAGTCTTAAACACAAAAATGAACGTCCAACCTGCAGCAGCTCCACATGGCGGAGAAAAGGGACCTGGCCACACCTTGGGGATGCCAACTCTGGGTTTGGCAAATCCTAGAGATTTGGGGATCGAACTGGGTAGGGTGCAGCCCTTAGTTGCTGCTCCCCCCATCAACTCTGAACAAGACACAGCTCCCCCCCCCCACACACACACACACCTTAGCAACAATGAATGAGAGCCTACCTAAGAGCCAGGTAGATTCCAGTGGCACCTTTAAGACCCGGGAAGTTATAAGGCCAACAAAGGTTTATTCAAGGTAGGGGCTCGTGGGCATTGTAGTCCATGGACACCTGCAGGGCCACGTTTTGGCCACCCTGGCTTAGATCCAGAATGAAGCTTTGTCACTTTTCCAGGTGCTCCTGCTGGACTTGGATTCTGTTCTATTTCTTCAGCCCGAGACGGCAGCTCACTTGAACCAGGGGCCCGCCCCAGAGGCCGGCCACAGCAAGCCACCTCTGACCGTCTCCCCCTCAGTCCGCTGCCCCTTGGCAGCCCAGGCTTCTCAGATCCTGGGGGTCCCTTTTCAGCTCCCCCCTCCCCGCTGCTTCCTTCGGCTCCACCTGCTCCTAAGGAAAATTCCTCGCTGCCAACCCAACGTTAGCGTGAGCTTTGCTCGGCTTCCCGTTTGGCACGGCCAGCTGGAAAGAAGGAAGAACCCAGTGGGAAAGCAGCAAAGGCCCCGGGAGAAGGGCGGCAGATCCAAGAAGAATCGAGCTGGGCCCTGGAGGGGCAGCACCTCAATCCCATCCGTCCAGCCAGCAAAGGCTTAACTGGCTGAGCTCCTTCTCGCCTCATTTCCCAGGCAATTCTATGGGAAAGGGCTGGGACCTTTTGGGCTATACCTCAGCAAGGAAAAAGGCCACAGGCTGTCTTAGAAGCAAAGCAAGCAAGCTGGGCTGGGGAGGGAGGGGAGGGCATACTTCCAAGGGGGCACAGCCCACACATGTCCCCTGCAGCTATGGGCCTGCTAGAAGGGGACATGCCAGGCCCTGTGAGAGGTGTCCTGGGGCGGGGCAGGCAGTAGGCTGTGGCAGGACAGACAACCTGCAATAAAACGTGTGATTTTGCTTTATTTCCTTCATGTAGGGAGTCCTTAGTCTGAGGAAGAGGGCTTGCACTCGAAAGCTCCCGCCTTGAATAAATCTGGACTCTGATTTTATTTCCTTCCATGAGCTTAAGGACAACAGAAGCTCCTCCCCAGCTCCTTCCAGGGAGGAATGAGGGAGCGAAACCTTCTCCAAGCGCATTTTCTCCAAGTAAGTCCTGCTAGGTTCAGTAAGGCTTCCTCCCAAGTAAGCACACCGTGGGGGCAGGCAGACTCGCCCTAAGTCACCCACCACAAGTCACGCCTAGAGAGGACCTCAGAAGCGTCTCTGGCCGCACTGGGGGGGAGGAGGTCTCCCCCTACGGCTTCCGAAACTGAGCAAAACGGAGAGTCTCCCTCCGGCCCTGAAATCTGCAGTTTTGTTTTTCGTGCACTCCCTCCGCCGGCTGCTCAGAGGAGCCGACAAGTAAGTTGGCTTCTTCGGTGCATATTTCTGCCTCGATTTGGAAAACCCTGTTTGATTACTCAAAGAATTCAAGAGCGGGGCGGGGGCGGAAGAAATCACGGGCCAAACACAAGGAAGAAGGCCAGATGCAAACGCATTTGATTTGGAAAGAAGCCAAACGAAAAGCGTGTGTGTGGGGGGGTGGGGTGGGGTGCTTAAAAATTGACCGGGGGTGCTCTCCCTTCCCCAAGAGTCAGGGCCACACACTGGCCTTGCCCCTGTTCCGGCTGCATTCCCCTTCGGAAGCGACCAGCGGTCCACGGGAGAAGCCGAATGCCAAGCTTGGGTTTCCTAGCTACCGGCTCAAGGGCCGAGACTGTTGTGGCCAGAAAGCGGGCAAAAATAATTGCTCAGGGAGCAACAGTGAAAAAGTTTGTGAATCATTAATGGGCAAGTTGCCCTGGTGGGACTCCACTACCGAGAACGCAATGTTCACCGGAAAACACCCGTTTCTAAAATTATCTCTGCTCTGAGTTGTGTTCGGAGGCCAAGTGAGGGGACAGAGAGGCCGTGGTTTGGGCCCAGGGGCAGCAAGCAAGCCCACAAGCGACCCTGAATCAGGCACCGGAGGCCGAAACACAGGAGGCCCAACCGGCACTACGGAGCCAAGGCAAGCCCCTGGCAGCTTCTCGCGCCTAAAGCCAGAGGGTCACTTGTTCACACCCCACCAAAGGGCAAATTCAATACGGGGGGGGGGGGGCAGCCTGGACTCTGGCTTGGTTCTGAAGCTTCATTCTGCACACGGAAGCTTCTGCCCAGAAGGACACTTGGTGGGTCTTCCAGGGGCCCCTGGACTCTGGCTTGGTCCTGAAGCTTCATTCTGCACACGGAAGCTTCTGCCCAGAAGGACACTTGGTGGGTCTTCCAGGGGCCCCTGGACTCTGGCTTGGTCCTGAAGCTTCATTCTGCACACGGAAGCTTCTGCCCAGAAAGACACTTGGTGGGTCTTCCAGGGGCCCCTGGACTCTGGCTTGGTCCTGAAGCTTCATTCTGTACACGGAAGCTTCTGCCCAGAAGGACACTTGGGGGGTCTTCAAGGGGCCCCTGGACTCTGACTTGGTCCTGGAGTTTCATTCTGCACACGGAAGCTTCTGCCCAGAAGGACACTTGGGGGGTCTTCAAGGGGCCCCTGGACTCTGACTTGGTCCTGGAGTTTCATTCTGCACACGGAAGCTTCTGCCCAGAAGGACACTTGGTGGGTCTTCCAGGGGCCCCTGGACTCTGACTTGGTCCTGAAGCTTCATTCTGTACACGGAAGCTTCTGCCCAGAAGGACACTTGGGGGGTCTTCCATGGGCCCCTGGACTCTGGCTTGGTCCTGAAGCTTCATTCTGTACACGGAAGCTTCTGCCCAGAAGGACACTTGGGGGGTCTTCCAGGGGCCCCTGGACTCTGGCTTGGTCCTGAAGCTTCATTCTGCACACGGAAGCTTCTGCCCAGAAGGACACTTGGGGGGTCTTCCAGGGGCCCCTGGACTCTGACTTGGTCCTGAAGCTTCATTCTGCACATGGAAGCTTCTGCCCAGGATTAAACTTGGTAGTTCATTCAATGTGACCTTTGCAAGGGAATCTGTATGTTGGATTTTGGTTCTCATGTTACTCTGAGGGAAATACAGCTAACATTTCATTTTTAGTTGCACCATACTAAATGATTCAACAAAGTTACTTATAAAAATGTCTAGGGACAGCAGTCTTAGAATCCCAGAGTTCAAAGGGACCGTCCAGGCCCTTCAATCCCCTGCTCAAGGCAGGACAAGTATCTGTCCAGCTGCTGATTGAAGACCCCCAGTCTAAGTCTGTGAAGAGGCTGGATCCTGCTATGGGACGCGGCACCATTTGAGGAGTCCTATTCATGTTTAGGCTTTGCTAGAGTTCCGTTTTTTGATTTCTACAACCAAAATCCTAGGCCATGGTTGACTGAAGACTCCTACGGTTGACTGGCTGGACTTACTCTGTGTATCCCGCCCAGACTGACTTACAAAAGAGTAAGTAAATGTAGGAATACATATTATGCTCTTTACCCTGATGTCTGGGGGGGGGGGATCAAACCAAGATCAAGCCTGAAAGTCTTGGCTTAGGGGAAATATAAAAATCTCTCTGGACAGGAAATAAAGCTTAAAAGACGAATGCGTGAAAATATTCTGCCAGGCTTAGTGGACTGGTCTCCCAGACGCACCCAAACATAAATGCACAGAGACTCACACTCTAAATCCTCCAGTCCCCCCCCCTGCGGAATCCTCCCAGGGACCCCCATTCCATGCCCAGGTGATGCCCCCACCCCACGCCCAAATGAAACAGAACCCCTGGCCAGCGTGGGCCTGACCTCAAAGCGGTGGCGGGCCTTTCCCTGGGCAGGCAAGGAAGGGCCACCAGAGCCAAGCGGGGAGACCCCCCCCCCCCGTCCCCAGTCCAGCCAGAGGAAGACCAGCGCGCTGCCCTCGGCTGCTGTCCGGAGCTGCCCGGCACGGGGCTGGGGGGCACGCAGAGGGGCCCCGGGGTGGCCGGCAGGAGCCCCTCCTTCGCACCCGGCTGGCCGGGGACCCCCCTGACCCCCTCGGCGGTGGACAGATGCCGCCCCCACCCTTCTCTCTCTCTCTGGGCAGCCCCCCCCCCCAGGGGCGCCTGCAAAAGGGAGCCCGGAATGCGAACCCAGCTGCGGGCGACGCGGACCCCCCAGCCCCCAGCCCGGTCAGGAGGCCGCCCGCCCTCCCCCTCCCCCGGGACTCACCGCGGCGGGCTCCGGCTGCAGGACCTGGAAGGAGTGGCGGGACCCCCCCGGGAGCATGGCCGCCCCGGACCCCCCCCCCCCCCGGGCCGCCTCCCTCCCCCCCTCCCTCCCTCGCCGCTGCCCGCCCCGCTGCGCTGCGCTCCGCCGCCGAAGGACCTGGCGCCGCTTCCCCCGCCGGCCTCCCTTGCCCGGCGCCACGGAGGGAGGGAAGGAGGGAGGGAGGGAAGGAGCGCCCAGCCCCGGCCGCCCAGCCGCCTTGACAGCTCCAGGGCCGGAGAGAGGGGGCAGCCAAGCGGCCAGGCAAACCAGGGGCAGCGCCGCCCGCATCCGAGAGCCACGCAGGTGCAAGGCCCCAGAGGCCATCCAGACCCACCCCTGCGCAAGGCAGCACCAGCCCCAAGCACCCAGGAAAAGGATCCTGGGTGCTTGCGACTGGTCCGCAAGCACCCAGGAGTTGGTGGATGGGGTGAAGGAGGTGGGGACCCTAGGGGGAAGTGACCATGACCTCATAGCATTCCTTTTGAGATGGGGAGCCAAGGAAGCTTGTAGCCAGACGCGGATGTTGGATTTTCGTAGGGCAAACTTTAATAAACTCAGAGATATGATGAGTGTCATACCATGGACGAGAATGCTGGAAGGGAAGGGAGCATGTGAAGGGTGGGCGCTACTCAAACAAGAGCTATTGCATGCTCAATCAATGACTATCCCAGAAAGACGAAAACACTGCAGGAGCTCTAAGAAGCCTATTTGGATGAACAGAGAACTTCAAGAGGAACTAAGAAAGAAAAGGAAAATGTTCAGGAAATGGAAGGAAGGACAGAGCTCTAAAGAAGAGTACCTACAGGTTACTAGGCACTGTAGATCAATCATCAGAAAGGCCAAAGCTGAGAGTGAGCTAAGATTGGCCAGGGAAGCCCAGTGTAACAAGAAAAAAATTTTCAGTTATGTGAGGAGCAAACGTAAAGTAAAGGAGGCAATAGGCCCACTGTTGGTGCGGATGGACAAACTCTCACGGAGGATGCAGAGAAAGCAGAAAGGCTTAGTGCCTATCTTACATCAGTTTTTTCAGGGCTGCAATCTGGATTTTCAGATCGTTAGGTGGATAGGGAATTGGTTAGAGAACCGCACTCAAAGAGTTGTTGTCAATGGTGTTTCATCAGACTGGAGAGAGGTGAGTAGCGGGGTACCTCAGGGCTCGGTGCTCGGCCCGGTACTTTTTAACATATTTATTAATGATCTAGATGAGGGGGTGGAAGGACTACTCATCGGGTTTGCAGATGACACCAAATTGGGAGGACTGGCAAATACTCCGGAAGATAGAGACAGAATTCAACGAGATCTGAACACAATGGAAAAATGGGCAAATGAGAACAAGATGCAATTTAATAAAGATAAGTGTAAAGTTCTGCATCTGGGTCAGAAAAATGAAAAGCATGCCTACTGGATGGGGGATAGGCTTCTAGGTATCACTGTATGTGAACGAGACCTTGGGGTACTTGTGGATTGTAAACTAAACATGAGCAGGCAGTGTGATGCAGCGGTAAAAAAGGCAAATGCCATTTTGGGCTGTATCAACAGGGGCATCACATCAAAATCACAAGATGTCATAGTCCCATTGTATACGGCGCTGGTCAGACCACACCTGGAGTACTGTGTGCAGTTCTGGAGGCCTCACTTCAAGAAGGACGTCGATAAAATTGAAAGGG
Organism: Paroedura picta; assembly: GCF_049243985.1. NCBI lineage: Eukaryota > Metazoa > Chordata > Lepidosauria > Squamata > Gekkonidae > Paroedura > Paroedura picta. The sequence goes on from NC_135369.1 coordinate 1,816,491, forward strand.
TACAGAGGAGAGCGACGAAGATGATCTGGGGCCAAGGGACCAAGCCCTATGAAGATAGGTTGAGGGGAAAGTTCAGCCTGGAGAAAAGGAGGTTGAGAGGGGACATGATAGCCCTCTTTAAGTATTTGAAAGGTTGTCACTTGGAGGAGGGCAGGATGCTGTTTCTGTTGGCTGCAGAGGAGAGGACACGCAGTAATGGGTTTAAACTACAAGTACAATGATATAGGCTAGATATCAGGAAAAGTATTTTCACAGTCAGAGTAGTTCAGCAGTGGAATAAGCTGCCTAAGGAGGTGGTGAGCTCCCCCTCACTGGCAGTCTTCAAGCAAAGGTTGGATACACACTTTTCTTGGATGCTTTAGGATGGTTAGGGCTGATCCTGCGTTGAGCAGGGGGTTGGACTAGATGGCCTGCATGGCCCCTTCCAAGTCTTTGATTCTATGATTCTATCTGCCCAGCCACTGCTTGAGGTCGGCCAGTGAGGGGGAGCTCCCTACCTCCTTATGCAGCCCCTTCCACGGCTGAACTAGACTCCTAGAAACCTAGAGGGGGAAGGGGCCATGCAGGCCATCTAGTCCCACCACCTGTTCAAGTTTGGACCACCTTTAAGACCCAGGGGGATTGCTCCTTGTCACTGTGGGGTGGTAGGTGAATTTCTTCCATGCCAGGCTGGATTCTAGAGATTTTCAGTGGAAGGGGGGGATCACTTCAGTATGAAATTGGGGGCACAGTTCGTAGGCAGGTAGTTGTGAGTTTCTGCATTGTGTAGGGGGCTGGATTAGATGACCCTGGAAGTCCCTTCCAACTTCCAATCATATTCTATGACTCTAGTAGTAGCAGCAGCAGCAGCAGCAGCAGATGGTTGGGGTCCCACAGGGCATTACAAACACCTTTCTCTTCTTCTCCCAACCCCAGGCATGCTCTGATGTAGCTGGGAGAGAGCTCTAAGAGAACTGTTCTTCAAGAATAACTGTCAGAAAACTATGCCTGGCCTAAGGTCACCCAGCTGGCTGCCTGTGGAGGAAGAGGGGGGAATCAAGCCTGGTTCTCCAGATTACAGTCTGCTGCTCTTAACCACATCAAGCTGCCTCTCATATTCATAGAATCTTAGAATTGGAAGGGCTCTACAGGGTCATCTAGTCCAACCCCCTGCAGAATGCAGGAAAATTAACAATTAGCTGCCCATCCACAGTGACTTCAATTCCATGCCCAGATGATACACCCCCCCCCAATTAAAAAAACCATAATCCATGGGCAGTCTGGCCTGGAGGAAATTCGCCTCCCACCCATGGATTGGCATTTCCCTGGGCATGCAAGAAAGGGCCACAAGAGCCAAGCAGGGACACGATCCTTCCTGCCCACCCACTCACAATCTGCCTAAATTCACAGAATCGGCATTTCTGTGAGATGGCTACCTAGCCACTGCTTAAAAATCTCCAAAGATGGAGAACCCGCCACCTCCTGAGGAAGCCTGTTCCACTGAGGAACCGCTCTGTCAGGAACTTCTTCCTGATGTTTAGAAGAAATTTATTTTGACTTTTCAATGCATTGGTTCTGGTCTGACCCTCCGGGGCAAGGGAGAACAACTCTGCTCTATCTTCTACTAGGGGCAAAGCCCGTTGTATCCAAGAATACAACGGGCGCTAGAGCTTGGCAGTGGGAAGAGGAAGGGGAGGAGTTGTCCAGTCTGTAAGGGCATGGGGTTGGATGTGTGTGTTGTGTGGGAGGTTGTGGTGGCATGGTGGCAAATGAGGCCATGGGTGTGGAGATATGGGTGTCAAGAACCTGTGGTGTGGAATGTTCATTGAGTGTGGGAGAGGACTGACCTTTGGGAATTGTGGCATAGTGGCTACAGATGAGCTTTCCAGAGCCATGTCCTCAGATATGTGAAGGGAAAATCAGACTGGAGACTCTTCTTAGGGGAAGATTACATGGCAACCAATTCCTCCCAGTTCTGCGTCATTTCCCTTCTTGTGGGAATTAGGCCACCGAAATGCCCCTCTGCCCTAATACACATGGGGTAGTCACAGTACACAGGTGTCCACCCTGCTCCTTCTTCTCCATTTTTTCACTGTTGATAAAATGTTATGTGCCCACATGCTTCTTTCATGGTTGCTCCTTAGAAGAAGAACGGATTTTTGTACCCTGTTGTTTACTACCCAAAGGAGTCTCAAAGCGGTTTACAAACACCTTTTCCATTCATCTCCCCACAATAGTCAACCTGTGAGGGATGTGGGGCTGGGAGGGGTCTGGGCCGCATGTGGGGCTGGGAGGGGTCTGGGCCGCAGTGACCCAGCAGGCCTCAGGTGTCTCAAAGCATTTTCCAATCAAATCCCTTCCTCTCCCCATAGCAGATTCCTGATGAGGGAGGTAGAGTAGAGAGCCTCAGAGGGAAGCTGGCAACCCCAAGAGGAAGACTCTCTGTGCACAGCAGTCTTGACCTTAGCAAGGTTTTTTATACTGGTTTTTTATTTGCCAGGCCAAGGTTGGAAAAAGTCAAGTCAGTTCCCTTGTGTCTCCAGTCATTTAAAGGTAAAGGTAAAGGTATCCCCTGTGCAAGCACCGGGTCATGTCTGACCCTTGGGGTGACGCCCTCCAGCGTTTTCATGGCAGACTCAATATGGGGTGGTTTGCCAGTGCCTTCCCCAGTCATCTCCAGTCATTTACTTGTTCACTATTTACAGCTTCAGGCTGTAAATATTTATTTAGATCTTCCTGCTCTTTCCAGACTCACAGGATTGATGCTGGTCTGCCTGTCTGCGCCCCAGAATACAAACAGTTGCTGGTAAGGGCTGGCCATAACCCATAGGCCAGGAGGGACACTCCTGCACCACTCCCTACCAACTGCAGGCAAAAATGGCTCCTCTGAAGGCTGGACTCTGAGGCATTGTACGATTTTGAAGTCCCACCTCCAAACCTCCAGGAATATTTCCAACCCAGGGTTAGCCAACCTACAGGTGTGGCCTGGAGAGCTCCTGGAATTACAGCTCAGATGCAGAGTATAAAGATCAGCTCTCCAGGCAGAAAGGGCTACTTTGGACAGGGTTGTGGTAGAGAAGAAACATTTAAGGCCTCCCACACAGGTTGTTGGACTGCAAGGCGAACAAACCGGTCAGTCCTAGAGGAGATCAGCCCTGACTGCTCCTTAGAAGGCCGGATCCTGAAGATGAAACTCAAGTACTTTGGCCACCTCATGAGAAGGAAGGCCTCCCTGGAGAAGAGCCTAATGCTGGGAGCGATCGAGGGCAAAAGAAGAAGGGGACGACAGAGAATGAGGTGGCTGGATGGAGTCACTGAAGCAGTAGGTGCAAACCTAAAAGGACTCCAGGGAATGGTAGAGGACAGGAAGGCCTGGAGGATCATTGTCCATGGGTCGCGATGGGTCGGACACGACTTCGCACATAACAACAACACAGGTTGTTGTTGAAATGAAGGACTTGAGGCCTACTGCACAGGGTTGTTGTGCAGATGAAACAGGAGACAAAAGAAACTCTGCAACAGAATCCAGCTTCCTCTGCAGAATAACGCTGTGCAGTGGCCTCAAATCTGCAGAGAGTTGCAAAGAAGAAAGACACATGGCTTGGCTGTGTCTAACCCCCGGCCAGAGCAGTATTTTAAGTGAGAAGGGGCTTTTCTGTGGCCTCCCTGTCAGGCAACTGTTTGGCAGAAGGGGAAAGTTCCCCCCCCCCTCAAAAGGAGGCCCTCAGGCTCCCCTGCGTTGCTCTTGGAAAGGCCTCCCTCCCCTCAGTCAGGGCCTGTCAGAGGCTCCTTCGCAGCAGGCCTGAAGGGAGGGGGGAGGGGGAGGGGAGCACTCTGTCAGGGTTCTGAGGCAAAGTGACAGTTGGGCATGTCAGTTAGGCTCTGTTCTCCTCCCCCTCGCCAGCTCTGCTGCCCTCCTCTCCCGGCAGTGCTGAGGGGCAGACTGGCAGCCAGACTGGGCCGGGTGAATGGAATTTTGGTCTGTCTCACTGAAAACGGATATAACCTGGATTCCGTTTTGACAGACGTCCTACAGAAATAGGACACTTTTCTATCTTTTATGAATACATTTATTATATTGCGAGTGGATAGAATCATAGAACCAGTCCTCCCAATTTGGTGTCATCTGCAAACTTGATGAGTAGTCCCTCCACCCCCTCATCTAGATCATTAATAAATATGTTAAAAAGTACCGGGCCGAGCACCGAGCCCTGAGGTACCCCGCTACTCACCTCTCTCCAGTCTGATGAAACACCATTGACAACAACTCTTTGAGTGCGGTTCTCTAACCAATTCCCTATCCACCTAACGATCTGAAAATCCAGATTGCTGTCCTTCAACTTATCCATCAGAACATCATGGGGAACCTTGTCAAAAGCTTTACTAAAATCCAAGTAAATGACATCAACCAAATTTCCCTGATCCAGCAAACCTGTTACTTGGTCAAAAAAGGAAACCAGGTTAGTCTGGCAGGACCTGTTGGAGACAAATCCATGCTGACTTCCTTGGATCACCAAATTGTCCTCCAGATGTTTGCAGATCGCTCCCTTTAATATCTGCTCCATTATCTTCCCCACAACAGAGGTCAGACTCACTGGTCTGTAGTTTCCCGGGTCATCCTTCCTCCCTTTTTTGTAGATCGGAATAACGTTTGCTCTCTTCCAGTCCTCCGGGACATCTCCAGTCCTTAAAGAGGTCCTGAAGATGATGGACAAGGGCTGTGCAAGTTCTCTGGAAAGTTCTTTGAGCACTCTCGGGTGCATTTCATCCGGACCAGGGGATTTGAACTCATCCAGTGCAGCTAAATGCCTCTCGACAACCTCTCTATCCATGTCAACCTGCCACCCAGACACTATCCCTTGGCTACGGCCATCTCTAGATGTGCCTAAACACTTTGACCTGTGGGAAAAAACAGATGTAAAATAGGCACTAAGCCTTTCTGCTTTCTCTGCATCTTCCGTTAGAGTTTGTCCATCCGCACCCAACAGTGGGCCTTTCTGATGATTGGATAGGTCTGTTTCTGTTTGGTTTAATTATTAGACTGTCCTTCTTATACTCTTGTATGATAAAGCGGTACCATCACCTCCCGTGATCTGGACACGATACTCCGTTTGATACAGCCCAAAATCCCCTTTGCCTTTTTAGCTACTGAGTCCCACTGCTGACTCATGTTCAGTGTCTGGTCTACTAAGACCCCCAGATCCTTTTCACACGAACTACTGCCAAGACAAGTCTCACCTATCTAAATGCAGAACGCTACACTGATCCCTACTGAAATTCATTAATTGCTGAACTGAGACCAATCCCTTTAGGTGGTTTCCAACTATCCTGCTGACTGCCTGATTCAGGTCTCCAAACAGTGCTCTTTCCTCAGGCTGCACCTCTACTTCTATTAGCAACTGTGGCTCAGTGGTAGAGCCTCTGCTTGACATGCAGAAGATTCCTGGTTCAATTCCCAGCTGAAAGGAGCCAGTTAGAGGTGATAGGAAAGTTTTTTGCCTGAGACCTTGGAGAGCCCCTGCCGGCCTGAGCGGACGATACTTTGGTGGAAGTGGGTCTAACTCATTAGATGGCAGCTTTGTGTCCTCTGCTTCTCCTGCCCTTGCAAAAGGGCTGACCTCATTCAACCACCAAGGCAGGCTCTAGGTTGGGGAATGCCAGGAGATTTCGGAAGTGGAGCCAGGAGAGGACGTGATTCGGAGCAGGAAGGGACCTCAGTGATCGATATTGATTGTACGGTTAAAGACCAGCCAGTCATAAGATTCGAGACCGCAGTGGAGTATGTACTATGGAGCCCCCCCTCCTCCAAAACAGACATTTTCTCCAGGGGAACTGATCTCTTTCGTCTGGAGCTGAGCTGTAAATCCAGGGGATGGCCAGGGCCTGCCTGGAGGCTGGCATCCCTAGCCACGGCCCTGCTAGGCCTTGCTGAAGAAAGCCTGACCGTTCCCTTTATCACAGGATGAGAAGGGACCTCACAGTCCTGAAGCAAGGCAGACAATTTATCCTCACCCATGGCATCTCCCAAGCCTACTTTAGGCTGTTTTAATTGTTTTGATTGTTTTATCTTCCTGTTGTGAACCGCCCTGAGCCTGTTTGCAGAGAATAAGAAAATCCGAGCTGAATAATAAATAAATAAACCAGCTGGGTGACCTTGGGCTAGTCACAGTCCTGATAGTGCTGTTCACAGCTGTATGCTCCCCCTCCCTAGGAGCTGCCAACCCAGGGTTTTGCTTAAAGACAGCCTGCAACTCCTTCGATGAATGTCCCTACCCCAAAGTGCTCCTTAACAGGGCCATGGCCGTCTTAGCAAACCCTGGTCGGCATTCTACATTTTGGCCGGCTCCAGCGGCCTTTTTGCAGGGGAGAGTTGAGCGTTTCAGGCCTTGACTTCCTTCAGACCTCGGTGTTGGGCCTAAAATCTTTGTGCCAAACCCCAAATAGCAAATGCTTCAATAATCCAAGGCAAGTCAGGCAAGGAAACTTCTGGATGGAGCAAAGAGCAAAACAGAGAGATCAAAGCAGCACGGCAAAGGTGGCAGAAAGAGTGATCCCACCGTCCCAGGGCGGGAGAAGAAGTTTCAGAACCGCGCAGGATGGTCGGGAAGGGCCCTGGGGGACGGCTCCGGCCTCGTGCTTGGGAGGAGGTCTTCAGCAGAGAACAGACGCTGGCCTCCAAGGAGAGGCACCAGGTGTCTCTGAAGGAGCACCGGGCCTGTGGGGAGGAGAAATGGCTGCCCTCGGAACACGCTGCTGAGGAGCCGTCTGCCATACAGACGCAAGGCCCAGACAGACCTCTGAGGGCTTTGGCAGCTGCTGCCCCACAGTACAAGGATATTCAGCGTGTGACTGAAGAGAAGCTGTGGCAGCCATTTTCTGACTGGTTCTGCCACCTGCGGCAGCCATTTTGTGGCTGGTTCTGTCTTCTGTGGCTACCGTTGTGTGACTAATTCCACCTCCTACCGCAGCCAATTTGTGGCTGATTCTGTCTTCTGTGGCAGCCATTTTGTGGTTGGTTCTGTCTTCTGTGACAGCCATTTTCTGACTGATCCCACCTCCTGAGGCAGCCATTTTGTGGTTGGTTCAGTCTTCTGTGGCAGCCATTTTCTGACTGATCCCACCTCCTGGGGCAGCCATTTTGTGGTTGGTTCAGTCTTCTGTGGCAGCCATTTTCTGACTGATCCCACCTCCTGAGGCAGCCATTTTGTGGTTGGTTCAGTCTTCTGTGGCAGCCATTTTCTGACTGATCCCACCTCCTGGGGCAGCCATTTTGTGGCTGCGTTCACCACGTTCACTCTGTCAGAATTCCAGAGGGGGCCACAGGCTCCTAAAGGTTGGGGGTCCCTGTTCGACAGTCTACTTCTGCAGGCTGGTTGTTTGGAGCAAGCAGCTCCGGAAGGAAAGCCGAGCTGAGAGTCCTTGCTGGTCCCTCCTGGAGAAGAGATGTGGGGCTCAGGGTCAGATGGAAAGCAAAATCTCTGGGGATGGAACCCGCCCCCCCACCCCAGGCGGCAGGGAGTTAGCGCCTGCCAGCCCCATGCTGCGTGCGCATGGGTCAGGCATCCCCTTCCCTCTGGCCACTGGGCGGCTTTGGCAAAGTCTCCTGTAAAGGTTTCCCACGTCCTGTGCTGCCTGCAAAAGTCCCCGTGCCCCAGCCCCTTGCGTTAGACAGGCCTAAGTGTCAGACGCACAGGAAACTCACAACAAAACTTATTCAAAAGAAAATAGTTTTATTGATTAGCACTATACGCATTGGACTGAAAGTCAAATCTGACTCGAAGCCAGATTTGCCTCAGCTTATCAATACATTTCTCCCGCCCAAAACTTGACAGTTCCCAAGGAGGGGGGTTAGTGAAGAAAGACATATGTGAAACAAAAACAGGATTCCAAACTCCCATCCTTGAGAGAGGTACAAACAACCCTGTGAGCCCACAACAAGATAAGGTTAGAATAACATCACTATTCTATTTTATTGCTTACAAACTACAAGGCCGGGGCTAGCAGGCGCCAGGTCCCATTAAACAATATAACTGACATGGAGGAACTCAGGCTAATTTATGACAGAGATTCTACAATCCTGACATCCCTCCGCATTAAAACTAACTTCACTCCCCCATCTAGCCGGCATCTACCGGGCGAGGACAATCAGGAAATGCTCGATGGAAAGCCCGGAGAAGGCGGGGTGCCTTCACATTCCCTGCCTCCACCCACTCCTTGTCCCCCGAGGGGAAATCTTTCCACTCGATCAGATATTGAAGGCGACCCTTGTGCAAACGAGAGTCTAAAATTTGGTTGACTTCATAGTGGGTGTCTTTGTCGATGTAAATTGGCACAGGCTGGTTTGGAGGAGGGTGCCACTCGTCTGGGACCGGAGCTCTTCGCAGCAGGCTGGAATGAAAAACCGGATGCACATTCCTATAAGTCTTTGGTAAAGCTAGCTCAACAGTCACAGGATTAATCAGTTTTACCACTTTAAATGGCCCCACATATTTAGGGCCAAGTTTCTTAGATTTCTGCTGGCACCTCAGGTTCTTAGTAGACAAATAGGCCAGGTCTCCCACTTTCCAATCAGGTGCAGGTACTCTTTTCTTATCTGCTTGCGCTTTATAGGCCTGTTTCGCCTCTTTGAGGCTAGCAACAATTTTTGGCCAACCTGTACTGATGGTCGATGCCCATTTATTTATGTCAGGAGTCTCAGTGGAGCTGAGTTCCCAGGTGGGGGCTGTTGCCAAATCAGTCCCATACACTACTTTAAAGGGTGATACCCCTGTTGAGGCATGAACCCCATTGTTGTAGGCAAATTCAGCCAGCGGTAATAAGGAGACCCAATTGTCCTGCTGGTGATTGATAAAACAACGCAAATACTGTTCCAGGATTTGGTTTACCCTTTCGGTCTGGCCATTTGATTCAGGGTGATAACCCGAAGTGAGGGCTTGCTCCACCCCCAATAGTCTCAAGAGTTCCCTCCAAAACTTGGAAACGAACTGGGGGCCCCGATCCGTCAGGACACGTGTCGGGATCCCGTGCAGACGTACCACGTGTTCAATAAAAAGAGAAGCCAATTTTGGTGCTGAAGGCACTCCCGTACAGGGAATGAAGTGAGCCTGTTTAGAAAAAGCATCCACTACCACCCATATAACGGTGTTCCCGTGGCTGGGAGGGAGGTCCGTAATAAAGTCCAATTTCGCTCTGCCCCCGAGAATTTCTTTGACAGATAGGCCAGCGGGTGTAACTTCCCGTCCTCCCCCTCTTGGAGGATCACGGCCCCCATTGCTACGTCCGAGGAGTCTACTTGTACAGTAAATTGCTTAGAAGGGTCAGCATGGGCCAGTACTGGTTCGGACGTAAACAACAACTTTAGTTTGTCAAATGCGTCTTGACAGGGGGGAGTCCACAGAAGGGGCGTCCCCGGGCGGCTCGCCGCTTTTCCCCCTTGTTTGGTTTTCAACAAGTCAGTGAGGGGCAACGCCACTTTAGCAAAATTGGGGATGAAAGTCCTGTAAAAATTAGCGAACCCTAAGAAACTTTGCAGTTGCCTCCTGGTGCGGGGAGGTTCCCAAGCCAGCAAGTCGCGCACCTTGCCAGGGTCCATCTCAATCCCAGCCTGGGAGACACGGAACCCCAAAAACTCCACCGCATCGCGGTGGAACTCACATTTCGACAGTTTAGCAAACAACTGGTGCTTCCGCAAGCGGTTGAGCACTTCGCGGACCAGATCAGCATGACTCTCAACATTCTCAGAGTACACAAGAATATCATCAATATAAACCAACACCCCCTGGTACAATAAATCATGCATAATTTCATTAATCATATTCATGAACACGCCCGGAGCGCGGCGAGGCCGAACGGCATTACGGTGTACTCAAACTGCCCCAGGGGGGTATTAAAGGCCGTTAAATATTCGTGCCCCTTCTTGATCCGAACTCGGTAATAGGCTTCCCTCAAATCCAATTTCGTAAAAATCCGTGCCTTCCCCAAATGGCCCAACAAGTCTTTAATCAGGGGGAGCGGGTAGGCATTGCAGGTAGAGACCGCGTTCAACCCACGGTAGTCAGTACACAAACGTAGCGAACCGTCCTTTTTTTTTACAAAAAGGACCGGGGCCGCCAATGAGGACGTGGCCGGTCTAATAAAACCCCTCGCCAGGTTCTTATCCAGAAAATCCCTAAGCTCCGCCATTTCCCGGGGGCTCATGGAATAAAGTTTGGCTTTGGGGAGTGGTTCCCCTTTCTTCAATTCGATGGCACAGTCAGTTTTACGGTGGGGAGGAAGTTGGTTGCACTCGACCTCTGCGAACACATCCGCAAAGTCCCGATACTCAGGAGGGAGCGCTGCCCCCCCCGATCCCAAAGCGGCCACAATCCCCGTACTTGGGGGATCCCGCGGTCGGGCGTGCTGCTCGCAGGCGGGAGAGGTAAAGTCCACAGTCCCTTCTTTCCACTTCACTAGGGGGTCATGCTCCGTCAACCAATCCAACCCCAACACACAAGGGAAGGCAGAATGAGGGGCTACCAAAGGCTGGATTTGCTCCCAATGTTTTCTTATGTCCAAGTCCATTGGGCGCGTTTTCGCTGTGGCCTCCCCTCCGGGAGCACATTTCCCGTCTAATTGGGTGATTGGCAAGGGTTCCCTCAGCGGCACCTTTCCCACCCCCAAAGTCTCGGCCAGTGCCGGGCTCACTAGGGATTGGGTGCACCCCGAGTCCACGATACACCGGACTCCCACTGTTTTCCCCGACTTGGGGTTGGAGAGCTTGGCAGGCAGGAGTAGCAAGGGGGAATCACTCACCACGCGTTTGCCCCTGTTGGCGGCCTGCTGGCGGGGCGCCTTTACAGCAGACCGTCCTCGTTTCCCGACTGCTCCTCGGCTTGATCCTCGTCCTCCAGCCCGCTTCCCTCCTCCGAGTCGTCCACTGCTGGCACGGTCGCCACTGGCACCAGGAGAGACTTGGCACTTTTCTTTGGAGTGGTTTTCTTGGCAGGCTGGGCTTTCGGTGGGGCGCTGCTCACGGCCCTCGGAGTCGCTGTTGCTTTTGTCGGGCAGTGTGCGAGAAAGTGCCCCGCTTGGCCGCAACCCAAGCACAGCCCCTTTTCCATGCGCCGGGTGCGCTCAGACGGCTCCAACTTGGCTCGGGGCTTGGCTTTCGCCGGGGTGGAAGTTTTCGCCACGGTTTTGCCTGCCAGGACCTGCACCATCGAAGCTCGCTCCAATCGATTTTCCATCTCCCCAGCCAATTGGACCCACCCTTCGACTGTAAGCGGGTCTTCCAGGAGGAGGCATTTGTCTGCCAGAGTAGGATTGAGGCCTCCCACAAACGACAGCACGCGTTGGGGTTCCGTCCAGTCCGGCACCGAGGAAGCCAGCTCCTTAAACTCCCTGGCGTACTCGACCACTGACAACTTCCCTTGCCGGTGAGCCCTGAGTTTTTTCTCCGCGGTCTCTCGCTCGAACGGTTCCACGTACATCTGGCGCAGGGCTCTCATAAAATGGTTGTAGTCACGGATGGCTTGGGGGTGATAGCGGTACAAGTCCACGAACCACTTGGCTGCTTTGCCTTCTAGGGCTTGACCCACGAAACGCACTTTCTCCGCGTCGTCCTGGAAAGTGAACCCCATTTCCATCATGTAGGCCTGGAGGTGCACCAGGAACGTAGGAAAATCGGAGGGGTCTCCGGAAAACTTAGCCTTGAATTTATAGGTGCTCCGCATTTCCACACCCCGGAGGTGGGCCGGTAGGCGCCCCGGGCCCCAATCCGCCGGTGCCGGGGCCGGTACTGGGGGTCTTGCACCACGGCCGATGCCTCGTCCTCTCCCCGCCGCCACTCTTGCTCGTTCCGCTGCCCGCGCCGCCTCTGCTGCTCGCGCTGCCGCTCGCGCCGCTTCGCGCGCCGCTGCTGCCGCCGCCGCCTCGGCTCCCGCAACGTCCGCCGCCGCCGCTGCTGCTGCCGCCGCCGCTGCATCCTCGCCTCCGTCCGCGCCGTCCCCTCCGGCCCCATCGCCGCCCGCGCCGCCTTCGTCCTCTCGCTCCTCGTCCTCGCCTTCTTGTTCTCGCTGCGCTCTCGCTCGAGCCCCTGCCTCCGCCTCGATTTCCAGCTGCGCCCTGGCCCTGGCCAACGCCTCAGCATCCGCTGCCGCTTGCGTGTCCGCCATGCCGTGTTCCCGCAGTGCAAGCCCACCACTCACTCTTCGCAGGCTGGTATCGTGCGCACCACCACCGAGCACCTCCTTCAGCAGGCGTTGCGTTCGGCGCTTCTCCTCCGGATCCAACCGACCCGAAAGATCCTGCAGCCAGTTAGTCACCCTGTCCAGCTTGTACTGCAAGTCCTGTGTCTCACCCACAGGCTCCAGCGCGTAGCTAGGCAGTCCCAGGTGCTCCGGCCACTTCTCATCCCCAGTAGGGCGGTCGTATCTAGACAATCGCCTGCGTTGGGTGACGTGTCGTTCCAAAAATTCCTCGGGCCCCGGGGTTGTCCCCGAGATTGCCCGCATCATGCCCGAGCTGTGCGGGCCGGCACTCGCGCCGTCGCCCTGGGAGAGGTCCCAATCCAGGCCCTCTCCCTGCTCAGAAAAAGTATGTCCCTCGCCCTGCATTTTGCAGGTGAAAGGAGTTGTGAGATTTGACTTGATGTCAGACGCACAGGAAACTCACAACAAAACTTATTCAAAAGAAAATAGTTTTATTGATTAGCACTATACGCATTGGACTGAAAGTCAAATCTGACTCGAAGCCAGATTTGCCTCAGCTTATCAATACATTTCTCCCGCCCAAAACTTGACAGTTCCCAAGGAGGGGGGTTAGTGAAGAAAGACATATGTGAAACAAAAACAGGATTCCAAACTCCCATCCTTGAGAGAGGTACAAACAACCCTGTGAGCCCACAACAAGATAAGGTTAGAATAACATCACTATTCTATTTTATTGCTTACAAACTACAAGGCCGGGGCTAGCAGGCGCCAGGTCCCATTAAACAATATAACTGACATGGAGGAACTCAGGCTAATTTATGACAGAGATTCTACAATCCTGACACTAAGGTGACCAGATCTTAACATTGGTAAAGCGGGACACCATTGACCAGGGCGGTTCTAGATTGAAAATTTGGTCTATATAGAACAACAAAAAGATTCATAGAATGCATGGAGCGCAAAAATAGTACTGTAATATATATATATATCTTTAAGTTCAACATAAGTACAATTTGCCAGGTGCCCCCAGATGTCCCTCCAAAAGTGGGACAATCTTACGCTAGAGATCAGCAGCCGGGGCCAGTGGGCAGGCCCCAACAGGGGAGGGGAATGGTCTTCTCAATGGACAATGGCTCAAAGCCCCACCCTAATGCTTTTAAGAACACATTTCCCAGAAGGGCAAACGGATTCCAGAAAACTGTACCATCAATGGGCTCGTTGGAGTATTTATTAAGGCGAAAAAGAGGTTAGGGATTTGTTGATGGCTGCAAGAAAGGGGAGGGGGGGATCTGCGGTGGCCATGCGCAGAGCTCTGGAGGGCTGCAAAGCCCGGCGTGAAGGGTCACATGACTGGCTGCCTGCATTCCCAGGGAAGCCTGCACCCTAAACCCAGCCGTCTCCAGGTCTTGCCTGGCTTGGAGGAGGAGTGGAGGGGCGGATTTGCCAGGAGGCTCAGCAGGCCGAAGCCGGGGGCCTCAAAATGCAGGGAGCCTCCAGCCAAAGTGCCTCAGACCTCCGGCCCAGTCCTGGGCCTCTCTTGCACGGGCCCTCACAACCGTCTCCAGCAGGTTTCCCTGCACTCCATTTTAGAATAATACCGCCTCAAGCTGATAACTCCACACCAGTGTAGCCCACATGGTTTTCATCGTAGCAGAATATTCTATTTTATTCAACGGTTTAGGACCAGACCCCGTGGGGCAAAAGGTGGCATGCAGTGGCATGCAGAAAAAAATCAAACCCCCCCCCCCACAAATTTGCAAGATTTATTCCATGCGCTGGTCACCCTGTACATTTGGAGGCCTGTTCGCCCGTGTATTGCTGTCGGGATGCAGGGAACTGTTTTGCCGTTATCAATGAGATTTATACCTTCTTTTCATCCTCCACAAAGAGGTGGGCAATTCTACAATCATTTTATTTATTTGTTTGTTTATTTATACCGCCCTTCCCTACGGCTCTGGGCGGTTTACATAAAACACTATCAAAATCAATATAACTGTATAACAAGAACAACAACACATCAACTGGAACAATTAGAACGGCACTTGCAGCCCCAGTCAAAAGTGCCTAAATATTAGTCCAACGCCATGTGGGAGGCAGATGGAAAAGCCACAGCAGTGACAGTGCTGTCATTTGAGAGGGAGGCCTGAGAGACACTAGTCTGTAGAAAACGTGGGGGCATTCCCTGTCAGATCCATCGTTAGTAAGAATACTGTCACTGTTTTGGACAGTTGTTAAGCTGTTTTATCTCCCTATTTTGTGCACCATGAACTTTTCTCTTTGCTTCGTGCAGAAGCAGCTTCTCGCCACACTTATTTTGGATTATTGCTTGAGTTTTGTGCAGTGGCATGAAGATTTTAGGCCCAACACCCTGGCGCTGGCTGTCATTGTCCTCTGAGGTTAACGGGAAGGGTGATGTGAAGTTTCAAGCAAACAATCTTTTGCAGAAAATGGCAGAACCGGAATTTGTGTTTATGCTGCATTTTCACAAGGTCAGCAAAGCCATTCAGAAATCAGGACTGTTCCTGAGTACTTGTGCAAGATTGCACAGCTCACTTCAGGATCTTTTAAGCAAAATTAGACAAGATTGTCAAGAACTGGAGCCACAAGCAAAAGCCACCTTGCCAAATGTCAGCGAGGGATCTTCACAGGGGAGACAGAGAGTAAGGACAAGGGAGACAAACAGATTTCGATGAACTTTGGGGTGATGAAGCTGTAAGGCTAGAAAAATATTGGTTTTTTTTTTTAATCTCTAGTGCATTTGATGATTTGAGTTCATTTGTTTATTTATTGAATCAGTTTATATACCAGCCCTCACTGATGTCTCAGGATGATGCACATCAAACCAGTAGAATAGAACATAAATCAAACCATTTTTAACAGCCTCAGGGAAGGGCGGTATAAAAATGTAATAAATAAATAAGGTTATAATAGTCAAAACAGTCAGCATCAAACATTACTTGGGGGCACTGAACAGCATGGTGATAGAAACAATCAAGAGAGGAGAAGACCATGAACTTGGGACATCTCTTAATCTGTACTTTAAAACTGTCTCGGTTACACTGTCCCTGTCAGGTAATGATGATCATCTTGTTAACACTTCCCAGGTTATAAAACTTGTAAACTGAAGGGTGTTTTTTTTTTTTTTTAATAGCAGTAAACTTACTATTTCATTTCCTAAAAACACCTGCATATTCCACAAAATATTGACAATGGTTATTGCAAAAGTTTTTCACAGTCTTAATTTTAAAATGTATGCATCTTTCCTAACCACCATGGTGTCTAGCAATAAATTCTTATGCATTTTAGAGAAGGTCAGGATTGTAAATAGCAGAATTTTACACACTCCACATCATCCTAGGCTTTAATCAGTTTGGTTTAAAACGGTCTCGACTCTTCCCTCTTCCTTGGGTTGTGAGGGGGGGCAGGCAGCTGGGGAGGCCTCACAAGTGGGATAGCCTCTCTTCATCCAAATCTGGCACCGGGTTTGTGCAAACGGCATTTCTGGCTTTTCCCCAGACTGAGATCTTATTTGGAAAACAGAGCCATTTTTCTAGGGATCTCTGGCTGATCAAAAACGATCGACCGGCCCTCAGTTGGGCTGAGAAGGCCCCAGGTGAATATTCGGAGGGCCCGGGACAACCAGGAGATTCGCCCCTGGGAGCAAAGAGCCCTGCGAGGGGCACAAGCAGATAAGCAGTTCCTCGGATAGGTAGGACCCAGGCCACGTAGAGCCTGAAGGGTCAAAACTAAAACCTTGACCTCGATCCAGAAGCAAACTGGCAACCAGGGCAGTCGTTCCAGCACAGGCTGGATATGGACCCCCCCCCCCCCAAGATGTCCTAGTGAGGACCTTCGCAGCCCACGGATGTGCGTGAGCGCTAGATATCCGTTCACCCCGGAAGGGGAGACCACTAAATTCAACCTGAGTTCTCACAACCGAATCCTAACGGAAGTTCAACTGCCCTCCAGCCCCCAGCCCCAGAGCCCATGCTGGCTGCTCCAAGCCTTGACCCCCAAGCAGACCGCCTGGGAAGAAGAAGCTGCCACCCCCCCTACCCAAACCCTCACAAGGAGGAGATGCGGCCCTGGCTTGATTTTATTTCTGCCAGAGACCCATTTGGGGCGGCTCCTGTGCTACAAACATGGTCCTGGGAGGTACGAACTTGATGTCCGGGGCAGCTCCAGCCCTGGTCGCATCCCCCACCCCCTGGATGCGAGGGGTGGGTGAGAACATGGTTCCTGCCCACCCTGACTCCAGAACCTGGCTTACTTTGTTCCCTAAAACGAAGCCCAAGAGCTTTTCAAAACCTCGGATGGATTTGGGGAGTGGCTGGACGCGCAAGACCTTGTATGTTCCCAGCTGGGCCAGAACCAACCCTGCAACCAGGGGCAGAAATGCCCCCGCAAATGTCAAGGGCTTCCTTCCCCTTCTCCCCCTTGCTCGCCCCCAATGAGGCTGCTCCCTGGCACTCAGGAAGAATTTGCATCTTCACCTGGAAACTGCGCTCCAAGTTAAAAATGGTTTGCAGTCAGATGGACGTTCAATTCTTCAGACCTTCACGTCACTACTAGCACAGATGACTCAGACCAAGGGTCTAGGATCAGGGGTAGTCAAACTGCGGCGAATGCTGGCAGGGGGCTCCTGGGAATTGTAGTCCATGGACATCTGGAGGGCCGCAGTTTGACTACCCCTGGTCTAGATCCTTTCTTTGAACCAGGGGTTCTGGGGTTCTGACAGAGCTGTTGCAAACTGCAGGCAGAACCAACCACAAATTGTCAGGGAGCAACATTATGCTTGGCGCCCATAGTACGCCTTCAATGTTTCAGACTCCATCTCTTAAATCAATTGGTGGGCACTAGGAAAGGTGAACAAGCTCAACGGCACCCACTTTTTGCCCATCTGCGCCTCACCTACTCGGCCTGGTTGTTGTGCCGAGATGGGGAAGGTGCAGGAGCCAGAAACAAGAGTCCTGTCCAGGAGGTCAAGAGCCAGGGAGACAGTTCACACAGCAAGTGGGGTAGAGAGTGGAGCAAAGCTGAGCCGGGGTCAGGAACCAGAGAAACAGTCAATGACAAACCTTAGTCAGAAGCCAGAAGCAAAGTCAGAAGTTGAGAGCCATGAGTCTGGAGCTGGGGCTATAGTCAGAAGCCGATGCCAAGAGTCTGGAGCCGGGAGTGTAGTCAAAAGTCTGGGCGAAATCAGGAACCGGGAGTCAGGCAGGCAGAGCTTCACTGTAGTGAACTAGAACCAGGGACTGTTTGAGGAGACAGGCAAGGGATGCTCTCTCAAGGCCCTTCTGAAATACAGCCAAGGCAGGTGGGGCAGTCCTCAGCCAGAGGGCTTGCAGTTGGTCCTAGTCCTCACCAGAACCAGGTACAGCTGAGCCCCATCTACCCTGACAGCGAGCTGCCAGGTGTGCCGATCTCCTGACAGCTGCCTTCCCATCCAAGGATTCTGTGAGTCTAGTTCAGCAGTGGAAGGGGCTGCCTAAGGAGGTGGGGAGCTCCCCCTCACTGGCCGTCTTCAAGCAGTGGCTGGACAGATCCTTCTCCTGGATGCTGGAGGCTGATCCTGCAGGGGGTGGGACTAGATGGCCTGCATGGCCCCTTCCCACTCTAGGATTCTAGGAGTCTAGTTCAGCCGTGGAAGGGGCTGCCTAAGGAGGTGGGGAGCTCCCCCTCACTGGCGGTCTTCAAGCAGCGGCTGGACAGATCCTTCTCCTGGATGCTTGAGGCTGATCCTGCACTGAGCAGGGGGTGGGACTAGATGGCCTGCATGGCCCCTTCCCACTCTAGGATTCTAGGAGTCTAGTTCAGCAGTGGGATGGGCTGCCTAAGGAGGTGGGGAGCTCCCCCTCACTGGTAGTCTTCAAGCAGCGGCTGGACAGATCCTTCTCCTGGATGCTTGAGGCTGATCCTGCACTGAGCAGGGGGTGGGACTGGATGGCCTGCATGGCCCCTTCCTACTCTGGGATTCTAGGAGTCTAGTTCAGCAGTGGAAGGGGCTGCCTAAGGAGGTGGGGAGCTCCCCTCTCTGGCCGTCTTCAAGCAGCGGCTGGACCGATCCTTCTCCTGGATGCTTGAGGCTGATCCTGCACTGAGCAGGGGTGGGACTAGATGGCCTCATGGCCCCTCCCCACTCTAGGATTCTAGGAGTCTAGTTCAGCCGTGGAAGGGGCTGCCTAAGGAGGTGGGGAGCTCCCCCTCACTGGCAGTCTTCAAGCAGCGGCTGGACAGATCCTTCTCCTGGATGCTGGAGGCTGATCCTGCACTGAGCAGGGGGTGGGACTAGATGGCCTCATGGCCCCTTCCCACTCTAGGATTCTATGGTCGTATGATCCTTGGGGGTCCATTCCTGCTTCTCTCCTGTGAATGGAGCGTTGACGCTTGAAAGTTCATCCTGTTGGCGTCTCGGGTGCTCCTTGCTCCACTCCCACCCCCCAGCCAGGCATTCCAGAAGCAGAACACAAAAAACGTACAAAAACACAACTGTGCTTAAATAAAGCTGCTTTCGTAAAAAATAGTTTTTATTGTCAACAACAACTGGAGAATTAATTCAGGTCACTTCTTGGACAAGTAGCAGAAAAAACCCGGAGAGAAACCTTTACATGGATCTCTACAAGCTGGTTAAAGCTACACCCTGGACTTTTTGCCTTTTTAAAAAAGTTAATCTATTTTTTTAAAAGTAAAACCTGAAGAACGGAGATGGGAGGCCTAAGAATTAATGTGTTCAAGTAAAGGAGAGGATGCGAAGGGCAGCACAACGTGGTCTCCTGCTGTGCGCTGAGGAGATGGTCAAAATGAAAGGACGAGAAGGAAGGAAGAGGGCAGTTCTTTGAGAGTCTTAATCAGGGAGGGGGCGGAATCCACAAAAAGGCCACCAGGCGACCCTTCTCTGTTTCCCACCAACAGCCGGACAATCCTAAGAGGGGCAGAACTCTGACCTGGACTGGTCGGTGCATCCCTGGGGGTGGGAGCCGATGTCTAGTTTTCGCCCGTCTCTTAGGAAATACCCGTGGGCAAACTGGCCAGGGAGAGCCATGGGCCAGCTCCCCCCTTGGCCAGAAGGAGCCGGGTAACAGCCCAGCATGCAGCACGTGACGATCAACTTCCCCTCCGACCGTTCTTCTACCAAAAGCAACTCAATATATTTAGCATTCACTTCTCACAACAAAAAAGGTGCTTGGAAATCCACACTGCTGAGTCCTCCTCAAAAACAAAAGCACAAAGTACCACAAAACTTTCCCACGGCATCCAGTATGCAGCTGAGTAGGCAATGAGGGAGGAGGGGAGGGGGGTCAGTTCTGTTCAATAAATATATATATTTTAATATTCCCTTTATAAAGGAAAGAGAGAGGGGTGGGGAATGTTTCACCATAAAGGAAACAACTGACCTCAAAATCGCCAGGAAGAGAAAGAAGACCGAAGAAACAGCTACATCAGTTCAAAGTCAGCTCCATGCTAAAGTCAATTCATGAGAAGTCATTATGACCTCCTTAAGGCAGAAGGGCTTTGGAATCAGGGTCCTATTCAAAACTCCGGAGTTCATAGAAAAAATAGTATTCTTTTACTTAATTTTAAAGGTCTTTTTCTTTTTTTTGTCTTGATTAAAAATGCTACTAGGCAACCTACCTGCACTTTTTAAAAAGATCACACGCACAGACGCACACACAGAGGCCATTAACAAGCTGGTGGGGGGGGGGCCCAGTCCCAAATACTCTCCATCCAGAACTGAGCCTGCACGCCCAATGCAGACTGAGCCCCTTGTGCCAGGAGGTGCTCCAGTGCCCCCCTCCCTCCTGTGCAATGGGGTCAGGGCCGGGACTGGGAACGCTGCCCACAGTTCTCTCGGTAGGGAGAGGACCAGTGGCATGGGATGACGGAAGACGGCCACTGGCCGGGGGACGGGGAGAGGGGATTCACCCCGGCTGAGACACCCTCTGCAACCCGAGGCTATCGTGCCGTGCCAACAAGCCAAAAGGGAGGGGACTGAAAGCGCCATTATACAAAACCCCAAAGAGCCTCACCCTGGAGGCTCCCTTGGGGGAATCTCTGGAAATGCAATTTTATACCGATTACAGAAAGACCCCTTAAAAGCAGATCCCAAGTTATTAAAACAGGATTAAAAAGACAGGACAATTTCTAGATCTATTTTAGTCAATATCAGATGAACTGTATGCTGACGATGGAACGATACACTATGTGGAATCCTGACCGGGACCATCGTGCTGGAACGATCCACAGCAATGGGGAGAAGGGCACAAGGGGGGTTTAAATACAGACTGAGATTTGTGTTTGCAAGGGCAGAAGTCCCAGGACCATGTTCTTTTATACTTTTTTTTGGCCATGCAGCCAAGCCTTAAGAATCAAAAGAAACTGTGTCTACACTGGAGACTAAGAACCCTAAAACATCCGTTTGCCACCAGTGGTGGTGGATGCTGACCGATGTCCTGGCCACAGGAGACCTGTGGGGAAAACCTCCAGAAAATTAAGTTGCATCTAACCCAGCAGAGGAGCCGAAACACTCAGTTGGGGCAGGGAAAAGGGGTGGAGACGCGCCGTTTTCGGTATTTGGGGGTTATATATAAAGCTTACCATCATAATGGCAAAATGCTGTCAACAAAGGGAATGGAGTACCCTGGAAGGTGGCAGGCGTCAGCCCCTCGTGGGTTGAAGCCTGATCTAGGACTTCTGACCTGGCTTTGCAACTAAAACAATCCCCATTGTGTCCTTCTCCTCTGTAAAAGAAGGGAGGGAGATGAACATCGGCACAAGATGGATATTCTGATCATAATTATATAAGTTTATAATTAAATACATGTAAAAATAACGATTTGTTGTCCAGCATAATTTGACTCCATGTATTACCAGATAAACTATATCTTCTGTTACAGAAATAATCCCGTCTTTTAATACTATTTTAAATAACATGTTAATAGCATGGGAATAATATTCATTACGAGGCCTTTCTATCATCACCCTCCCTCTCCCCTCCTCAACGGTAGAGCCACTTCAGGATCCTCCCCAACACTCAGAGGCGAGGGGAGGAGGAGGGCCAGCCCCCATTGCAGGCGCTGACGGATCAGGGGGTTGGGGGGGGGGCTGACTGTCTTGCAGGTGCTGCGGCCGGAGCCTCGCCTGGCATTCCCCCCCCCCTTTTGCTTGTTGACACACGGCTGGGTGCAGCCCATTTCCCCCCCCCCCCCCCGTTTCCTTGTACTGCACAACATCTCCAAGGCTCTCGCACCACACGTCAGCCCCCTCCTGCCCAGAACTCCACGGCCCTCAGGATGCAAAAGAGCCGCGGGGTAAAGCTGCACCTGCACAGCCCCATGTCGTTCCTAAGCTCTCCTGATGCCAGCAAGGGTGCCCCTGAGCAGCCACTGCCTTGAGGAAATGGCAGAAGTTTTATCTGCTGGAACTGGGGGGGGGGGGGATGGCAGGGAGAATGAATCAGGGGAGTTAATTTCTTCAAAAATACATTCTATATCTCCACATACAGGATTTGGCTCCAGTTAGGGCTTGGGTACACACAATAAACTGCAGCAGACAACTAAATCAGAGGGGGAGAAGGAGGGCCGGCCGCCCTCACAGGTGCTGCACCCAGAGGTGCCTGTGAGACTGACCCGCCCTCCCCGCCCCACCCCCACCCAGGTAGGAGGAGGATCCCGAAGCATTGGGAGGGGCGCTGTGGGGCTCTCAAACGGATGACATTGCCTAGGCCAAAGCTCTGCATTCCAAGGATGGAATAAACACTCTTAAGAGAGGGGACCCCACCCCACCCTGCCGTGGCCAGGCACACCCAAACCAATCTCCCCAAAGTGGCTGAGCCAGCAAGCAGAGCTGCCGGGGCTGGGGCTGAGGGTGCAGTGCCCCGGCGGACATCCAGTGCTCCCCCCGCCCACCCGGGAGTGAGGACCCTGAATTTGCCCTGCCAGCGAGCCAGCCTACGACCCTAGCACCCTGAAAACGCCCGATTCTGTAGGAAGTGGCCCAGCCATTAGGCAGGGCAGCCGGGGACAGAGCGCCAGGCGTGGTGCCTGCAAGAGCAGCCGGCCCTTCTCCCCACCTGCCTCCTGGCTGGGAGAGAGAATCCCAAAGCCTTCTGCGCCCTGTTGCCCTTCCTTGCCGTCCCCACAGCTCTGGAGACGGGGGGGCTTCATACAAAGGCCTGTTCTTTGGCAGCCAAGTGGGGGGGGGAAGAGGGCACACCCAGGGGGGCCCCCCGTGGCCTCCCATTTCAAGGCATCTGCTGCAGCTTATGGCTTTTATCCAAGATCTAACTGGTTGGGCTGGCAGGGGTGGTGCAGCGGGAAGGGGCCCCTGCCACGGCACCACCGCTGAGCTCTGCTCCTGCACTGCTGCTGAGTGCTGCAAGGAGTCACTATTTCGTGGGAGGAGGCTGGGGCGGCAGGGGCTGCTGCTGCTACCCATGGTGCTCATCTGAGTCCCGCACGAGGGTTGAGTGCTCCGGTGCGCTTTGGCTGCTTTGGCGAGCACTGGTGCCCAGGGTGGGGAGGGCCGCCTCGGTAGTTGGTGCTTGCCAACTACTCTTGCTGCGGCTGCCTTGGAGAGAGCTACTTGCTCGTGGGGGGGGGGGAGGCAGGGCTGGCAGCCAGCCCCTGAGCACGCACTTCAAGTTACTTCCCCTTACAAAATGCCCCCTGAGCCAAAAAATCTGCAAAGAGAAACCGGGGTTCTCCTGGAGCCCAAACGCTGACTAAGCTAGAAGTATTTTTTTGGCTTTTTCTGGTTTGTTTTGTTTTTTGTTTTGTTTCTGTTTTTTCCCATCCTAAGAAAAAACACACGGCTGAGCACTGAAAACAGTTGACTCCTTCCCTCCCTCCACCCCCCCCCCAAAGATCTTTAAAAATATATTTTAAAAAAATATCTCAAGCCAAACACATCTAAAAAAGGCTAAAGCCAACTTGGACAGAAAACCAGGGTCTTGTGGGAAGCAGGGCAAGGATGGGGGGGGGGAAGGGGCTGCTACAGCAATTGAGGGTGGGGGGAGGGGTGGGGGAATCCCTATCTACTCAAAACCCAAGTTAAATATCTAAAACGGGATGAAAAGAGGTTAAAACATTTGAAACACAAAACTCTTATTTATATCAATAAAAGACAACAGATTTCAAATAGTTAAAAAAAAAAACCCTCAAAACGGCAGGGACTGTAACTGAATGCCTAAAACAACCGAAAAAACCCTCAAGAGCGGACCGGCGGGGGGCGGGGGGGGCAGGGGGGGGGAGGGGTGTTATTGCCTTTCAAATGCGTCCGTCAGTCCAGATGCTGGACGTGCAGCGCGACTATTTTAAAACCGATGACCAGGGGGGCTCCCGGTCCCATTCCTGGCGCTTCAGTTCCTCCTTATAGCAGCAGGAGCAGAAGTTGCCGGTTTTTGGGTGTCCGTAGAAGCTGCAGTCGGGCTGCCTGCACTTGTTCTGCTGCGCGTGGACCAGCAGCCGCATGGGATGGCAGGCCCCGCTGTGGCCCCGGGGCAGGCTGCCGTCCTGCTCTGCGCCCTCCGGGAAGCCGTTGTCGTGCGGAACCGGCCCGGATGCCCCGTCGCAGTCCGGCGGCGCGGAATTGGGCAGCGTGTCCATTTCGGGGGGAGAGAACCGCCCCAGGTGGGGAGGGCTGGAGGGGGGAGGGTGCCCCTGAGTGCAGTGCCTGGGCAAGGTGGCGTAAGCGGGCAGAGGGGCGCAAGGACCGCGGCCACCTGCCTGCGAGTGTCGTGGTAGCTGGGCGGGTGGGAGCTTTCCAGGTGGTTCACCATGGAAGGACGGGGAATGGTGAAGACCCCCGAGTAGCTGGAGGGGAAGCCAGCCATCCTTGGCGCCCACGGGCGGCCCGGTCCGGCCTCGGGATGGCGTAGGGGGTCAGCACCGGGGAGCGCAGCGGGTTCCTCAGCAGGACCTCCTCGCCCTTCGGAGGCTTCCCCTCGGCCTCGTGCTTCTTGGGGGCCGGGCCGTTCCGCAGCCCCTTCTTCTCCGCCGCCTTCTGCTTCTGCTCAGAGGCAAAGCGGTCTTCTGCGTCGGAGAGGTAGCGCTGGATCATCTCCTCCTGGTACTGGTTGCCGGTTGCTGGTCTTGAGCCGCCCGGCAAAGATGAACTTGCGCTCCCCTTGCATGGCCGCCCGGAAGATGCTCAGGCTGAGGCGGACATCGCTGCTGTACTTGGAGGGGTCGGCCTGCTTGTCCCCGGACGCCTTGTCTGCCGGGTCCGCCTTCTCGGCAGGACTCCCCGGATCTCGGGCCCGGCCGCGGCGTCCCTCCTGACTGCCCTTCCTGCCCTTGAGGGAGGCCTTCTTCTTCTTCTCGGCCGCCTCCCCCTGCCCGTTGCTGGCGGCCCCCCCTCTGGCCGCCCGGCTGTGCATCAGGCCCCCCATGTTCTTCTTCAGCTTGCTGCCCAGGGTTTTGCCAAAGCTGCCCAGCTTGTTGGCACCGAGTCTGCCCGCTTCTTGTCCTTGTCCCGGAGGTCCCGCTCCTTCTTTGGCTTCTCCTTGCCGCCGCTGCTGCCGAACTGCTGCACACAGACTCCTTGTCCGAATCCCCGAGTCGGCAGCCGAGCGGGCCTCGTCCCCGGCAGAGGCCGTTGGAGATTCCGGCTGCGCCAGAGGAGCCTGGAGAGAGGAGGAGAAGGAGGCCCCCGTGATCCTCCAGGCCACAGATTTCGCGGGGCTGCGGAGGGGGGGAGCCGTCCCACGGGGAAAGGGCGGGATCGGGGGGCAACAAGACTGCGCTTGGGAACATGCCTGACTGTGGACATCTCTGACCCCTTCCAAAGGCTCAGAGGGAGAGGGAGCCGGGGTGGCAGAGCAGCGGACAGAGGGGGAGAGGAGGGCCCCGGGTTCGAATCCCCACTTCTGCTGGGGGGGGGCTCTCTGGGTGGCCGTAGGCGTAGCCACACCCTCGGCCTGACCTCCCTCAGAAGGCTGTTGTGAGAGAATGGGCGAATGGGACGGCCAGTGCTCTAAAGCCACTTTGGATCCCAGTGAGAAAAATCAACACAGTCAAATGCAATGCGGGGAGAGGCACCCACTGTCGGACCAGGATACAGGGAAACCCTGGGGCCCACCCCCCAGCTCGCCTGGGGTCCATTACTCTCTCTCGGCATCACCTAAGGGAAACCCTGCCCACCACCCTGAGGTCCCTGGATGAATGGGGGGCAACGCAGTGAAAGGCAGCCCCTGGGAGTGCAGGACATCTGCCGCAGGACCTACAGGGGAGCTTCTTGGGGCCCCTGGCCAGAGACGGTAGGGAGGGCAGCAAGACAGGCCATGGCAAGACCCCCTTGCAGGGCTAGCGGTGGAAGCAGCAGCACAGAGGCAGGGAGGGGACAAGGCAAGGGCAGGGCAGGATGTGAGCCTGGGAAGAAGGCAGCCAGAACGGACCCCCGTGGCCAGGCAGGCCAGGAAGGGAAGGGAAGGTCCCGAGGATCCCCCTACCTGTGTCTCGCACGGCAGAGTGATCCAGGTCACATCCATGTAGGCGTGCAGCAGCTGCAGCTTGGCCTCCAAGGAGAGAGTCACGCTGGAACGGCAGAAGGACAGCGAGGTCCACAGGAGCCTCCTTCCACTTGCTCTACAGCCTTCAGCAGGGCACAAGGAGCCAGTCTCTGGAGGTGGCAACCTCACCAAGCCCCCGCCACAGGTTAGCCCTTTGGCACCAGCTCCCCCTCCCCGGGAATCAGCAACTTCCTGACTGGGTTTGCAGCTCTTCTGTCAAGTTCAGCTCCCCGCCCCCCCCCCCCAGGCATGCAAGGCTGCCCTGGACCCCTGGGACGGCCCTTGCAAACGCCTGCAGCAGCTTCCTCCTTCAAGCACCGCCCAGGAAACAAGCAGCAGCCTTTCCCCCCCCCCCCCCCGCTCTCTCTCCAAGCTCCTCCCCTTCGGGCTTCCTGACTCCGCCTGTCAGAGCGCTTGGCCTCCAAGCTACGTTTTGGGCACAGCGTAAACTGCCCCTGGAGACGCCAGCTTGAAGGGCCAAGGCCGGCCCGCGGCTCACCTTGCCAGCTTCACGTTGTCGTGATCGTCTTGGTCCCAATCCCAGTCCAGGCCGGGTCCACGGCAAAGTGGACGGGGAGCAGCTTGTGGTCAGCGTCCGTCAGAGGGATCACAGCTGGGGGAGGCAGAGGGCAGAGAGCGAACCTCTCATGAGGGGGGCAGCCATGGATACCCCGCGGGGGCCGAGCAGGGGCAGCCCCCCACCATGGCGGAGGGGCCGGGGGGAGAGCGGCCGCATCCGGGAATCAGGGGCCTCCGTCCCAGCAACAGCTACACACCACAGGCTCAACCTCTCCAGCAGCTGGACAGTGTTTTGGGAAAGTACCCAAGCCACGCTTGGAGGTCCCCCCCTTGGAGGCTGTCAGACCGGAGGGGCCCACCAATCCTAGCCTGACACAGCCGCTGCCCAGAGAGAGGAGGGGAACAAGAATCCCAGCCAGGCACAAAGGAAGTAGCCCTCCCCGCTTTCCCGCTTACCTTCTTGGTGGGCTCCCTCTGCTCCATCGACACTAGGGCAGAGAAGTGAGCCTGGTCGTAGGCCAAGACTAAGGGGAACGGTGGCACATGCTGGCGGGGAACTCCAAGGGAAGATAAATGCCCCCAAAGGGAATGGGCGCAAATGCTGGAAGAGAAAAGCCATTGACAGGCCCCTCAAGTCAAGCGCGGGGAGGCTGTCCCCGTTACCAAGAGACCAGAGCTGCCTCCCACAGGCCAAGGGGAGCTGCCCTGCCCCTCACCTTCACCTCCAGAATCTCTCAGCATTGTGTCTGCCACCACCACAATGGGCCGCTTGAGCACATGAGCCAGCACAAAGACGTGGAATTCCTCCAGGCTCTCGTACACGGGCTCCTCGGCCACATCGACCCTGCAATGCACAAAGAGAGGCACTCCTGAAAGGCTGCCATCTGGCACCGCTGGGCGCCTAGACGGACCCCTAGGCAGTAACCAAAAAGCAGTAACCAAACCGGGGTGGAAGCTATAAGAGCCAGCGGGTGGAGGAGGTCAGGAGGGCAGACTTCTTATCTGGCGAGCCGGCTTGACTCCCCCTTCCTCCTCCTCCCCCACATGCAGCCAGCTGGGTGACCTCCGCCTCGACACAGCACTGATAAGGCCGTTCTGACCAAGCAGTGATATCAGGGCTAGCTCAGCCTCCCCTCCCTCACAGGGTGTCTGTTGTGGGGAGAGGAAGGGAAGGCGAATGGAAGCCACTTTGAGACGCCTTTGGGTAGAGAAAAGCGGCATCTAAGAACCAACTCTTCTTCTTCAGTAATCTCAGGGCTCTCTCAGCCTCCCCTCCCTCACAGGGTGTCTGTTGTGGGGAGAGGAAAGGGAAGGTGATTGGAAGCCCCTTTGAGCCTCCTTCGGGTAGAGAAAAGCGGCATCTAAGAACCAACTCTTCTTCTTCTTCAGTAATCTCAGGGCTCTCTCAGCCTCTCCTCCCTCACAGGGTGTCTGTTTGGGGAGAGGAAAGGGAAGGTGATTGGAAGCCCCTTTGAGCCTCCTTCGGGTAGAGAAAAGCGGCATCTAAGAACCAACTCTTCTTCTTCTTCTTCAATAATCTCAGGGCTCTCTCAGCCTCTCCTCCCTCACAGGGTGTCTGTTGTGGGGAGAGGAAGGGAAGGCGAATGGAAGCCACTTTGAGACGCCTTTGGGTAGAGAAAAGCGGCATCTAAGAACCAACTCTTCTTCTTCAGTAATCTCAGGGCTCTCTCAGCCTCCCCTCCCTCACAGGGTGTCTGTTGTGGGAGAGGAAAGGGAAGGTGATTGGAAGCCCTTTGAGCCTCCTTCGGGTAGAGAAAAGCGGCATCTAAGAACCAACTCTTCTTCTTCTTCAGTAATCTCAGGGCTCTCTCAGCCTCTCCTCCCTCACAGGGTGTCTGTTTGGGGGAGAGGGAAAGGGAAGGTGATTGGAAGCCCCTTTGAGCCTCCTTCGGGTAGAGAAAAGCGGCATCTAAGAACCAACTCTTCTTCTTCTTCTTCAATAATCTCAGGGCTCTCTCAGCCTCTCCTCCCTCACAGGGTGTCTGTTGTGGGGAGAGGAAGGGAAGGCGAATGGAAGCCACTTTGAGCCTCCTTCGGGTAGAGAAAAGCGGCATCTAAGAACCAACTCTTCTTCTTCTTCTTCAGTAATCTCAGGGCTCTCTCAGCCTCCCCTCCCTCACAGGGTGTCTGTTGTGGGAGAGGAAAGGAAGGTGATTGGAAGCCCCTTTGAGCCTCCTTCGGGTAGAGAAAAGCGGCATCTAAGAACCAACTCTTCTTCTTCTTCAGTAATCTCAGGGCTCTCTCAGCCTCCCCTCCCTCACAGGGTGTCTGTTTGGGGAGAGGAAAGGGAAGGTGATTGGAAGCCGCTTTGAGACTCCTTCGGGTAGAGAAAAGCAGCATATAAGAACCAACTCTTCTTCTTCTTCAGTAATCTCAGGGCTCTCTCAGCCTCCCCTCCCTCACAGGGTGTCTGTTTGGGGAGAGGAAAGGGAAGGTGATTGGAAGCCGCTTTGAGACTCCTTCGGGTAGAGAAAAGCAGCATATAAGAACCAACTCTTCTTCTTCTTCAGTAATCTCAGGGCTCTCTCAGCCTCCCCTCCCTCACAGGGTGTCTGTTGTGGGGAGAGGAAAGGGAAGGCACATGGAAGCCGCTTTGAGACCCATCTCACCAGTTCCTCTGGACAGCCAGCCACAGGGCAGAGGCTGAGGTCTTCATAAGAAACAACAGAAGAGGCCTTCTGGATCAGACCAGTGAAGGGCCACCTAGTCCAGGCTCCCGTCTCGCTCAGCAGCTGACCACCTTTCCGGATGACCACCAGCAGGCACAGAGGCCGAGGCCTTCCCCAGGCGTTGCCTCCTGGCTCTGAGTTCCAGAGGATTAGTGCCTTTAAATGCGGAGGTCCCCTCAGCTGCCATGGCTAGTGGCCACAGACTGACCTCTCCTGTGAATCTACTAAACCCCCTTTTAGAGCGGTGGGTTCCTGCGGCCATCGCTTTGTCCTCTGGCAGTGAAAGCCACCCTTGAATCGCTCTCCTCTGCCAAGAAGTACCTCTGTGAGCAGGAGATACAGCCCTAGAACGAGGGGACCTAAAGGGGCTCTGCCACCGGACCCCCCTCCAATAAGCAACAGCCGGGGAGCAGCTGCCCAAGAGCTCCCCAGAGCATCAGGGTGGTTCCAGATCTCCCCGTTCCCCTGCAGACCCCCTGGGCTAGACGTCTCTGACGGGAGCCCTCCCCCTCCTCCTGCAGAAGTCATGCCACTCACTCACTCTCTCACTCACCCGTTGGTGCCATACAGCATCCGTGGCTCAGTGGACGCCAGCTTGATGAGCTCCTTCCACTCCTTCTGCCATTCCTCTTCTGTGTAAACAAGGCCGGACTGGGGCGGGAGGGAAGAGCAGGAGAGAGGAATGAGAAGGGGCGAGGGGGAGCCCGGTGCCTGCCCTTCTGCAATGCCCTGCCCAGAGGCTGAAGCTCGAGGCTGGCCAAGGAGGCCATGCTGTGGAGCCCAGAGGATGCCAGGGGCTTATCCCCACCAGGAAGGGCCCTTCCAGAAGGCAGCCACTGACCTTGAGGGGCGGGGAGGGCGCCAGACTGCGGCTCTGAGGTTGGCTGCTCTCAAGAACACCCCCCGACCCAACGGGCTGGACACAGGGGACACCAGGGCTGGGCCAATGAAGCCTCCTTAGGCTCCCCTCTCAACGACCGACCCCCAAGGACCGCTCTGCCCCTACTCAGCAGCTGGTGCTTCCCACAACACAAACACCGTCCCGGCCCCTGAGCTGGTGGGGGCAGGCAGCTACTACAAGCCCTCTTCACCAAGAGCCTGGTCACCTTCAGGGACAGCTGTGGGGTGGGGTGGCCTAAAGGGAAATTCCATGTCCAGAGGCAGTCAAACTCAGAATACCAGTGGCAGGAGACAACAACTGGGGGAGCCCTCAGTCTTTATGCCCTTAGGAGGCTGGACCAGATGGATCCTTCGTAGTCTGACCCAGCAGGGCTCTTCTGAGGCTCTTCTCAGGGGAAGGCCTCGGCCTCCCTGCCCTGTGGCTGGCCCTGCAGAGGAACTGGCTGGCCCCTGGGGGAGACGGGAGGCTGGACTGGAGTGACTCTTCCTGGCCTGACCCAGCAGGGCTCTTCTGAGGGTCTTCTCAGGGGAAGGCCTCGGCCTCTCTGCCCTGTGGCTGGCCCTGCAGAGGAACTGGCTGGCCCCTGGGTGAGACGGGAGGCTGGACTGGAGGGACCCTCCCTGGCCTGACCGAGCAGGGCTCTTCTGAGGGTCTTCTCAGGGGAAGGCCTCAGCCTCTCTGCCCTGTGGCTGGCCCTGCAGAGGAACTGGCTGGCCCCTGGGTGAGACGGGAGGCTGGACTGGAGGGACCCTCCCTGGCCTGACCCAGCAGGGCTCTTCTGAGGGTCTTCTCAGGGGAAGGCCTCGGACCCTCTGCCCTGTGGCTGGCCCTGCAGAGGAACTGGCTGGCCCCTGGGGGAGACGGGAGGCTGGACTGGAGGGACCCTCCCTGGCCTGACCCAGCAGGGCTCTTCTGAGGGTCTTCTCAGGGGAAGGCCTCGGCCTCTCTGCCCTGTGGCTGGCCCTGCAGAGGAACTGGCTGGCCCCTGGGGGAGACGGGAGGCTGGACTGGAGGGACCCTCCCAGGCCTGACCCAGCAGGGCTCTTCTGAGGGTCTTCTCAGGGCGAGTGGGCTCCTTGCTGCCCCGGTCCCACCCCCACCTGTGCCCGAGACCGACCTCCTTGTTCTGCAGGGTCTGCTGCCATCTCCAGCGACGCTGAAGGGCCTCCCTTTCCAGGCCTTTATCCATGAGGGAATGAAGGGACTTGCGGAGCATCAGGTCCCGGTCGTGGAAACCCCACATACCTGTAGGCACAGAGCACAAGGAAAGTGCTTAACTGCACTCTGAACTCTGGGTTTCTTTTTCCTTGCAGACGTCAATGTATGCAAGGCCCAATGGCATCCCATCTGCAAGGCAGACCTTCCCAGAAACTTGAGAGCACCCCCAGCCTACAGAAAAAACTGAAATCTAAGATTTAGGGGATTAGCCCCCTCCCCTAACAGACAGCACCTGTAAATGAAAGAAAACCAAGCCTTACCAGTGCCTGTTAGGGGAGTTGTTAGATCATACAATATTGGCAGTCTTCAAGCCTTGGATTCTGCCAGTAATACGTCAAAGAGAGCAGCAGAGACTTTTCCACCACTGGCAGTCCTGCTACCAGGCGACACGCGTGACTCGCCCAGGCCCAGCTCTTGGCTACTGCCCAGGACAAGATACCTCACAAAAGCCAGTGCAGCGCTGTGGTAGCAGTTGCCGGTTTTATACCAATAAAGGTACTCTGAATCTTAATCAGTTGCCGGTGAGGACCTGCGAGGCCCACCCTGGAACCCCCACGCTGCCACAGAAATTTCCCACGTGGCCTTGGGCCAGCCACACACTTAGCCTAGCCTACCTGACAGGGCGGCTGCGAGGGTTAAATGGAGGAAGAGAAAGTGGTGTAATCCAACTTGGGTCTCCCCTAGGGAGAAAATTATAGCACAAAGGAAATAAACAAGAAATAGCTGAATATAGAGAAGCCAACAAAAAAGCTGGTTGTGTGGGAAAGAGCTGAGAAACCAGAGAGAGGGGAGGCTGTGCGGGCCGCTGTAGAAAAGTGTGTGTGTGTGTGTGTGTGTGTGTGTGTGTGTGTGTGTGAGGGAGGGAGGGAGGGAGGGAGGGAGGGAGAGGGGGTCACAGGCAAAGAAAGGTTGTTCCACCTACCCAGACTGGAACCACCTGGAGCTTTCCAAGGGAGAGGAGGGAAAACTGTTGATAAAAGCAGGCCGGTGTGGATGTGTTATGGAAGGAGGGGCGCAGGAGAATGGGAGAGGCTACGGGGGCTTTTCGGGAAGGGAAAGAGGAAAGTGGAGCATGAGATCCTTGGGGTCTCCTGCTTGTGATCACTACTGCCAAGTACAACAAGACGGAAAAGGATGGTTAGCGGAGCACAGAGGAAACAGAGCGCTTGCAAGAGGAATGGGACATCCCAACACAGGACTCCACAGCCCGGTCGGGGAAGCGGTTCCAGCCGAAACACTCAGCGGAAGCACAGAGATTTAAGGCCCAGGGGAAAACAACGACTTCCCAGGAAGGTTTTAGTAGCAAACTTATTTCGTAATGCTCTTTTAAACACCAAGCCTCTTGAGAAAGAAAAAGCTGGAGCGTCATTTTTGTCCAGGGAGCATCAGAAAAAGGCCAAGGGAGGCAGGCGATTGCCCAGCACCCCTGGAGGGGCCTTACCAAGAGAGGCGGCGTGCAGCAGGCAGTTCCCGTCACCGGTAGTCGCCAAGGGGAGCAGGCGCTGGCAGCTTGGATCCACGATGGACCACCAGTTGAGGCGACCTGGACAAGGGAGCAGCCGCAGCCATGAGGACAGAAGAACACAAGAGCAGCCAGGGAGGGTCCCCCCAGTCCAGCCCCCCCTCCCGTCTCACTCAGGGGCCAGCCAGTTCCTCCAGACCTCCAGCAACAAGGCACTGAGAACAAGGCCTTCCTAGCTCTGGGATTCAGAGGGAGAGTTCCTCTGAATTACGTGGAGGTTCCCCTCAGCCACTATGGCTGGTAACCCCTGAGATTTATCCTCCATTAATCTATTTATTCCCCTTTTCAAACTGTCTATTCCTATGGCCATCGCTAAGGCCTCCCCAGGGCTCTCCAGGGTCTCAGGCAGAGAAAGGTCTTCCCCATCCCCTCCTGCCTGGTCCTTTCAGCTGGAGATGCTGCCTGGGATTGAACCGGGGACCTCCTGCCTGCCCAGCAGAGGCTCTGCCCCTGAGCTCTGGCCCCTCCCCAGGGCTCTCCAGGGTCTCAGGCAGAGAAAGGTCTTCCCCATCCCCTCTTGCCTGGTCCTTTCAGCTGGAGATGCTGCCTGGGATTGAACCGGGGACCTCCTGCCTGCCCAGCAGAGGCTCTGCCCCTGAGCTCTAGCCGCTCCCCAGGGCTCTGCAGGGTCTCAGGCAGAGAAAGGTCTTCCCGTCCCCTCCTGCCTGGTCCTTTCAGCTGGAGATGCTGCCTGGGATTGAACCGGGGACCTCCTGCCTGCCCAGCAGAGGCTCTGCCCCTGAGCTCTAGCCCCTCCCCAGGGCTCTCCTGGGTCTCAGGCAGAGAAAGGTCTTCCCCATCCCCTCCTGCCTGGTCCTTTCAGCTGGAGGTGCTGCCTGGGAGGGAACCGGGGACCTCCTGCCTGCCCAACAGAGGCTCTGCCCCTGAGCTCTGGCCCCTCCTCAGGGCTCTCCAGGGTCTCAGGCAGAGAAAGGTCTTCCCCATCCCCTCCTGCCTGGTCCTTTCAGCTGGAGATGCTGCCTGGGATTGAACCGGGGCCCTCCTGCCTGCCCAGCAGAGGCTCTGCCCCTGAGCTCTGGCCCCTCCTCAGGGCTCTCCAGGGTCTCAGGCAGAGAAAGGTCTTCCCCATCCCCTCCTGCCTGGTCCTTTCAGCTGGAGATGCTGCCTGGGATTGAACCGGGGCCCTCCTGCCTGCCCAGCAGAGGCTCTGCCCCTGAGCTCTGGCCCCTCCCCAGGGCTCTCCAGGGTCTCAGGCAGAGAAAGGTCTTCCCCATCCCCTCCTGCCTGGTCCTTTCAGCTGGAGATGCTGCCTGGGATTGAACCGGGGACCTCCTGCCTGCCCAGCAGAGGCTCTGCCCCTGAGCTCTGGCCCCTCCCCAGGGCTCTCCAGGGTCTCAGGCAGAGAAAGGTCTTCCCCATCCCCTCCTGCCTGGTCCTTTCAGCTGGAGATGCTGCCTGGGATTGAACCGGGGACCTCCTGCCTGCCCAGCAGAGGCTCTGCCCCTGAGCTCTGGCCCCTCCCCAGGGCTCTCCAAGGTCTCAGGCAGAGAAAGGTCTCCCCCATCCCCTCCTGCCTGGTCCTTTCAGCTGGAGATGCTGCCTGGGATTGAACCGGGGCCCTCCTGCCTGCCCAGCAGAGGCTCTGCCCCTGAGCTCTGGCCCCTCCGCAGGGCTCTCCAGGGTCTCAGGCAGAGAAAGGTCTTCCCCATCCCCTCCTGCCTGGTCCTTTCAGCTGGAGATGCTGCCTGGGATTGAACCGGGGACCTCCTGCCTGCCCAGCAGAGGCTCCGCCCCTGAGCTCTGGCCCCTCCCCAGGGCTCTGCAGGGTCTCAGGCAGAGAAATGTCTTCCCCATCCCCTCCTGCCTGGTCCTTTCAGCTGGAGATGCTGCCTGGGATTGAACCGGGGACCTCCTGCCTGCCAAGCAGAGGCTCTGCCCCTGAGCTCTGGCCCCTCCCCAGGGCTCTCCAGGGTCTCAGGCAGAGAAAGGTTTTCCCCATCCCCTCCTGCCTGGTTGTGGGGTTTCTCCTCTGGAAGAGCTGACCCTAGATGACGGGCCCAGTGCTTACCAGCCTGCTCCAGGGCAACCAGCATGGACTGTTCAATCAGATCGCGCTCAATGAAGACGCGGAACTCCTCGGTGTACACAGTGAGATCGGGCAACTGGAAGGTGCATAGAGGCATTTCCAAGAGATGCTCGCCGCTGCCGTTGGACACTTGGGAGCGAGCCAGAGACACAATGGGGGAGCACGCATGCGAGATCCCCCGGGAAAGGCGCTTCTCTGCAAACAGAAAGGGACCCTCTTTAGAGCCGTGCAGAGCCCCAGGAACCCCCCCCCCCTCCCGGGGAGCTCCTGTCCCAGCCGGGTGCATCATGGGCTCGGAAAGGACCCTCAGGGGGCAGCTGGCTCACGTGCCCATACAGCTCCCCAGGCAAGAGGCAAACTTTTTGGGTGGCCTCCCATCTGAGCAGGAGCCAGAGCTGGCCCTGCTGGGCTTCTGGTGAGGTCAGGCAGGCTGGGCCATGCAGGCCAGAGGTGACCAGCTCCAGCCTATCCCTCCATGCTGGGCTCCCATCCGAGCACCCACCAGGACAGCCCCGCTGGGCTTGTGAGCTCTGAGGAGATCGGGCTAGCCCCGGCCACCCAGGGCAGGGCGGGTGCTTCGGCCCTCTCAAAATGACACTGGGGGTGTCCGAGGCTGGCCAGCCAGCCCGCCCCCCCCCCAACGGATGCGATGGTGCTTACCCTGGACGATGTCATCCTGCCGCTGCAGCGGGGGCCGCACAGGGCCCTTTTCGACAGGCTTGAAGCTGCGTCCCCCGTTCACCAGCCGGAGCTGCTCAAAGTCACTCAGGGCGGCAACCAGGTCCCAGTTCTTCCCTGGGGAGGAAGGAGGAGATGGTTGGCCAGGGGAGTCCTGCACCTCCTTTCCTTACTTAGAAAACATTGGTTTTCTGCTCTCTTGCTCTCTCTCTCTCTCCCCCTCTCCCTCGGGGGGGGGGGCTCAAGGCAGATTTCAGCGAAATGAATTCACATTTACACAGACAACACTTTAAAGAATTAATAAAGGAAATAAATTTTAAAATTATTAAAAACAGAATTGAACCAACCAATTGCCCACTTCTTCTGTGGGGAAAGAAGTGTGTGTGTGTGTGTGTGTGTGTGTGTGTGTGTGTGTGTGCGCGCGTGGGGGGGGTTATGCATATCTTAGAGATGACCTACAGATGGCTGGGGGGAGGGCCCCATAATTCAGATTTTGTTTTAGGCCTCAACAGTAACCCAGGCCAAACAGCTCTGTCTCGCAAGCTTTTGCCATCACTGGATTTGTCTCTTTGGCCCCTCCTGGGCCACCAAGTAACTGTTAATATTTCTTCCTCCGCTTCATTATTATGCTTTGTTTCCTTGGGGAACACGTTGCCTGAGCTCCTGTCAGGACTGCCAATCTCCAGGTGGGGCCTGGAGAACTCCCAGACCACAGAGATCCCCTGGAGAAAATGCCACTGTTGTACGGCAAGTCACCCTGCCAAGGTCCCTCCCCCCACCGGCCCGCTCTTCAATCCTCCAGGAATCTCCCAAATCAGGTCTGGCGACCTTCCCTCCTGTATCGAGTGGTGGTTTTAAGCTCATGACCAAAGACATGTGGGACGTGGGGTGGCCAAAGACAGCGGCCCGACATCTGGGATCACTTCCCCACCCCCACTGGTCAAGGGAGCTGGACTCCCTCCTTTGAAGCCCCGGCCCAAACCTATCGACTTTCAAAGAGAAAGAGGCCCATTGGCAGCTTCTTTGCCCCAGCAATCTTGGGAGCAACCTGGTTCTCATTCTGCAATGTACTATTTACATACTCTATATATGTTTTTATTCTTCTTGTTATCCACCTTGAGTCTCACGGTTATAATAATCATCATCTTTATTTTTATATCCTGCCCTTCCGACATTCAGGACAAGGAACAACAGTTATTTATTTATTTATTTATGATTAGATTCCTAGAAGAAGAAGAAGAAGAAGAAGAAGAAGAGTTGGTTCTTATATGCCACTTTTCCCTACCCAAAGGAGGCTCAAAGCGGCTTACAGTCGCCTTCCCATTCCTCTCCCCACAACAGACACGCTGTGGGGTGGGTGAGGCTGAGAGAGCCCCGATATTCCTGCTCGGTCAGAACAGCCTTATCAGTGCTGTGGTGAGCCCAAGCTGCAGTCACCCAGCTGGCTGCATGTGGGGGAGTGCAGAATCGAACCTGGCATGCCAGATTAGAAGTCTGCACTCCTAACCACTACACCAAACTGGCTCTCCTAGGCCACCACTCCTAGCATCCTAGCTCGTGGCCGTTTACAAAAGCAAAGGATTATACTCCCCATCAAATACGCACAATAACCACAACTTAAAACCAACCCTAATAAAACACGTTGGCAGTTCCCGTGGGACCCAAAAATATCTCCCTATGCTTCCGGCATCGGTCCTGGAGATGACATGAAGTTAGTTTGGCAACTAAGTTCACAAATGGCTCTCAATACAGTCTAATGCCGTACCGAGGAGTGGGGTGGGGGGCCCTGATCCCCTCGCCCAAGGCTTTCCACCCAGCCTCAACCAAAGCCTGGCGGAAGAGCTCCTTTTTGGAGTTAATAACAATCAATGAAATTATAAAATCAGTATGCATACAATAAAACCATTCTGCTTATATAGGTCCTGAGTGGGGGTGTCCACTCTTTAAAGAGTCCATTCTCAGTTCATGGTGGTGAGGCCAGCTTTGCTTGGAGGTCCTTCCAGGGCCTGGCTGTAGGCCTGGATTAACAGCTCCGTCTTGCAGGGCCCTGATCTCTCTCAGCAGGGTGTCTCACCTCCCAAAGCTCCCGGGAATACCAAGAACCCTGTTTGAGGCGAGGGTGGAGAAGGCCCTGAGGAGCAATTGTGTTGATAGTAGCCGTCAAACGGGACCACAAGCAGGGCTGCCAACGAGATGCCGGAGGGCATCGTGTCCCGCAGAGCATTCAGGAATCTCTTGGATTCCATAAGTCTCTGTGGGGCGGACTAAAATACATCTGTCACCCAAATGGGGGCGGGGGGGATGTCCTCAGTTGGGCCTTCAGGTGGTCTGACCATGGAACAATGTTATTTGCCACCAAAGTTTAAATTGAGGGTGTGGCCAGCCTCGCGTGTGGGACCAGCAACAAACTGCGAGGTCCCCAGTGTAGCTGACACTAGATCCAGGCCAAGTCCTGGAGACAGTATGTCCACATGGATATTGAAGTCCCCCAAAATTAACTGTTTGGGGTACTGCAATGTCTAACCGGCCGCCGCCTCCAGCAAGCCTAGCAGGGAATCCAGGGGTGCAGTGGGTGAACAGTTTACCACCCACATAGCCATGTTCTCAAATGACTCCCACCCCAGACCGACACATTCAACCCCCAGTATCGATGGTGCAGGGAGAGCCCTGAAGGAGAAAGACTCCTGGACCAGGATCTTCATCGCCCCTCCCCTGCCATGGAGCTGGTGCTCGTGCAAGTCTGAAAACCTGGGTGGTGACAGATCTTTCAGTGCAACTGTCTCAACCTCTTGCGCCCAGGTTTCAGTCACACATATAAGGTCAATCTTGCGCCTTGCGATATAATTCTGCAAGGTCTAGGACTTATTGTTAATTGACCTGGCACTGCAGAGCATCAGCATCACCCTAGCCCTCATGCCCCAAGATCTGGGAATGGGACAGAGATTTGAAGGACAGTGCATGTAGTGACCACGCTGTCGAATGTAGGAAACCCACAGTCAGGGCCTTATTGGACCTTTGTACTTTTCTGCCCCTGTATTATTGAATCTCCTCCCACTGCTATATCCCCCTTGGCCCAGAATAGCTGGAATGTGTGCCCCGCGCAGGATCCCTTTCCCTATAGCCCCCATTTCTACCCATCAACAACGCTGCCTCACGTGGCACCCGCACTTAGGGCAGGTCCATTGGTTGTTCACATCCGTGGGGTTAGACAAATAGTCCTATGAGCTAACTAATAATACTATAGCTACACTAATCACCCACTGCCATAACCCAGCCAACCCATGCTCTCCTTCTAACCTAGTAGCTAAATAAAAGAAAAACCCCTCGATCATGCTAGGATCCTGCTGATTGCTGGCAGTTCTCCACTGCCCTCTGCACAATTGGCTAAATATAACTAGCTAACTAAAACTAAAAAACTAAAAATTCCCCCAGAAATATTCCTGAGTTTATTACAGGTCAGTAAATCCTCTGCCACCAGATGGCAGCAGGGAGCGTCTTCCCAGTGATTTCACAGATTGCCACTAGGTGGCGATGACTGCTCCAGCAGCCGACCTTCGCAACAGCCACCTTCGTCTCCTCTCTCCAGTCGGTCGTCAGTCCGGTGTAGTGGCTCCCTCGACGATGGTAAGTGCTCCAGGAAAAAGAGCACCCAGGGGGTCTCTTCCCCCTTCAGCTTCTTGCACCGGCCTCCTTCACCCTCTCCTGCCGGCACCAATCACAGAAGGGTCTCCACTCCAGTTGTCTGAGCCCCGGCCACTCCCTGGTCCCTGGGCCCCGAGAGCTGATCTCCGGCTCCCAGCCCTGCCATGGCCGAGGTGGGTGACTGCCAACCCCGCAGGTGGATGGAATGGTGTCTTCAGGCTCAACAAGCCCATCACAGAGGTTGGAATCCGTGCTCCCGCGCTGCTTAATGGCGCTCCTCACCTTCCCCCTCCAGTCTTGGGGGGGGGGGGTGTGCATGTGTCTGCTGGATCCTCGCGAAGCCCCCAATTCAAGGGGGTGGAGGCAGTGAAAAGACAGGAGGGGGAAGTCCACAGGATAAAGTTGTGGCTGCATAGCTCTCCCCATCACTGCTAGGAACTGCTTCCTGCTGTTGCCTCATGTTGGGATCTTCCCCCGGCTCAGCTGTCGATAGCCTGGGTGCCTCCCTGCATGAGTCCGTGGTCTCAAAGGGGCAGATGGCCTCCGCTTCCCAATCCCACATCCTTGATATTCTCCCGTCGGTGCTTCTCCTGGGCCCGAATAAGCGAGCCACTGTTCGTTCTGCCGACCTCCCGTGTTGTTATTTGGGGTCGGCTATCATTCCGACGTCCTCTATACCCAACAAATGCCTCTAGGACGGGCAGAGCTCAATCTGCAGCATTTGTCCCCGCCATTATCCTACAACTTGTGATATGAGAGAAGACTGTCCTTCCCCCCTACTAGCAGGTTCAGAGGACATCCCCCCCCCCTCACCCGACCACACTGGTGCTGTAAGCCTGGTTCCAGCTCTAGCCAAGGACTGATTCAGGTGGGTCACCACGTTGATCTTAATCAGCAGAACAAAGTTGGAGCCCAGCCAGACACCTTGAAGACCAACCAAGTTTTCTTCAAACATAAGCTTCCATGTGCAGACACATGGCTCGTATCGGAAGTAGTGTGCCTGCACACGAAAGCTGACCCCTGGTTGGTCTTCAAGGTGCCTGGCTGGGCTCCACCTCCGTTTCTAAGGACTGTCAGCAATACCTCCTTTGGCCCAACGGTCTCCGGCTGAGAGAGGGGGAGCAGGGGAGCGCCTCCTACGCAAGCCGAGAGAGAGAGAGAGAGAGATCCTTCCCTACCTTCCAGCAAGTCTCTTGCCAAGCCGGGCTCTGCCCCCGTTGAGCGCACAAAATCCGATAGGACGACATCCATATCCCTGGTCATGGGCTGGTAAAATCTCTCGCGGGTGGGAATGCATGGGACATCGGAACGGATTGGCTCTCTAACCTCCTGCGGAAAACAGAGCACGGAACACCTGGTTACCAACACACGGAAGCAACACCACAAAGCACCGATCTGCTGAACGGAGGGGTGGTGGGTGGGCTGGGGTGTTTGGATGCCAGTCCCTGCCCCACCGCAGGAGCTTGCTGGGCAACCTAGAGCCAGTAACATATTGGGTGACCCAAGAGTCCGCTTGGTATAGTGCAGGCCCTCCAGATGTCCATGGACTACAATTCCTCATGGACATTTGGAGGACTGCAGTTTGACTACCCCAGGTGTAGTGGTTAAGAGCGGCAGCCTCTAATCTGGACATCCAGGTTGGGTTTTCCGCTCCTCCTGCTCTACATGCAGCCAGCTGTGCAACCTCTGGCCAGTCCCAGTTCTCTCCGGTATCTCCGAGCCCTACAGACATCACAAGGCATCTGTGGGGAAAGGCCATGGGAGGCTGCTTCGAGTCTCCTTCAGATAGTGAAGTGGGGAATAAAAATTAATATTATTATTATTTATTAGGTTATTAGATTTTTTACCCGCCACTCCCCAATGGCTCATGGCAGGTTACAAAGATCTGCATTAAAAACCCAATAAAATAACCCTTAAAACCAGTTCTTCTCAGTCTGACCCGCTTCACAGGCCTGCTCTGAAGATACATCCAAGGTGGAGGCCCACAAGACTCAGTGTCTCCTCAGCAGGGGGGCTGTCCCAGTTCAAACCCCACACAGAGCAAAAGAAGGGTGGCAAGCCACTTTCCACAAAAGCCAGCAGAGAAATGCAAAGAAAGCGGATGCAGGAGAAAAATTAATTTATTTTCTGATTCTTCTCAGTTCAAACAGAGACCAGCAGGGGGTTGGACTAGATGGCCTGTGTGGCCCCTTCCCACTCTAGGATTCCATGATTCTAAAGCCCGGAAACACAGCTATTCTGAGGAGGGGGGGGGGGGGCCACAACAGGGCAGACCCTGATCACGGGCACACGCACTGGGTGGAATCAGAGCTGGGGCAGCAGCCCTGCCATCAGGAAAGCCCCAAGGGAGGGGACTGGGGTCACTGTGAGTGAGCAGGTAGCTGTGAGTATTCTTGCAGGGGGCTGGACTAGATGATCCGGGAGGCCCCTTCCCGCGGTATGAAAATAGGTGGTGAGATTGGGAGCCTGCAGACCCACCAGAGCTGTCCCCCCCCCCCATGACAACACCACTTAATTTCTATGTCTGTACCCCCTTCTCCACAAGTGGACTCTGCAGGGGCACCCCAAAGGCCAGGAAAAGCACGGGGAAAACTGTGGCCAAACCCGGCCACTTCTAGGCACCCCCAACCCTGGAGGAAGCACCGCTGGGTCCCCCTGAGGGAGGGTGTCATTTGCACATGCCCAGGGGTGACACTTGCCCCTCCTCATCTCAGAAAGGCCTCCCACCGCCCCTGCCGCTGTCTCACTGGCCAGTGGCTGATCCCTCCCCCACCCCCTGCAGACTGCCCTTGTAATGTGCCCCCCAAGGGGTGGCTTCGGGGTTTGGGAGAGTTTTGGGGCCAGGGCGCTGAGCGAGCCCTCTGAACAGAAAGTGCAGACCCAGGACCCTGCACAGGACGCCCCCCACCCCCCTGGACCTCTGGCCCTAGACAAGGCCAGGCTCACAAGCCACTTCTAAGAAATACGGGGGGGGGGGAGAAGTATGTTGATTTCCAGCTTGGGGGGGGGGCAATAAGGAAGTATTATTTTGTTTTTTTAACCCTAAGTAAAGGAAAACTTGAACTCTCTTTTCTCCTGGGCAGGGATCACAGCCAGAATTCTCCACAGGCACCCAAAACAGTCGAGCGAGCCAATTAAAGCCTCACAAAAGACAGAGGGAAGCCAAGCGCAGACACGCCCAGAGACCACGGACAGCGCTGCAATTCCTGTTTTCCCAGAACGCCGTCCCAAAGCAAGCTATA
Source organism: Paroedura picta (assembly GCF_049243985.1). Classification (NCBI taxonomy): domain Eukaryota; kingdom Metazoa; phylum Chordata; class Lepidosauria; order Squamata; family Gekkonidae; genus Paroedura; species Paroedura picta. The sequence goes on from NC_135369.1 coordinate 1,858,624, forward strand.
TATTATGAGGCCAAACCTCGGTCTGTGCCCTGGGAAGGGAGGGAGGGAGGGAGGGCAGCCCTCCTTGGAGCAAACAGGCTTGGAGCCTGGCGGGGACACCTTCGGACAAGACGGCCGACAGGAACGGGGGCTAGCGGGGGCTCATGGCAATTGCGGGGAGGGCTACAGCGGTCACCTCTCCAAGCCAGGGAGGAAGGAGAGCTGGAACAACACAGATGGTGGAGGTGACAAGCGTCACCAGGGCCTGCAGGATTTCCAGGGGGAGGCAGGCACAGGTGGCTTGCCAGGAGGGTATCTTCTTCCCACTCCCAGCCCAACTGGGGCTGGCGCTGCTTTGCTTTGGCGGCTGGCGAGATGGGCACGGCCTGGTCCACCCATGCGAGGCCTTCTGCAGGAGCCGTGCCCTCCATCACCACCAGCCGGCTGGCGGGGAGGAGCAGGTCCTCTCTAGGAATCAGCTCGCTGGGGGGCTAGGGAACGGCAGGGAAGGCACCCAGCAGAGGCCTCTCCATGGGTTTCATACGCCGTCCCTCCCAGCCCTACAGATAAGCTGCCTGGTCAAAACCAGCCTCCTGCGGGAGGCGTCAAGGGAACGGGACCTCTCTCAGGGGCCGCCTGTGGGCATTCCTCCCCCCCCCCCCCCGCCAACAACCAGGCCAGACGGACTGATGCTCCTCTCGCAGAGAGCCCCGTGGCTTCGTCGCAGGAGAAACAAGAGCCTGCAGCCCCTCCCACCGAGGCCTCTAGAGAACTGCACGGGGGGTGGGGGGTGGGGAGGGGGGCTTCCACCGGCTTGCCTTAGTCGGATCCAGAGCAGCCTCTCAGGCCCCCTTTGCCGCCTCTGCTCCGGGCCCAGGTGGGCTGCTTGCGGCTGGACTCCGGGGGGCCGAGGTCTGCAGAGAGGGCCTCCTCGGCTTCTGCTCCTCGCCCGCATCCCAGAGCGGATGAGCCGGGCGAAAGAACCGAGCATCTTTTGTGCTCGGGGGAAGGCTGCCAAGGCCAAGCTGTGCCTTTCAACCAGGCCCCGACACAGGAGCGCTTCTGTATTGTTGGCGGGACGTGGGGGGGGGGGGCAAGGCGCTTCACAAGGAATGTGCTGTGTCGGCCCAGGCCTCCATCCCGGCTATCAACAGCAGCCCCGCCAAGGGGCCGGCCGGCCGGCTGGAAGGAAGGAAGGAAAACGGCCCTTCAGAGGGAGAGAGGAGCCAGGAAGCCCGCGGGGAGAGCCACGCCGGACACTCATTCCACGTCTTTATTAGCCGCCTTCCTTCCTACGGAGCTCGAGGAGGCTGGCAACAAAGACATGAAAACAAAAAACATTTTAAACCAAGATCCGAGAGCCCCGGCATGACGGAAAACAATCTCAGAAGACCAGCCTGCTAACAGAGGGCGAGGCACGCTTGTATTCTGAAGGGGGTTCTCCAGTGGGAAGGGAAGGCCCGGCTCAGGCGTCAAGGATTTTATTTACTTACTATTATTATTATTGGACTTATTGCCTGCCATTCCTGGCACTCCGGCCCAGAGTCAAGGGGCAGGCAGGTTCTGGATGGACCCTGGCTCCAGCTTCCGCCCCCCCCCCCCCACACACACACACACACACACTGCACAGCTCTGCCTGGCCTCTGACCAGGAATGCACCGGGGTGAACACCTTGCACACCGACACAAACGGAAGCACTAATGGCCTGCAGAGGCTCTGCAGGGGGCAGGGAAACCAGGGGCCAACCGCATGCCAACAGCAGAGCCCTCAAGATCTGGCAGAATCTCCCCCAAAGAGAGATGGGTCACTTGCAAGCCAAATGCCAACGCAATGGTCCACCAACTGGATGCACACTCCTGCCAGTGAACACACTGGGCTTACGGACCTTTTTCATGCCCGGCAGCTCTTCCTCTGCCCACGCCCCTCCCTGCAAGGAGTCCTCCTCCAGCCCAAGAGGCCCCTTGCATCAGGGAATGGCTCCTGGCGCTGGGAACCAGCAGCTCACAAAACTCCGGCCTTCCCTGGATGACAAAGACGAAGAGCACCTGCCTCCGAGCCCTTAAACCCAGAGGACTGAAAGGACGCCAATGGTGCAACCCTGAGGGACGTAGCTCTCCTTTGTCCTTTCCACTCAGTTTGGTGCAGCGGTTAGGAGCACAGACTTCTCATGTGGCGAACCGGGTTTCTTTCCTTGATCCTCCACATGCAGCCAGCTGGGTGACCTTGGGCTCGCCACAGCACTGATAAAGCTGTTCTGACCGAGCAGTGATATCAGGGCTCTCTCAGCCTCACCCACCCCACAGGGTGTCTGTTGTGGGGAGAGGAAGGGAAGGCGACTGTAAGCCGCTTTGAGACTCCTTCAGGTAGAAGAAAGCGGCATATAAGAACCAACTCTTCTTCTTCTGCAGTAATATCAGGGCTCTCTCAGCCTCAATTCTCTCACAGGGCGTCTCTAAAAGAAGAGTTAGTTCTTATATGCCACTTTTCTCTACCCAAAGGTAGAGCTTCATCTGTGCTGTGGCAAGCCCAAGGTCACCCAGCTGGCTGCACGTGGAGGAGGAACAGGGAAGCCCATCGCAGAGCTGGAAAAGAACCAGAAGAGGGCAACCCAGGTAGTCGGGAGAGAAAGCTGGGCCTTCTCAGTTTAGAAGAGAGATGACTCCGTGGGGACAAGAGAATAGTTCCCGAAATTATGCCTGGGGGAGAGAACCAAGATTTCTAGCACAGACATGGAAGCCTATGCCATTCATCACCCACCTGTAGAGAGAACACATTCACCAGACCACTATGCACAGAAACGTCTTCCAAAATTCAAATTTCTCATGCACATATTTGTCTGGACAATCATTCATTCTGCCCTCGGGCGAGAAGAGGCCGACTCCCCTCCTCCCTCCCGCCCTCCGTGTGGGAGGCTGCTAGGGTCAGGAGCCCAAAATGCTAGAGGAAAGAAGAAACCATCCTCTGAAAGGAACCCTCGGATGCAGGGAGGATGAGGAACCAGAGTCCCAAATCAGCTTTGCCCTTTGTTAAAAAATCCTCAGAAGCTATTTGTTTATCTTATTTATACCCCACCTTTCCCCAAGGCCCCAAGTAGCCAAAGCTGTAAGGCCTGCCCTCCCGAGCCCTCCAAGCAAGGTTAAATCCAGTAGGCCTTTTGGGGGTGGATTCGATGGGATCAGCAAGGCAGAGACCGACTGGAGGAGCACCACAACGTGTCCTTCCATCCCAAGGATCCCAAAGGAGAGCGTGCCGCCCACCAGGAACAGTTCCCTCCCACCGGGCAGGGCAGCGCAGGGCAGGGCGGCTGGCTGGCTGGGAAGCCCTGGGGTGACCTGGGGCTGTCAGGAATTCTCTTCGGCTGTGATGCAAGCCCTGAACTATGCGAGGCAACAAACAGGCGTGGGGGGGGGGAGCTGCTCCTCTGAGAGCTCCTCAGGCGTGGGGGGGGGCAAGGACGGGGAGAACGGTGCTGCAGGGACGTTGTCATGCCATAAATCTCCCTCCCCCATCAATCACTGCCTAGCTCTGAAAAGCTACGATTTAGATTTATAGGCCTTTTACGCACAGCCGCACAGTGAAAGGGCAACAGAAAAGTAACTGGAGGAGGACCTTCGAGGCAGACCTGAGCTGCACCTTGAGTGGGGGTGGGGGTGGGATGGGCCCCTGCAGAGCCACCTGGCTGCTGGCGCTGACCCCCTCTGGCCCAAGGAGCAAGGGGACATTCGGCGGGATCCAACCCCCTGTTTTGAGGCCGTCCTTCCAGCAGCCCTGCAAGGCAGGCCTGGGCTAGTATTCCTTCCAACCAGCTGCTTGGGGTGCCTGGGAGGGGGTGTCCTTTGCAAGCTTAAAGCCAAGACACCATTGGGACAGGCTACCATCCCGCCTCACCTGCTCCGTGCCTCCTTCTGACCCCCAATTGCCCCTCCGTCCCCTCCCCCTAGCCCTCCTCCTTTCCCTTTAAGGGCAAAACATACTAGTTTCCTGCCAGCACCTCCGATTCCAGTTCTCCCCTCGACAACCAAGCAGAGTTGGTTTTCTCTACTCCAACGAGCCTCAAAGCAATTTAGAATTGCCTTCCCTCTCTCTCCCCACAGCAGACGCCCTGTGAAGCAGGTGGGGCTGAGAGAGCTCTGAGAGAATCATGACTGGGTGTATGGGGTCCTGTTTACCATATCACCACGCTGGCACCCATAGAATCACAGAATCCTAGAGTTGGAAGGGACCTCCTGGGTCATCTAGTCCAACCCCCTCCACTGTGCAGGACACCCACAACCCTCTCGCTCACCCACTGTCACCTGCCACCCCCTTGAGCCTTCCCAGAATCAGCCTCTCTGTCAGATGGCTCTCCAGCCTCTGCTTAAAAACTTCCAAAGATGGAGAACCCGCCACCTCCCGAGGAAGCCTGTTCCACTGAGGAACCGCTCTGCCTGTCAGGAACTTCTTCCGGATCTTGAGATGGAATTTCTTTTGAATTAATTTCATCCCATTGGTTCTGGTCCGTTCCTCCAGGGCAAAAGAGAACAACTTTGCCCCATCCTCTACATGGCACCCTTTAAAATACTTGAAGATGGTTCTCAGATCCCCTCTCAGTCGTCTCCTCTCCGGGCTAAACAGACCAAGCTCCCCCAACCTTTTTTCATACATCTCGGTCTCCAAACCCCTCACCATCTTGGTTGCCCTCCTCTGGACACGCTCCAGTTTGTCTACATCCCTTTTCAACTGGGGTGCCCAAAACTGACCATAGGACTGCCACGTGTTCTGGTCCAAAAACAAAGTGCACAAAGAGAGGCCGTTTTGACTGGCCCGTAAGTCGAATAAGCCTATCCGGTGGGGCACACAAGACAGGGCTTTTTCAGCGGCAGCCCCATAATTAGGGAACAACCTCCCCAGTGGGGTGCACTTGCCCCCTCACTTCTGACCTTCCGGAGGGAACGAAGGTGTGTGATTACACCTTCTGCCTGCCAGCAGTCTGAAATTCTGGATTTCCACTAATACTTTTAATACATTTTGAGAAGTATTTACACAGCAAACTCAAACCAGCTGGGTAGAAAAGCAGCTCTTAAATGTCTTCAATAAATAAATGCAGTTTCGGCAACGCACTGGGTGGGCGTCGCGGGGCCAAGTGGGTCTCCTTCCACACTCATGGTCTAGAAGCACTGGCAAGCCAACAGGGCAGGTGGGGGGCAGGGGGCGAGCGAGCCCCTTCCAGGCTTCCTTCGGGAACGGAGGGGAAGCTGCCGTTCTGGCAGATGTTCCAATGCCAGGTAACCCCCAGAGAGGTGCCCAGCGCACCGCCCCCACGAACGCAGCGGCCCCAAGGCTCTGCGCCAGCCACAACAGCGGAGGCACAAAGCGCTCGCTCAGGGAGAAGCCGGCTCCTGGCTGCAGGTTCCCTGGCCACCCTGCCCTCACCCACGGGGAAAGGAGGCCTTGCGGAGCTCTCTAGGGACGGGTTACCTGCAGACTGTCTGCTGAGCAGGTGACTCCGCGTCTCCAAGACACACAACCGAAGCAGGCGTCACGCAGCACAGCAGCAGGGCGGGCAAGCCAGCCCCTTCCCCAGCAGCCCTTTCCCTGCATTGGAGGGTCACAACACCGATGGCTGCACCAGACTCCTTCCCTCGGGGGCCGGGGAGTTCCCCTCCTCCCACAAACCTCTCCCTTGCCCAACTGCCTCTCTGTTGCAAGAGGCCTCCCCAAGACACAAGCAGCCCCGAACAGCAAGTGGTATAATCTAAGCTGCCCCCCCCCGAGCAGGTGTGGCCCAAAAGGAAGGGAATTGGGGGCCACCCACATAGGCAAGCCCTCCACTGCAACGGGCAAATGACAGGCAAAACACAAGAGCCTGCTGCCGTAGGGAAAGGTACCCCCTCACGTGGAGGACACCGGCAGCTGCCTTCGACTGACTCAGGCCCTGGCAATCCACCAAGGTCAGTGTTGCCTGCTCAGACTGGCAGCTGCTCACCAGGGCCTCAGGCAGAGAAAGGTCTTCCCCATCCCCTCCTGCCTGGTCCTTTCAGCTGGAGAGGCTGCCTGGGATTGAACCGGGGACCTCCTGCCTGCCCAGCACAGGCTCTGCCCCTGAGCTCTGGCCCCTCCCCAGGGCTCTCCAGGGTCTCAGGCAGAGAAAGGTCTTCCCCATCCCCTCCTGCCTGGTCCTTTCAGCTGGAGATGCTGCCTGGGATTGAACCGGGGACCTCCTGCCTGCCCAGCAGAGGCTCTGCCCCTGAGCTCTGGCCCCTCCCCAGGGCTCTCCAGGGTCTCAGGCAGAGAAAGGTCTTCCCCATCCCCTCCTGCCTGGTCCTTTAAGCTGGAGATGCTGCCTGGGATTGAACCGGGGCCCTCCTGCCTGCCAAGCAGAAGCTCTGCCCCTGAGCTCTGGCCCCTCCCCAGGGCTCTGCAGGGTCTCAGGCAGAGAAAGGTCTTCCCCATCCCCTCCTGCCTGGTCCTTTCAGCTGGAGATGCTGCCTGGGATTGAACCGGGGACCTCCTGCCTGCCCAGCAGAGGCTCTGCCCCTGAGCTCTGGCCCCTCCCCAGGGCTCTCTAGGGTCTCAGGCAGAGAAAGGTCTTCCCCATCCCCTCCTGCCTGGTCCTCTCAGCTGGAGATGCTGCCTGGGATTGAACCGGGGACCTCCTGCCTGCCCAGCAGAGGCTCTGCCCCTGAGCTCCGGCCCCTCCCCAGGGCTCTCCAGGGTCTCAGGCAGAGAAAGGTCTTCCCCATCCCCTCCTGCCTGGTCCTTTCAGCTGGAGATGCTGCCTGGGACTGAGCATGCCTAGCAGAGTTCTAGCATTGAGGCACAGCCCCTCCACCGGACCCCACTCGACCTTTCCATCACTCAAACATGGGACTGTGTGACTTTGTCAACAACAGGCATGGAATTCAGTGATTCTGCGAACTCTGGCAAATGGTGAGGGGGTGGGCAGAAGGCACTGTGCTTGGCTCTTGTGGCCCCTTCTTGCATTGCCACTTGGAGATCAGAAGGTGAATTTATTCCTGGCCAGATTGGCCAGGGATTCTGATTTGGGGGGAGAGAGGCATCATCTGGGCATGGAACTGAGGTCCCTGTGGGAGGGCAGGTAGTTTTGCATTTCCTGCATCCTACAGGGGGTTGGACTAGATGATCCTGGAGGTCCCTTCCAGCTCTAGGCTTCCCCGTTTCTAAAGCACTGCATGCTGAAGATTAGCAAGGCTGGGTCCACATGAGGAACCCATATGGGCAAGAGGACTTATTTATTCACCTTATTATTCACCTTATAGTCCGGACTTCCCCAAAGACTCAGAACAGATTAAAGGTAAAGGTAAAGGTATCCCCTGTGCAAGCACCGAGTCATGTCTGACCCTTGGGGTGACGCCCTCTAGCGTTTTCATGGCAGACTCAATACGGGGGGGTTTGCCAGTGCCTTCCCCAGTCGTTACCGTTTACCCCCCAGCAAGCTGGGTACTCATTTGACCGACCTCGGAAGGATGGGAGGCTGAGTCAACCTTGAGCCGGCTGCTGGGATTGAACTCCCAACCTCATGGGCAAAGCTTTCAGGCAGCTGCCTTACCACTCTGCGCCACAAGAGGCTCTTCAGAACAGATTACATTATTTAAAATGTACTATAAATAATATACAAAAAAATTGACATAGGTTTTAAAATCCAGAATTAAAATTAGTTTCCCTGAGCCATCTTATTCAGAAAATAAAAGGGGGGACCATGGAATGTAATCTTCTGGTGCACTGAGTAGAAGGTTGGACGAGTCCGCGGACATCTGGAGAGCCACAGTGTACACTGCTTGTCTGGCGTATGCATGGCCCTCCTCTGAGCGCTTTGTTCAGAGAGCCAGTTTGGTGGCGTGGTCAGGAGTGTGGACTTCTAATCTGGCATGCCGGGTTTGATTCTGCGCTCCCCCACATGCAGCCAGCTGGGTGACCTTGGGCTCGCCACGGCACTGATAAAACTGCTCTGACCAAGCAGGAATCTCAGGGCTCTCTCAGCCTCACCCACCCCACAGGGTGTCTGTTGTGGGGAGAGGAATGGGAAGGCGACTGTAAGCCGCTTTGAGCCTCCTTCGGGTACGGAAAAGCGGCATATAAGAACCAACTCTACTTTTTCTTCATATGCCTGGGAAATACCATATCCTTCATGCCACTCTGTGCCGTGTTTTACTTTTCCATAATACCCATTCCATTATGTTGCTTATTTGATGTGTCTGTTTACTGCATTGAATTACACTTAGTAACCCCCCTTTGAGTCTCAATGAGAAGAGCAGACGATTGCTGTAACCGACATTTGCTATAGGGGGTGGAAAATAAATATAAACATATTGTTTTAAAAAACCTAAGCTAAAAAATCCACAGCCTATGGTTGAGGCCTCAAAAGCAACATCAAAAATTCGACTGGCCTCCCTACCAAATCTACCCGAGGACTTCAGAAGTCTTCCCACTCTGGCCCCCCAAGCACCAAGAAGACAGAGCATCCCTGCCCTAGACATAAGAACATAAGAGAAGCCATATTGGATCAGGGCAGTGGCAACCCCAGTCCAACACTGTCATACAAGGTCAAAATCAGATGCCATCAGGAGGTCCACCACTGGGGCCAGAACTCCAGAGGTCTTCCCACTCTGCCCCCAAAGCACCAAGAAGACAGAGCATCCCTGCCCTAGACATAAGAACATAAGAGAAGCCATACTGGATCAGGGCAGTGGCAACCCCAGTCCAACACTCTGTCATACAAGGTCAAACCCAGATGCCATCAGGAGGTCCACCACTGGGGCCAGAACTCCAGAGGTCTTCCCACTCTGCCCCCAAAGCACCAAGAAGACAGAGCATCCCTGCCCTAGACATAAGAACATAAGAGAAGCCATACTGGATCAGGGCAGTGGCAACCCCAGTCCAACACTGTCATACAAGGTCAAACCCAGATGCCATCAGGAGGTCCACCACTGGGGCCAGAACTCCAGAGGTCTTCCCACTCTGCCCCAAAGCACCAAGAAGACAGAGCATCCCTGCCCTAGACATAAGAACATAAGAGAAGCCATACTGGATCAGGGCAGTGGCAACCCCAGTCCAACACTCTGTCATACAAGGTCAAACCCAGATGCCAGCAGGAGGTCCACCACTGGGGCCAGAACTCCAGAGGTCTTCCCACTCTGCCCCCAAAGCACCAAGAAGACAGAGCATCCCTGCCCTAGACATAAGAACATAAGAGAAGCCATACTGGATCAGGGCAGTGGCAACCCCAGTCCAACACTCTGTCATACAAGGTCAAACCCAGATGCCATCAGGAGGTCCACCCCCGGGGGCAGAACTCCAGAGCTCCTCCCATTCTGCCCCCAAAGCACCAAGAAGACAGAGCATCCCTGCCCTAGACATAAGAACACAAGAGAAGCCATACTGGATCAGGGCAGTGGCAACCCCAGTCCAACACTCTGTCATACAAGGTCAAACCCAGATGCCATCAGGAGGTCCACCACTGGGCCAGAACTCCAGAACTCCTCCCACTCTGCCCCCAAAGCACCAAGAAGACAGAGCATCCCTGCCCCAGACATAAGAACATAAGAGAAACCATGCTGGATCAGGGCAGTGGCAACCCCAGTCCAACACTCTGTCATACAAGGTCAAACCCAGATGCCATCAGGAGGTCCACCACTGGGGCCAGAACTCCAGAGCTCCTCCCACTCTGCCCCCAAAGCACCAAGAAGACAGAGCATCCCTGCCCTAGACATAAGAACACAAGAGAAGCCATACTGGATCAGGGCAGTGGCAACCCCAGTCCAACACTCTGTCATACAAGGTCAAACCCAGATGCCATCAGGAGGTCCACCACTGAGGCCAGAACTCCAGAGCTCCTCCCACTCTGCCCCCAAAGCACCAAGAAGACATAAGAGAAGCCATGTTGGGTCAGGCCAGTAGCCCTCCAGGCCACACAGTGTTCCAAACACAGGGGCCATCAGGAGAACTCCAGAAGCCCTTCCACTCTTGCCCCCAAGCCCCAAAAAGCCAGAACACCCCTGCCCCAGACAGAGTATCCCATCTACCCCTTGTGGCCAAGAGCCACTGATGGACTTCTGTTATCCAGTCGGTCCCCCCTTGAAGCGGTCACAGCCCCTCCCTGCAGCCCATGAGCTCTTGTAAGAACAGGAGCAAAGTCCTTTCTCTACCTTCTCCACCCCGTGCGCCGGTCACATCCCGTGAGACCCCTGCAGAATCGCATGGCCCCCATCTGTACTTGCAGGGAGGTCACCCACTCCGGCCACCAGGGCTGGCTCTGGCCAAAGCCCCAAAAGCACCCAGCGCAGATGAGCTGTCCTCCATCAAGGGGCGCAGCAGGCACGGACACGTGGGCACTCCAGGAAAGGAAGGTTAGAAGTATTCATGATAATAGAGAATAGCTACAGGCATCGCATCAGAAAGAGGATTTCCTCCTCCTGTTAATTTATTAATTAAGCCAACCAACCAGCCGATCCGAGCCATGTGACTCAGTGAGTCGAGCTGCGGCACCTGCACATATGCTCCTGGGAAGCCGCTTCCTACTGAGTCAGCTCAGTCCTGGCTCTGACTGGCAGCTACAGTCCAGGATCTCACCCAGAGGCGGAATCCTGCCCAGCACCTGCTCCGGAGACCCTTCTCGTGCCGATGCCTGGGATGGGACCCCCCTGCCTCTCTACGGCAGCTCCCCTTGCCAGATCTGCCCTCTGGATGAGATCTGGGAGATCCTCCTGCCTGCTTCCTCAGCTGGACTGGGGAGGGAGGGAGGGAGGGGGGGGGGCTGTGTCTCCACTGCAGCTGGGACCTTGCTCTGCTTACAGGCAGCCCCACACTCAGTCCTGCCCCCCAGGCCCCCTCACCCACACGTCTCCAGCTACCGAAGGAGGGAAAGGCCCCGGAGAGCCAAAATCAGAATCAGATGGATTCAGTCCAAGGGGGTTTTGTCAGCACACAACCAGAGAGCTCTCAAAGAGAGGAACAACCTGCCATCTGGATCCAGAAGGGAGCTCCCAGTTTCAAGAAGAACTGCTTTCTTGCACTACCTTCTTTCTTTTCACTACCCAGAGTAATCCCAAACCCCCTTTCCTTCCTCTCCTCAAGTGAAGACAAACCAATCCAAATGGCTGGGCTTTCCCTATTTCTCTCTGGGACCTGCTCACCGTTTTCATAATGCTGCATGTCAGTGTATTCTCACACCCTCCCTAGAAGGTTGAACCGATCCCTTCTGTTCCGAGACGTGGTCCCTGGGGAAGTCTGCCTCCCTTGAATGAAACTTGGTTGGTCTTTGAGGGGCCCCACTGGACTCTCAATTTGTCCTTCTCAGAACAGAAACCCTGTGAGGTAGGTGAGGCTGAGAGAGCTCGAAGAGAACTGTCACCCAGCTTGTGGAGGAGGAACTGGGAATGGAACCCGGTTCTCCATTTCACGTCTGCCTCCCATCGGCCACCACTCCACACCGGCTCTCTTCACAAGAACGCAACCCTGACGGCCTGCACAGAAACAGCTCGTGTAGATTATACCCCCCTCCCCCCCCCGGATGTTTCAGATACGGAGAGGGAGCCCACCTCTGACTTCCCAATTCCGGGAGAGATGGGGGTTTGAATCGGGTGCATTAATTTGGGCAAACAAATCAATTAAAACTTCTTTAACAGGCTGGCCGCTGATCGTCACCCCCCCACACACACACACACTCACACTCACATGTCCAAGAGTGGCTGAGGAATTCTCCTCCTCTGCCCTCCCTGCAAGAAGCAACACAACGTGGCCTGTTATTTTGCTGAAATGAGAGTATTTCCACAGGATCCAGACCTCAGCCGGGAGGGGAAGGTTCCTGTGCCCCCCCCCCACTGCTTATTTGGCACTGGACGCTTATTCAGGGGACCCCAGACATGAGACTGAGCAGGTGTCCTACTCTCCTTTCACTGTGCCGGGGGGGGGGGGGGAGAATCCAAGGCAGGAAGGACTGAAGTCAGAGCCCGCTTCAGGGGGGGGAGAAAGGCCCTGGGACAGGGGCCTAAGCAACGCCTGTGTGCCCCACACCCTCTGGAGGGGAAGGCACAGGAACCCGGGTGGGGCCGCTGAGTCCAGCCCCCCCCCCCCCCCCGGAAGTTCACAAGCAATAGCCCTCATCCCTCCCAGCATCTGGCACTCGGAGATACACTGCAGCAGGCCACAGGGGCGCCACAGAATTCTCACGGGGGGGGCAGCCGCCTTGGTCTGAAGTTGCAGAACAAATATCGAGTCCGGGAGCACCTTTAAGACCAGTTTCATTCCCGGGATGAGCTCTTGTGTGCATGTATCTTGAATAAAATGTTGTTCATCTTAAAGGTGCCCCTGGAGTCAAGATTTGTTCTGCTGCAGCTGGCAGAGTCCTCCCCCTGTCCCGCATGGTTCTGTCGCTCAAACACAAACCCACCACAAAGCCTCACATCCACTCCCCGCACCCCCGGTCTTTGCCAAAGAGAGAGGGCGTATCATGCCCACACTCTCTGTCTGCATGCCTCCTGATTGCTTGTCTCATGTGGTCCCAGGGGAACCTTTTCTCTGTTCTGCAACCCTCCCTCCCATGCAAGATCAGGTTAAAAAAGGACTAAACAACTAACAAAACAGAGACACAAGAACTTTCCAGCACAGCTGCTCTTCTCCCAGCTTCTCAACGGCCCAAATTCTGCTCACCTGGGGGAGAGACCTTGTTCCAGAATGCTGCTAGGGTATCAATTAGCCAATGACTAACTTAATTGAACCCGGGTGGGGGTTGCTCACTAATCTTTTTTACAGACTTCCCAATTACAGGCAAGTTTGGAGCACTTTCCGGCCTCTCCTTGGAGAGTAAAGCAGACCTTTACCTGGGGTCTCTCACCTGCTGCCTTACCTAGCAGCCCCTTTTGATCTTTTCCTGCTCTCTGCTTTACCATCCCCATGAAACGAGAGCAGCAATCTCACTGGAGGGGGGCAGAATCCCACCAGTATTTTCTTGGGGGTGTCCTAGCATCTCAGACATCCCCCCATCATCTCCCCCCTGCCCCGCCTAAGGGTAAACGGAAGGAAGGGCAGAAGCAGGGCATCTCTGTCTCGAATGCCCCCAGCATGGGCCGGAAGGGGCAAGCGGTTCTTGCTAAACAAGGCGGTTTCAACCACACAAACAAGAGCCTCTCTTATGAATTCAGAGGGAGAAAATAACAAAACCAGCCCCAACACAATGGACCCGGAGCCAGGGAGAGCAGGCATCTGTTTTCACAAAATCTGTTTTACAACAACTCTGGCACAGCCGCGAGGAGGGACGTACACAAGGTGCTGTGCCATCGCAAAAGCATTCAAGAGGCTTGCTTTTAAAGACGACAACACGTCACACAAGTGCACAGACACACACCCATCTCAAGGAGGCGGCTTCTTTTACATCATGGATGCCTCACACGGCCAGCCATTCACAAAAACAAAGCTCATTCACTAAAAATAGTTTCAGTTTCCGGTCGCTCCCGGAATGTTTCTGGCTGGTTTGCAGGATCTAAGAACGGAGCCAGAAGGGCTAAGCCCTCAAGCAGCCTGATGCTCTTTCTGGGTGTGAACTAGGCAAGTCTGCCCAGCCCCTTGGCCCCCTCGCTCCCAGAGGAGACCCGGACACCAGCAGACACTCCGTTCCCAAGATTGCAGGCAAGGAGGGGCAGGACGGCTGCTCCCCCTTTGGACACGCCGGTGCCCTTCGCGAGGTCTGAAATGCTCCCCAGGCGGCCTCCCCAGAGGCACGCACTCTCCCCCAGGCTGGGCTCCATACAGCTGTCGAGTTTAACCGCACCGTCTTACTTGAGGTTAGTAAGTGCCATGTACTTTGGCTCGCTGGCAGGGGACAGATCTTACAATACTTGAGGATACGCTGCCAATCCAAGTCTGCAAACTGACTCTTGTGCAACAGCACAGAAGCAGTTAAAAGCACGTGGAGGAGACCCTGTCCTAGGGGAAGCTGTGCACATCTCCGGACATGAGGCCAATCCTTGGTGCTGAAGACATCCACTGACCTGCCCCAAGGGCCAGAGGAAGTGCCGAGGCGGCCGGAAGGCATGTCCAGTGGGCCAGCAGGAAATAGCTCCAGGAAAACCTGCACCACGCGCTTCCAGGCAGGCACAGCTGAGCCCTCCCTGCAGGCCGAGGGAAACAGGAAGGCGCAGGCAGAGAGACCACCCAAAAGGGAGGCGGCAGGCCCCAGGGAATGGAGAGGCCCACCGTGACAAATCAGGCTCCGGGGGGCTCCTTCTTGAACCAAGGTGGCCGTCCGGGCTGGGCCTTCCCACCTGCCTCCATGGGCCAAAACAGCAACAAAGAGCGCAAAGGAATCCAAAGGACGAAGATGGCCAGCCAAGAGAGAAAGACCTCTCCCCTCTTCAACAGCAAGAGAAGGAAAGCAGCGGTTTTGGAAGGACGCCAATGGGATGCTTGACACCCTCCCCCCCAAAAAACACAACACACACACACACACCAGGCACGGCCTGGTCTCCCCAGCCTGGCTGCCAAAGAAGGAGCCTTACAGAAGTGGTGGGAGCCTTCTCTCCCCAGAGGAAGCAGTCCAGGTGCCCATCCCTGACAAGGCCACTGTGCCCGCCGCTCAGCCAAATGGGGAGCAAGGTGGAGCATGCCCGAGAACCAGCACTCACCTGGCTGCCCGTGGCCAGTGTCTCCTTCTGGTGAATAGGCTCTTCTCCAGCCCCAGGCCACCCCTTTGCCACTCGTGACTCACCCAGGCGTGTCCACACAGCATAAGCAGGTGAGCTAGCAAGGCAGTTGTTTTGGAGGACTAGTCATGTTGAAACCTTATTTGGCAAGGAAAACTCATCTACGAGCCCACAAGACCTTCTTCCCACGGAAAAACTCCAAGGGGGGCTCCAAGCACTCGCTGGAGGGGCCAATTCCCCTGGGGTGCTCCCTTGCAGCACTCCCCCATTGCCCTCTGCCCTCAGCACTGTTTCCCAAATTGAAGGCCTCCTGAATTTAAGTGGGGAAGTTAGCAAATCACTTGCAGGCTTAGCAAGAGGCAGGTAACTACAGAACCTACACTTGTGTATATCGGGATGTTCCCTCAAGAAATTCTAACCAGTCCCGTGTGAACCGGAAAGTTGTTTTCTTACAGAGAACTTAAAGGAGTACAAACACACACCCAAAATACTTAAAACAGACACACAGAATTATCTAAGGAAAACCAAGGATGAACGGGAATAGCGCTTGGGATAGAGGTGACAGTTATATAGGGAAAATGTAACCTTGAGCTAAACTGACGTAGTAGCCCCTAAAACAATGTGCTGATGAAATCTCTTGTGTGTTGCAAAGAACCTAGGTGACAGGTGATGGCTCTGTCTGGGTGAGGACAATGTTCTAGGAGAATCCTCAGTGGTTCCCCAGAAGTTAGACAATAATTGTGATTCCTCTCCTGGTGCGTTGCTTGACAATCCCTCAATTGCTTGTTGGGAAATGCCCAAGGTGGAGAAAGGTGTTAGGAAGTACAAATTGAGCCCCACAGGTATGAGGGGAAGGAAATATTGGAAAGTGTAGTATCAGTTTCTTGGAAAGCCCATTTCCCCAAAGGCATGCATCTCTGCTTTGAGTAGGGACACAAAACCATTAGTGAGTCGGCCCCTACGATCTCATAGAATCTCATCTAAATGTCCAGGTATGTCCTGGGGACTGTTACATGGCTGAAGTCCATGTTCTCTGTACCTGCTTGGGAGCAGACAATATATCTTCGCTTTTAAGATACAACTGACAACTCTCCCAGTGTCAAATTCCACCCAGGCAGGGTGCTGCAACCTCATATTTGATGCAGAGTTAAAGGGAATTGTTTCAGAAGGATTGCATGTAAACTACCTCTCCCTATGAGGAGCGCTCTGGCTACTACCAATACGACCTCTGCCCAAAGAGGCTACATTAAGTTCCACCTTGCGAGCATGTCCTCAAAAGCTTCTAGTAAATTAGAAGCCTGTGACTCAAGAGGAAGAGGAAAAACTTTTACAAAGCTTCCTTCTGTGGCCACCCAGAGGATGGCAGAGACAAGAGGGCAAGGAAGTGAAAAGGATCTGGGGGTCTTAGTAGACCCTACATTGAACATGAGTCAGCAGTGTGACTCGGTGACTAAAAAGGCAAATGGGATTTTGGGCTGCATCAAACGGAGTATCGTGTCCAGAACATGGGAGATTATGGTACCGCTTTAGTCTGCTCTAGTAAGATCTCACTTGGAGAACTGTGTTCAGTTTTGGGCACCACAACTGAACAAGAATTTAGACAAACTGGAGCGTGTCCAGAGGAGGGCAACAAAAACGGTGAGGGGTCTGGAAACCAAGTCATATGAGGAAAGGTTGGGGGAGCCTGGTCTGTTTAGCCTGGAGAGAAGGCGACTGAGAGGGGATCTGATAACCATCTTCAAGTACTTAAAGGGCTGTCATAGAGAAGATGGAGCAGAGTTCATTTCTGTTTCCTCAAAGGGTGGGACTAGAACCAGTGGGTTGAAATTAATTCAAAAGAATTTTTGACTAAATATCCGGAAGAAGTCTCTAACACAGTGGTTCCTCAGTGGAACAGGCTTCCTTGGAGGATGGTGAGTTCTCTTTCTTTGGAAGTTTTCAAGCAGAAGCTAGATAGTCATCAGACAGAAATTTTATGAACTGAGTTTATGAACTTCGGTAGCTGGTGAGTGGGTGGGCAGAAGGGACTGTGTCTCAGCTTGGATCTTGTGGCCCTTTCTTGTCATTCCAGGGAAATAACTTTCACCATTTTGGGGTCGGGAGGCAAATTTCCTCCAGGCCAGACTGGCCAGGGATTCTGGGGGTTTTATAGGGGGAGGGCGGCATCATCTAGGCATGGAATTGGGATATCTGTGGGTGGGCACGTAGTTGTGAATTTCCTGACTATTGCAAGGGGTTGGACTAGATGACCCCGGAGGTCTCTTCCAAACTCTATGACTCTAAGCTGTTCAAGCCATTGTGGCCAAAAGCCTTATGAAGAATCTCTCAGAGCACTTCAAAGCCATTCCCAGCCCTCTTTTCAAATGTGTCACTTCCAAAGCCTACACAGTCCCTGCTCTTTATTGCAGAAAGTCCCACAGCTCTCCATCTCCCCAGGGTTTATTCCTGACTTTTGGACTGCAGTGTTGACAGACCCTTCCTGCCACACTGGAGAGCAGCGGAGGAGCCTGCCTCCCCAGCAGAAATGTATCTCTGGGACCACGTCAGCCACACAAACAGCACTCCGGAGGGAGGGAAAGGATCGAGGGACAGGGCCACTCAGCACTTTCCACCTGCTTCCTTGTCCACAGCCTTCCTGAGCGTTGCCTGCCTCTTCTTTTCTCCCGCGGTTAGGAGCCTCGCTATACAGAAGGAAAGCTGCTCGGTTAGAGGCCGAAGAATGGAAAGGAATTGGGGGACTGAGGCCGGAACCCGCAGAGTGATGCAGAAGCATGCAGGCAAACCAACCAGAAGGCCAAATGTATTGGTCTCTTCCCAAAATATTTCTACCCGGCTTCTCTCTCCAGAAGCGCTCACGGTGGAGGGCCACAGCCCGGCCCAGGAAGGCAGCTTTATACCGGAAACAGGGACGCCTGATAAGACATGATTCAGGCCGACCGTGGGACAGAAGGAAGCACCAGGGCTGTGGACTGGCATGTAGAACATCCGGTTCAAGTCCAGGTCCACCTTTTATTTATTTGTTAGATTTGTCACCCTCTCTGACAGCAGCCTCGGGGTGGCTGGCAACACTTAAAAACCCGTACATAAACATTTAAAACCACGGACCATTAAAACTAATTTCCTTTGAAAAAATTATCAAACATTACCTCCAAGAAACATGGGATCAGTATAATCCTGAATTAATATATTTCTCCGGGTCCAGATGGAGGAGGCGGGATGTAGGGGGGGGTACACAGTATCACTAAGTGCCAGCACTGGCCTCAACCGCACGCCTGGAGGAAGAGCTGCGTTTTACGGGCCCTTCAGAACTTTCGCAGCGGCTATAAGGCCCGGGTCTCTGCTGGCACCTCATTCCACCAGGAGGCAGCCAGGGCTGAAACGGACCGAGAACACTTCTTTGGGGCCTGGGCCAACCAACAGGTTGGAATCTGCAGAGTGCAATACTACTCAGGGGACAGGCCAGGGAGGGTCCCTCCAGTCCTGCCTCCCGTCTCAACCAGGGGCCAGCCAGTTCCTCTGCAGGGCCAGCCACAGGGCAGAGAGGCCGAGGCCTTCCCATGAGAAGACCCTCAGAAGAGCCCTGCTGGGTCAGGCCAGGGAGGTCCCTCCAGTCCAGCCTCCCGCCTCACCCAGGGGCCAGCCAGTTCCTCTGCAGGGCCAGCCACAGGGCAGAGAGGCCGAGGCCTTCCCCTGAGAAGACCCTCAGAAGAGCCCTGCTGGGTCAGGCCAGGGAGGTCCCTCCAGTCCAGCCTCCCGCCTCACCCAGGGGCCAGCCAGGTCCTCTGCAGGGCCAGCCAGGTCCTCTGCAGGGCCAGCCACAGGGCAGAGAGGCCGAGGCCTTCCCCTGAGAAGACCCTCAGAAGAGCCCTGCTGGGTCAGGCCAGGGAGGGTCCCTCCAGTCCAGCCTCCCGTCTCACCCAGGGGCCATCCAGTTGCTCTGCAGGGCCAGCCACAGGGCAGAGAGGCCGAGGCCTTCCCCTGAGAGGACCCTCAGAAGAGCCCTGCTGGGTCAGGCCAGGGAGGGTCCCTCCAGTCCAGCCTCCCCTCTCACCCAGGGGCCAGGCAGTTCCTCTGCAGGGCCAGCCACAGGGCAGAGAGGCCGAGGCCATCCCCAGAGAAGACCCTCAGAAGAGCCCTGCTGGGTCAGGCCAGGGAGGGTCCCTCCAGTCCAGCCTCCCGTCTCACCCAGGGGCCAGCCATCTCCTCTGCAGGGCCAGCCACAGGGCAGAGAGGCCGAGGCCTTCCCCTGAGAAGACCCTCAGAAGAGCCCTGCTGGGTCAGGCCAGGGAGGGTCCCTCCAGTCCAGCCTCCCGTCTCACCCAGGGGCCAGCCAGTTCCTCTGCAGGGCCAGCCACAGGGCAGAGAGGCCGAGGCCTTCCCCTGAGAAGACCCTCAGCAGGGCCCTGCTGGGTCAGGCCAGGGAGGGTCCCTCCAGTCCAGCCTCCCGTCTCCCCCAGGGGCCAGCCAGTTCCTCTGCAGGGCCAGCCACAGGGCAGAGAGGCCGAGGCCTTCCCCTGAGAAGACCCTCAGAAGGGCCCTGCTGGGTCAGGCCAGGGAGGGTCCCTCCAGTCCAGCCTCCCGTCTCTCCCAGGGGCCAGCCAGTTCCTCTGCAGGGCCAGCCACAGGGCAGAGAGGCCGAGGCCTTCCGCTGAGAAGACCCTCAGAAGAGCCCTGCTGGGTCAGGCCAGGGAGGGTCCCTCCAGTCCAGCCTCCCGTCTCTCCCAGGGGCCAGCCAGTTCCTCTGCAGGGCCCGCCACAGGGCAGAGAGGCCGAGGCCTTCCGCTGAGAAGACCCTCAGAAGAGCCCTGCTGGGTCAGGCCAGGGAGGGTCCCTCCAGTCCAGCCTCCCGTCTCCCCCAGGGGCCAGCCAGTTCCTCTGCAGGGCCAGCCACAGGGCAGAGAGGCCGAGGCCTTCCCCTGAGAAGACCCTCAGAAGAGCCCTGCTGGGTCAGGCCAGGGAGGGTCCCTCCAGTCCAGCCTCCCGTCTCACCCAGCGGCCGGCCAGTTCCTCTGCAGGGCCAGCCACAGGGCAGAGAGGCCGAGGCCTTCCCCTGAGAAGACCCTCAGAAGAGCCCTGCTGGGTAGGCCAAGGGGGGTCCCTCCAGTCCAGCTTGCCGCCTCCTCCCCCTGGGGCCAGGCGGTCCCTGTGCAGAGAGGCCGGGGCCTGCCGTGAAGCTGGCTCGTGCCTGGGCCATGCCAGGGATTAGTGCCTGCAGGAGTGCTGGGCGGGCACTGAGGACTGAGGTCTCCTAATCCGCTCTGGAAGCTGCCTATTCCTGGAGTCCTTCCTCGGGCTGCCCTTCCGCCTCTCCACCGCTGTCCACGCGAAGCGGTCCTTGCACACGCAGTCCTCGGCCCGGGCATTATTGCCTTGATCATCCTATTGCCTTGCTCCAGGAGGCTCCCCGGCTTCCTCCCCGTGCGGAGGGGCCCTTCGCTCCCGGGCGCCTGGAGGGAGGGGGGGATGGAGGGGGGGTCTTCCGGGCCTTCAACCAATGGTCGGAGGGCGCCCCGCCTGCCCGGGGGGGGGGGAAGGGGCGTTGGGGATGCAGGCGGGCCCTCTTCTGCCTGCCTGCCTGCCTGCCTGTCCGGGGCCCACCGGGCTGGGGCCTCCTCGAGTGGGGCGGGGTCCGGCGTGCCTGGAGGCGAGTGCCGGCCGAGGGGGCCCGTGTGTCCGGGGGGGGGGGGCGGTGCGGTGAGGCGGCCTCGGCCTCGGCCTCTCTGGGCCCGGACCGGTCCTGGGGGAGCGCAGGGCGGCGGGCCGGGCGGGAGCCCTCAAGGTCAGCGCGGCCGGGCCGGGCCGGGCCGGGCCGCGCAGGGGGGGGGGGCGGGGCAGGAGGGGAGGGGAGGGGAGAGGAGGGGAGGGCCCACCACCCCCTCCCCCCCTTACTCCCTCCCCTCCCCTCCCCCCCTCAGCCCCCCCCCTCACCCACCGTGTCCGTCCGCGGGGGCGGCGGCGGCAGCAGCAGCAGCGTCGTCGTCGTCGGCCGCCATCCCTCGCTGCCCGGCCGAGCGCGGCCTCCTCGGCGGCCCCCGCCCCGCAGGCGCCTTCCGCGGGCCCCGAGCAGGAGCGGCAGCAGCAGCAGCAGCAGGAGGCGGAGGCGGAGGGAGGGCGGCGGGCCGGGCCGGGCCTGGGCTGCGCCTGCGGGTGCGACGCTCCGTCCCTCCCTCCGTCCCTCGGTCCGCTTCTCCTCCTCCTCCTCCGCCCCGCCCTCCCCGCCTCCCCCGCCGGCCGGCCCGCCCGCAGCTGGGCTCCGCTTCCCGCCCGGAGGCCTTTCGCCGACACACGCCGGCCCCGAGGGGAGGGGCCCCGCGCGCGCCCTCCTCAGGGAGGGGGAGGCAGCGCGGGTGCGCAGGCGTGCCGGGGAGGCGCCCTGTGCGCATGCGCGGCAGAGGGGGGGCGCTGGACCCGCCTCCTCCGCCGCCCCGACCTGGCCCTGAAGCCGAGCCCCTGAAGGCGGCGCCCAAAGGCCTGCGGATGTGCGCGGGCCCGGCAGAGAAAGGGAGCGCTGCGCCGCCGCCCCTGCGAGGTGGGCACGCAGCAGAGGGGCCCTGCGCCCGCGCAGAAGGAGGGAAGCCCCACCGGGCCCCCGCCGCCCTTCGCTTCTGCAGACTTCCTTTCAAGGGCTCCAGGGACGGAGCGGGGCGGCCTGAAGACCCTGCAAGGCCTGCGGGGCCCGGCGTCTGGGAAGCGGCCGCTGAGGGGGCCGGAGCCGAGGCCGGAGGAGAAGGAGAGGCCGCCCCCTGGGAGGAAAGGAAAGGCCGGCTGAAGAGGAGGACATCGCGGCACGGGGGGGGGGGGGTCCTTGGAAGTCACATACGGAAGGCCCCAGTGCAGACCATTCCCGTAAGGAAAAGCCGGAGGAACTCCATAGAGAGCTCTCAAAAGATTTGAGTCAGAAAAGAAAAAAAAAGGAAGGAGGACCTTATATAAAAAAATATTTTAAAAAATAACCAAGGCTTGTAGGGAGAGGGTTAGAAAAGCTAAAGCTCACTATGAGCTTGGGCTAGTGAGAATGGTCAACACAACAAAAAAGGGTCCTTTAGTTATATTCAGAGTAAGAAAAAGAATAGGGCCAGGGTAGGACCATGGTGGGGACCAGAAAGGGACATTGTGATGAAGAGAGGGCTGAACTGCTCAATCCCTCCTTCTCCTCCGTCTTCTCTTGCAAAGGGAATCCTGCTCAACGTGGCAGAATCATTTCACGTGATGAGGGAGGGGAGTTGTGGCCCAGGATCACTGGAGGTCCAAAGTTTCTTTAAATGAAACAAAGTCTTCTGGGCCAGATGAATTACACCCAAGGGTACTAAAAGAACTTGCAGATGTCGTCTCTGAACTTGAGGACACTAAACTGGGAGGGGTAGCAAACACAGCAGAAGACAAGATACAGGATGTTCTTGACAGGCTGGAAAACTGGTCTAAAATGAATTTAAATAGTGAAAAATATAAAGTTCTGCATTTAGGTAGCAAAAACCATCTACACCAATATAGGATGGGGGAGACTTGTCTTGGCAGTAGCATGTGCGAAAAGGATCTAGGAGTCTTAGTAGACCATACATTGAACATGAGTCAGCAGTGTGACTCAGTGGGTAAGAAGGAAAATGGGATTTGGGGCTGCATCAAACAGAGTATCGTGTCCAGATCATGGGAGGTGATGGTACCGCTTTACTCTGCTCTGGTTCGGCCTCACTTGGAGGACTGTGTTCAGTTTTGGGCACCCCATTTGAAGAGGGATGTAGACAAACTGGAGCGTGTCCATAGAAGGAACTGACTAGAACAGCGCGATTTTCCAAATTAGGCTTCACCAGAGATCTCTAGGGAGGCATTACTATGCTGGCCATTTCATTTTCAAAAACTTCCCTGAGAATCCCCATCTCGAAAGAGGACGGATTTATGACTGCTGACAATTCCACGGATCTCTCCCGTGCTTTCCCTCAGTATGCCCCAGGTCACACCCAGTCTTCTAATGTGTATCTCCTTACACTTACCTGTGTTGAATGCTGGCAGGGGCTCCTGGGAATTGTAGTCCACGGACATCTGGAGGGCCGCAGTTTGACTACCCCTGTTCTACGCCATCCAGTCTATAACCTCTGGCTTCCGTCTTTAACAGCCAGGCTGGGGGCAGGCCCATGGAGGGCCCTTGTTGCTTCCCCCTCTTCCCCAGCCACCTTCAGCTGCTGCTGGCCCTATTGTTTCTTCAGGGAGTCTTCTTGTCATCTTGTCTTGTCACAATGGGACCAAAGTACAACAGCCTCGTCATTTAAGTGTCTTGGGGCACTTGGGGCTTGCTCTGGTCCAGGACCCATTTATTTGTCTCTGGTGGTCTGCAGGATCCCTAAATCTCTCTCCCAGCATCACCCTTGAAATGAATTCATTTTCTCCCTGCTAGCTTTCTTTGGTGTCCAGCCTTCTTCACATCCACAAGCAGTGATGGGGAATTCTCGAGCTGGGGCTTCAGCAACATTTCCTGGCCCTGAGAGCTCTTGTCTCGTCCTTGCATGGCCTCCCTTTGTTTGTTAGTTATGTTTATACGCTGCGTATTGCAGCACAGCTGGCTCGAGTCCCAGTCGCCTTCCAGTGTCATGGGCTCAGTCTCCCTTTGGTTCTTTTCAGTTTCTTTATTGTTGCCCAGTTTGGAGAGGTCTTTCTGGAAGGCATTGTTATCTGCAGTCCAGCCAGCCAGTACCCCTCCAGAAAGGCCAAGGCCAAGTATGCAAGTCATTGGTCCGAATTCTCCCAGGTGTTGAGCAACATCTTCAGGTTCCAAAGCCTGAACTTACAGTGAGCGGAGCCAAGCTGGCAGCCCCATTTTATCCAAAGCAGCAGCCAAATGGAACAAGGAGACGAGGGCACGTCCGTCTGCTAATTAGTTTGCTGAGAGGCTGTCGCAGGGATCAGCGTGGGAGTCGGATCTCTGGGAGGACAGAGGTTTCACAAGCCCCGCCTCAGCACCAGAGCTCACTGCACATGCAGATTCATCCAAAACATCATCCCCAATCCTGTCTGGAGGCCTGCGACTCTCTCTGCCCCGGTCACTTCTGCTCAAAGGGTTCCGAGGAGGAAGACTCCACGGTGACGTCCAGCCGTGCCCATCTCCTCTCCCCAGTGGATGCTGGGCAGGCTCCTTGAGGAGTACCCTCCGGGAAAGGAAGCAGGGCTGCTTCGCGAACCTCTTGATTGCCAAGAGAATATCGGTGCTCTCAAAACAAATGGAAGACTGACAGAGCAACCTGGCAAATCCAGGGTTTGGCAGAGTTGCCGTTTTGATACGCTGAGGGAAAGACCCCATTTAATGCACAGGGTCTGCAGAGAAGCATTTTCTCATTCAGCCTGGCTCTTAAATTCTCAAAACCAACTTGCCGTCGTGTGGTTGTCAGTCTTCAAAGATACATAAGCAGATGGCTGATGGGCAGCCTTGGAAAAAGGAAAACACCGTCATCCCAGTTTGGAAAAGAGTCCCTCTGTTTAGTCACGGAGAGGAAATTCTTATTTGCCACAAGTGACCATCCGCGTAATTTTATGAGCCCGTTTTAGTAGTTTCTTCCTTGAATTGTCTCATGTTCCCGTAACGTTAACATACCCTTTGCCTCCAGCAGTACTAAAAAAATAGACTCTGGAGCATTTGGAAAAAATCAGCTACTAGAAGAATTGGTCATGACCGATGGCCTGTTGGCACCACACGCACCCAGCCAGCCCGAAAGCCAAGCATGGTGAGGAGGTAGTTAAACTCTGGGAAACTTGGAACACCCTAAGCTAGCTTTAATTTTACTTGCTGCTTTCCTGAACTCTTTCTTTGGAAATACAGAGATAGAGAAGAGTGGAATTTCTGCTCACCCCCAAACTGTCAGATTAGGTCCAGCTAGTCTGACTTAATCCTTTCTCTTTTCAGGTCTTGAGGCAGCAGAATGTAAATGTTTTGACTTAATACATGGAATGAATACATGGCCAGACGGGTGGCCGTGTTGGACTGAAGCAGCAGAACAAAGTGTGAGTCCAGGGGCTCCTGGGAGACCAACCAAGTGTTATTCTGGGTAGATGCATTTGTCTGCATGCAAAATCATAAAACGAGAAGTGGAACATTTAACATTGCGCTCTTCGAATGAGTGAACTAAATTGGATAGGATTAGGATGTCATCAGTCAGAAAATTACAAAGTCTTTTGCCTGGGGAGTGACAGACAAGGAACGGAGCTGCCCTAACGGTGGGGAGAGATGAGGTACAGGTAGCCGGCCTGTAATGCCGAGTGAATACTGTCAATCTGACTTCGTGGAAAGCCTGTCATCAGCCAAGTTCACGCCCAACTGCAGAGGCTGCTGAGAAAGAAGCTGAACACTCCCATCCCACACCGAAACAGGACGTGCTGCTAGCCCTCGGTGCCTGGCACACAAAGGATGGGGAGCAAAGGAGCATTTGGGCTAGGGGCACAAAATGAAGCCCCTCTCAGAATTCTGTGAAGACAACAATTTGTTCATTGCAAACACGTTTCAGGCAACCAAACAGAGGATTGTATGTCTAGACATCAGGATGGTCAATACAGAAATCAAATGGATTGTAGAATCAGAAGACGAAGAAGCTCTGTTCTCTCTGATAAAACAGGAGCATGGATGGTTAATACTGAACATTTGAATAAAGCTGGCAAAAACATAGTTCCAAAACAGAACATACTAAAAAACCTGTTACAAATTGCTTAAAAATCCTAACAAAATGAGACAGACTGTTTCATCACAGAAACTCCCCTGAACCAGGGGTCGGAAGGTCCAGATTAAATTACAATCCCCAGGTTCAGATGGATGGGGTGAGTGGTAGGCAGGGGGCCATTCATTGATGTTCCTAAGGACTGTCATTGGTCTCAACTATATATCTCGTGGAAAAGCACTATTTTACAGGCCCTTTGGAACTTCGCTTGTTCCAAAAGGGCAGGGCTCTCTGTTGGTAGCTGATTCCACCAGACTGGAGCCAGGGCAGAAAAATCCATGCTTCAGGTTGACTCCACTCACTGGGGCTGGGGACTACTTTCAGGTTGGCATTTGCTAAGCAAAGAGCTCTTCAGAGAATGCAGTCTCTCAGAGATGTGGGTCCCAGACCACTCAGGGTCTTAAAGGTCATAGCTAGCGCCTGACGGAGCTTAAACAGTTCCGCAGGGCCTGCAAAAAGGAGCTCCTCCACCAGGCATTTGGCCGAGACCAGACGTAATCTACAGCGACCAAGGGCCCCTGCTCCCCCCCCACCCCCCCTCAGAATTCAATCAATAAGCCACCCCCCTCAGAATCCCATCAACAAGCCCTGGACCTGTTTGTATTATGATTGTTTATTGTTATACTGTGTTGTGTTTGTACATGTTCTACAGACTGTTTTATGTATGGTTCTCTGTTATAATGTAAACCGCCCTGAGCCTCCGGGGAGGGCGGTATAGAAGTATGATAAAATAAATAAATAAATAAACCCTGATCCAGAACTCCACTGGCAGCCAGTGCAATTGCTGGAGGATTGGTGAACATGGGCTCTGCATGGTGTTCTGGTAAGGACATGGGCAGCCTCTTTCTGGACCAGTGAAATAGGAGGCCTGTGGGTTGAAACCAGGTATATAATAAGGCCAGAATGTGCACAGACTAATCCTGTAACCAAAAGAAATGATAAGCCAAAATAGATGGCTGATGAAACTCTTACAGGTGCTAAAGATAGACAGGAAACAAACGTGAAAAGTGACAGACAGAAGGAAAAGTCTAAATTTAGCATTGTCATGACTCACATTCAAATCACAGTTCTCTGTGTGTGAGTCACTGAATGCTGCATTTAGACCTAGACGGTGTGAAGAAATAGAAGAGAGAAACAACAAAGGAAGAAGAAGAGTTCACAAGAGCCAAGGGGCCAACGGGAAATTTAAAGCAAGACCAACACCAAAATGCATTAACTGAGCAGGACAAAATAAAAAAAGGTAAGAACAACACACTAAAGAAATATATGAGACTAGAAATCAAGCCTGCTGTATGCCAAATAGGAGGCCACTGGGCAGGCCCTCCCCCCCCTTTCCCCGAGACCCAGACTTCAGCGTGGGGAAAGAAGCAGGGTCCCTGACCCTCTCCCCGTGGCGAAGCCTTGTCCCCCGCCCCCCTCCCGCCCCAGGGCTTGGCTTCCTGACAGGGAAAGGAGCAGGGCCGGGGCATCTCCGACTTAGCAGCCATGTTCCTTTCCCCAGCAAGAAGCCTCCTCCCCTCCTCCTGGCCCAGCTCCCATCTCCCCAACTTGGGGCAAAGGAGTCCTCGCTGCCTGTGGATGTTATGACCGCCATCCTAGGATGACATCATGCCTTGTGCCTGACATGATCATAGAATCATAGAGTTGGAAGGGGCCATGCAGGCCATCTAGTCCAACCCCCTGCTCAACGCAGGATCAGCCCAAAGCATCCTAAAGCATCCAAGAAAAGTGTGTATCCAACCTTTGCTTGAAGACCGCCAGTGAGGGGGAGCTCACCACCTCCTTAGGCAGCCCCTTCCACAGCTGAACTGGACTCCTAGAATAGAGTGGGAAGGGGCCATACAGGCCATCTAGTCCAACCCCCTGCTCAACGCAGGATTAGCCCTAAGCATCCTAAAGCATCCAAGAAAAGTGTGTATCCAACCTTTGCTTGAAGACTTCCAGTGAGGGGGAGCTCACCACCTCCTGAGGCAGCCTATTCCACTGCTGAACTAGACTCCTAGAATCCTAGAGTGGGAAGGGGCCATGCAGGCCATCTAGTCCAACCCCCTGCTCAACGCAGGATCAGCCCAAAGCATCCTAAAGCATCCAAGAAAAGTGTGTATCCAACCTTTGCTTGAAGACCGCCAGTGAGGGGGAGCTCACCACCTCCTTAGGCAGCCCCTTCCACTGCTGAACTAGACTCCTAGAATCCTAGAGTGGGAAGGGGCCATGCAGGCCATCTAGTCCAACCCCCTGCTCAACGCAGGATTAGCCCTAAGCATCCTAAAGCATCCAAGAAAAGTGTGTATCCAACCTTTGCTTGAAGACTTCCAGTGAGGGGGAGCTCACCACCTCCTGAGGCAGCCTATTCCACTGCTGAACTAGACTCCTAGAATCCTAGAGTGGGAAGGGGCCATGCAGGCCATCTAGTCCAACCCCCTGCTCAACGCAGGATCAGCCCAAAGCATCCTAAAGCATCCAAGAAAAGTGTGTATCCAACCTTTGCTTGAAGACCGCCAGTGAGGGGGAGCTCACCACCTCCTTAGGCAGCCCCTTCCACTGCTGAACTAGACTCCTAGAATCCTAGAGTGGGAAGGGGCCATGCAGGCCATCTAGTCCAACCCCCTGCTCAACGCAGGATTAGCCCTAAGCATCCTAAAGCATCCAAGAAAAGTGTGTATCCAAGCTTTGCTTGAAGACTGCCAGTGAGGGGGAGCTCACCACCTCCTTAGGCAGCCTATTCCACTGCTGAACTACTCTGACTGTGAAATGTTTCCCCCTGATATCTAGCCTATATCGTTGTACTTGTAGTTGTACTTGATGCAGCTAAGCAGGACCACAGAGCCCTGGTGCGGAATTGTGAGGGAGAACCAAGATCTCTTAGGCTGGAGTTCCTCGCTGGAGAAGAGGAAGAGACCCCCCCCCCCCAGTGCCTCGGAAGAGCAGGAGCAGAATATTGGGGGCAGGGTGATCCAATGGAGGCCGTCTCCACTTGAAGCAACTGTGCAAGGGCCTTCGGATGCTTTGGGAACTGCCTGGTTCATAGATACGCTACCCCAAAGCATACCAGGATCAAAATAGGTTTATTTGTTTAGTTAAATGTTATAATGTAAATGTTATAATGTGCTCGTAGGACTGAACATGGTAAACATAAAACTTTTCCAGCAGTCGGACCAAGTGTTACGTTGGGCTTCCGCTATTCATACACGTCCTGTAACGAGAAAGGTGCTTTATGACGTATCTCCATGAACGACTAGAATACAAATCTGAATTTCAAACAGATATTCTGGTGCAGACCCCAAGACATTTATTTATCTTTCTGTGGCGTATTTATCTTTCTGCGTGAGCAGAGCTGAGCAGGATCAAGTTGAGAAAAGCACCTGAACGGATGTTTTCCGCCATTCTTTACGAATTTCCACCATCACAGAATCAGCAGCCCCAAGCAGCAGCGGAGGGAGGAAGGGAGGGGGGGGGGGTTAGGAACCTTGCATTTGTTCTTGGCTCCTCCTCCTCCTCAGCTCTTCAGTCATTTATTTAGTGATTCACATTTCACCCTGCCTTTGGAAACTCAGGGCTGATTACAGAATTTTAAGATACATATACAATTCCAATGCAAGAAACATTACATTATTATCATCATTATATTACATTAATCAAACTCAACCTCTAAACTTTAAAACATTAAAGTAACTAGTTAAATATTACATGTTAAAATATTAAGACGGACCATTGTGCTTTCACTCGTGGGTGTGTGGCAGCCATATAAAAGGCTTCTTCCATTCCCGCCTCCCCCCCTCCATGAGCCTCAACCTCCAGTGGGAGGAAATAGCTCCGTGTGACTGCAGGTGTCCCTTTTCTCCTGGTTCTTCTCCCCAAATGTCCCCACCCATCCATTTGCCAGGGGGCTGCAGGGGGAGAGCTCAGTTTTACTGTTTCTAGAACCTTAAGAGAGAAAAAGTAGAACTAGCCTGCTGATTGTTTAGATGCTGCTCGGAAAGGGGGCCATAAACCCACCAAGGCCTGAAAGTGCCATTCTGGTAGCTACTGCAACACGTGCATAATCCTCCCAGGGGAAATCAATGGCACCTATTTTTAAGATGTTGATGACACAGAGGTGGTCAGAGAGCTCGGGTGCTGGCAGCACCATGCTGCAGGTCTCGGAATCTGGAACCCTCCCGGACATCTCGTGGGCCGCAGAGACCTCCCCCTTTTTTGGCCAGCCCCCAGAGCAACATTTGAGTGACACGCTTTTGGGAAGGGCTGTGGAAATCCATCCAGCCGAGGATTGGCATGGGGACAGCGGAAGAGCTCGGCAGCGGCCCCCTGTCTGGGGCTCAGATACCAAGGCACGCTGCTTACCTGTGGCAACGGGACTGCAACAAGGTCGCTGGATCGGGGAGAACAAGAACAAGAAAATCAGTCAGGCTTCTTGTCGGAGACATGGTCGGCTATTTCATCAAAGCCTTCAGCTGCAATCCTGTGGACTTCCACTGGGGAATAAACCCGACTTCTGAAGGACATGCCTTAGAACTGTCCTGCACAGAAATGGCCATTGTGGGCTCTGGGCCCCCCTGGCAGCTGCCGGGGTCTGCCGCTCAAAACAGACTTTTTTTGGGCTCAGATTTCTGGCCAGTTGGTATCAATGAGTTAAAAACAGGCTCCTTCCATGGCTGACACAGAATGGTTTTCACTCCAGAGAGCCAGCTTGGTGCAGTGGTTAGGAGTGCGGACTCCTAATCTGGCGAGCCTGATTCGATTCTGCGCTCCCCCACAGGCAGCCAGCTGGGTGACCTTGGGCTCGCCATGGCACTGATAAAACTGTTCTGACCGAGCAGGAATATCAGGGCTCTCTCAGCCTCACCCACCCCACAGGGTGTCTGTTGTGGGGAGAGGAAAGGGAAGGTGAATGGAAGCCACCTTGAGACTCCTTCGGGTAGAGAAAAGCGGCATATAAGAACCAACTCTTCTTCCTCTTCAGTAATATCAGGGCTCTCTCAGCCTCCCCTCCCTCACAGGGTGTCTGTTGTGGGGAGAGGAAAGGGAAGGTGAATGGAAGCCCCTTTGAGACTCCTTCAGGTAGAGAAAAGCGGCATATAAGAACCAACTCTTCTTCTAAAGAGCCCCCAAAGGGTACATTGCCTAGCCCCAAAGCACCCTTTCCACCTTGGGTGCCCTTGCCACCTCTCCAGCTGGAAGCACAAAGATAATCCCGAGAGATCCTCCTTCACCAGAATTAATCCCTGACAAAGGGAGCTTTGACTCTGGAGTGCTTCCTCCCCCTGCTGACATCTTGCCGGGCTCTAAGGGAGAGGACTCCACTCTAGCTGTAGACCCACAAGGTTTCAGTGTATTTATGGTCGCTACCTGGAGAATTCTTCTGCAGTCTGAGTGGCAATCGTTCTAGGTGGAATGGGAAAAGGGCAAAATTACTAATCACAATAGCATTTGCAGCACTATCCGAGATTACAATCAGCCCAGGAAAGCGCCAAAGAGAAAAGGGCACTTCTCAACTCCCAGGTAGGGAAATTAAGTTTGGTGAACCAGAGAAGACCATTCCCGTTTAAAAGAAAATTGCTGTGTGTAGCAGAAGCATTCACAGCGGAGCCTTTAAGAGCAGCGGCATTCTGTTCAAGAGAGACGCTTCCGCGTTGGTCTTCAAGGACTCGGACTTTGTTCTGCTGCTTCAGGCCGACAGGGCCGCCCAGCTGCAATCCTCACTAACAACATCATAAAGGACATTTCCAAAGGCACGGAAGCACCAGTGAAGCAACGACTCTTTCCTCTATACGGTCAAAACACTTGAAATGAAACCAGATCCAACAGAATAAAATTGCAGCTAGAGCCAGATTGAACAGCCCTCGTTTGGTACTGTTGATGCCAGAACTTTGCGTCCTGGACCAAGGAAAGCTCGTCATGCCTGAGCAGATGATGGGTGCAATTCCTTGGCTTCATTTGCGTGCTCTCAGCATGACATTTGAAGGGACCACGGAAGCAAAAGAGCCCACGCAAGGGAACCACGAGGGAGGGATGAGAATCACAGTGGAAACCTGGATGGTAGCTCTGCGGGGTCCTGACTAGGAATAGCATCTAGCCCCTCCTCCCAAAGGTTATGAGATGAACACAGTCAAGTGCAGCCCGGAAACATTCCTGACTCCTTCCGTGGCCATTTCTTTTTAAAAGCCACGGGAGACGACAGGCACACCATTGTCAGCCACAGGGCCATGTCTGCTCTCAGAGAGAGACGCTTCTACGCTTTTTATGGGATGGAGTGAAGCCTTCCCCCCTCCCAACACACAGAGCGGGTCGATGGAATGTTTCTGAGCTGGTTCAAGCTGCTGCTGGTGCCCCACCAGCCCCTGAGGGAGGGAGGGAGGGAGGCTCTGCGGGCCCAGTCACCGTTATGCCACAGCAAAGGGAGGGCACCATCCGGTCACTGTTTTGGCCCTGCCTGTGCTGCCCCACGGGAGGGAAGGCGGCATGGTGTCGGCTGATCACATCCTCAGGTGCTAAGCAGGCTCCATATTGGGACGGAAGCCCACCAAGGAAGGCTCAGCAGAAGGCGGCCCTCCACCTCCTGTGGTGCCCCCTTGCCCTGAAAGCACCTTGTTGGCTGTCCACTAGCAGCACCTAGCCATGTGCCAAAGAGCTTCTGTGGCTTTGGAAAGCGGGGTTTCTTCTCGCTCCCCCGTCCACCTCCACACAACAGTTTCTGCCCCCCAGTCTTAAGGCCTTGGAGTCACTGGCCACCTTGAGCCGTTCCAAGGGGGCTTGTAATTGTCTGCTGCTGGGGACCCTGGCCTTCCTGGGTGGTCAAGAGAACATCTTTTGGATGATGGGATAGATTGGCAGAATTGGTTAAAACACACAAAGAAAAGAGCTTTAATGTACAAAAATCTAGATTTCAGAAAAATATGAGAACGGTAAAGGAATTTCAAAACTCTATAAGTGGCTCTTGGAATGGAATATGGAAGAAGAAAGAGTCAAGGAAGTAATGATTTCTCAGGCTAGGGATTTAGGTCACTCAGGGAGCCTGGATACTTGGGATAGGTTATGGTAGTTTGATATGCGGTTTACCCCCTGCCATCCTGTCACAGGGAATATCTGTAAAATGATCTATCGTTGGCATCTTACTCCTGTTAGGCTTGAAAAATGGAATCAAAAAATATGTGATAAATGTTGGAAATGCAAACATGAGAAGGGTGACTTTTTCCACATGTGGTGGGAGTGTAAGAAGGCAAGACAATATTGGAATAATATACTTGAAGAATTTAAAAAAATGTTTAAATTTAATTTTGAAAAAAAAACCCGCAAGAGCTATTTTGTTGAATTTTCTGGAGGGCAGGGTCCATAAGGATTTTAGAGTTCTGTTTTTGTACACGACTTCTGCAGCCAGAATTGTTTTTGCCTCCAAATGGAAAAGCCCTGATATCCCCTCGACTGAAGAATGACTGAGGAAATTGTTGGATTATGCTGACGTTGCCAAATGGTCGGCTATTTACAAAGACCTGGAACCCTGGAAAATACAGCAGTGGGCATTGTTCTGGAATTATATGAAAAAACATGTTCTGGACTGTGCAAAAATCTGTAAAATTTCATATGGCAACAGCAAGTTTTAAGTACAATGTTATGTCACGGATCTAAGTGTTACTATTTCATTTGTTAGGGCTAGGAGAGAAGTCTAAAATACTCCCCTCCAGTTACCTATGAGTCTCTACCTGTGCTTGAGTTTTAGGTTTTGTGTATTGATGTACTTAGCAATGTGTATTGATTTTTTAATATTACAATAAAATATTTGAATTAAAAAAAAGAAAGAAAACAACAGCTTCAGGAGGTGGGCTGGAGGGGCTTCACCTTCCTGCTGAACTCCTTCCCTGCCCTTCCCAGGCTCCACCCCGGATCTCCAGGAATTTCGTAGCCCTTCCCCCAAAGTCTCCATCCTTGGGAAGCTGGAAAACCTTTCTCCGGCTTGCTCCTGGCAGGGGGATTTTCCATTGCTTGTTTTTCTCTCTCCCTTTCTCTCCCCCCCCCCCCATTTGTCTTTCTCCACAATGAGGACCCAAAGTGGCTTTTATAAATGACTTTAACAAAGAAAGGTTTTTTCCCATTGATGAGAATCAAAGCAGTGAAAACCTGGATGGTAGCTCTGCGGGGTCCTGACTAGCTGCGGGGTCCTGACTGGCTGTTGCACAATAACCAAAAAAAGGATAGGCAACATAGTGTGTGTGTGAATGTGTGAGTGTTTGTGTGTGGGGTACACCGGGGATGTCGCAGCCCGAAAAAGTTTGGGAACCACCGTTATAGATGAAAAGGCAGTCAAAGTGCAGAAGAATCACTCCGGCCCCAAAGGCGCAGAGGGGCGTAACTCTGCACAAGACTGCCCTGTAGTGCATTCAAACCATGGCCCAGCAGGCAGCGTGGCTCTTCTTAGTGGATCCGTTTCAGCAGAGCCATCCCAGGCAGAGCTTTGCCGAGACCCCTGGGGCCGTTCTGCGGAGGACCGTGCTGCTCCTCTCCTTGGAAAATCCCATCAGGATTCCCAGCCCTCAAGTAACGTTCTTTTCCAAACCTTTGCCATTACCGCTTCTCCAGTCCGAGGCCGCCCTCTGTCTGAGTGCTGTGGGAAGTCAAAGGGAAAGGATGGCGTTTTACACCTCGCAAGGACTGGCGAGGGCCTTTCCCATCCCGCTGGGCAGCCCAAGGGAGGGGAGGACATCTCAGAACGCCCCTGGCTCCCCAAAGGCCTCCCGGCTGTTTTATAAACTTCGGGATGATGGTACTTGGCTTGCTTTCTCGATCAACCTTAATTAAGTAGCCGGCCAATTGTTTGCTTCTGTGGTTTTATAATTCTTCTTAATAGCTTTTATAGTAAATAGTTTTAATTCTTGACTTTGATCTTACTGCTATGATTTATGAATGATTTTACTGCTATGATTTTATTGCTCTGACTGGTCTTATTGTTATGCCTTTATGATTCATATATGCCAATAAAGGGATTCGGAACTGAATTGTGCTCATTTGCAGGTATATTCTCACTTAATATTGGGGGAGTTTCCCCCCCTAAGTAACTGAACTGATAATGAACAGAGTTTTCCAGAGTAACTGTGTCGCCATACCCAGTCAATCAGCTACCGCCAATCCAGGGCTGGTTTTATCCATGTAGCACGTGCATCCCATAGATGGATCGGGGCCGTAGCCCCTCTCCTCCCCCCTTTTCCCTCATTAAGGACACCAGAGTGACACCTCTTTGTACTGGGGGGACCACTCTGCCCTCAGTCTGGCTGCTCCAGCCAAAACTGTACTTTTCTAGGGTCTTACAAATCCCCCCCCCCCAATATCCTTAAACTCCTGGGCTAATCCCCTTTTTATTTGCTGATGGGACTCACCTGGTGTGTTTTCTTTCAATCAGAGTTCTTTTATCTATGCAGGTAAGGATAATAGGTTAATCACCTTTGGGAATCTTTTGGCTTGCCTGATCAAACAGCACGAACCTCCTTAAGGTAATGACCTTTCAGGGAAAGAGCAGGGCGAAAACTGGGAGGGGGCAAAGCCATGCAGGAATGC
Source organism: Paroedura picta (assembly GCF_049243985.1). Lineage (NCBI taxonomy): Eukaryota > Metazoa > Chordata > Lepidosauria > Squamata > Gekkonidae > Paroedura > Paroedura picta. The sequence continues at coordinate 1,893,476 of NC_135369.1, forward strand.
AGCCCAGCACCACGGACACAAATGCATATAAATGTGAGCCGTGCCCCTTGTTGTTATAGCCCAGCTATAGCAGCGTTTTAATACAGTAATGTGGAATTGTGCTACTACGACCAGTTGGAGTTCATGAGCATCAGAACTTACAGCTGGGCTGAAAAGAAAGTAGATGTTTAATCATGGATGACTTTTGCCATCATGAAGCCACCGGGACTGACTCCCTGGCTTTGCCATCTTGGTCATCCAGAAAGGGACACGTTTACTTCCATCCTGGTACAAGGCCAGCACTTCGGGGGGGGGGGGCACAGGTGACCCACTCTCATGAGATATGGGGCGTAGGCCTTGTTGGGAAACAGGGCTCAGAAGAGCCATGGGGGGCGAGTGTCAATCAGTGTGCTAAATAAAACAACATACCTCGGCCATTGAGAAGCTCGGACTCTTCATACTAAAAGAGAAATACAAGGTAACTTGCAATTGCTAACTTGTCACCAAGAATATCGTGTGGAACCTTATCAAGAATAACGTGTGGAACCCACTGTTGTGGTTGTTATGGCTCTTATTCCTGAGCTGGCCTCTGGAGTGGTGGGAAATAAAAATCTAAATAAATAAAAGAAACCAGAGAAGATTATAGGTAATTATTTTTAAAAAAAATAAAATTGATGTCTCTGTGAAGACTGCAAGGCCATATTTTGGTATGGAGTAAATGAAAAGATGTATTATACCCAGGGCTTTCACCTGTGGGGGGAACCTCCCCCCCATTTTGTATCATTTAACGCAGTGGTCCCCAACCCGTGGGCCGTGGCCCAGTGCCGGGCCGCGGCTCCCTCTCCCCGCCCCCCCCGCAGTAAAAAACTTCCCAGGCCGCATGTTTGCGGCCCGGGAAGCTTCTTACTGCGGGAGGGGGGGGAGAGGGAATCAGGGCCGCGCCTGCGCGGCCGCACATGCTCGGCCGGAATCGCACATGCGCGGCACTTTCGCGCATGTGCTATTTCGGCTGTGCATGGTGCATGTGCGCATGTGTGGCCCGGCCGCGCATGCGCAATGCGCGGCATGCGCAGGCGGGCAGTTGCCCGTGGGCCGTGGCCCAGTGCCGGGCCGCGGCTCCCTCTCCCCGCCCCCCCCCCGCAGTAAAAAACTTCCCAGGCCGCATGTTTGCGGCCCGGGAAGCTTCTTACTGCGGGAGGGGGGGGAGAGGGAATCAGGGCCGCGCCTGCGCGGCCACACATGCTCGGCCGGAATCGCACATGCACGGCACTTTCGCGCATGTGCTATTTCGGCTGTGCATGGTGCATGTGCGCATGTGTGGCCCGGCCGCGCATGCACAATGCGCGGCATGCGCAGGCGGGCAGTTGCCCTGCCGGTCCCCAGCCTCAAAAATGTTGTGGACCTCTGATTTAATGAATACAAGTATGAAGATGAGTTGGATTCTTTACTCTGCTTTTCACTACCAAAAGCAGCTTATAGTTGTCTTCCCTTTCTCTCCCCACAACAGACACCCTGTGAAGTAGTTGGGGATGAGAGAGCTCTGACAGGATTGCTCTGTAATAACAAATCTATCAGGACTGTGACTAATCCAAAGTCACCCAGCTGGCTGCATGTGGAGGAGCAGAGAATCAATCCCAGCTCTCTAGGTTCAAAGCTGCCGCTCTTAATCCCGACACCAGGCTAACATTCAGATCTTCCATTCTGCACTGAAGGAAAAGTCAAAATGGCTGCTAAAACACCACATTTTAAGATTTTTCCCAATAGAAGACATTAAAGATCAAATAAAGAGACCATTAACCAAATCTGAAGAATTAATTTAAAATATAGATAAGGTGGAGGTGAAATTAATTACTAAAATATACAAGATATCAATGCATCAACAAACCCTGGTATAGAGATTTTGTATTGTTTTCTACGTTTTATGTAAACCGCTCTGAGCCTCAGGGGAGGGCGGTATATAAATACAATAAACACGTGGAAAGGGACAGTCTGCATCTTCTCAGTCCCACCCACATGAGCATTATTTCCCTTGCTGCCATTGCCTGTGATGGTTACCCCCAAAGCAGTCCTCTCTTCTCAAATTGCAACTTGCAAACCTCACAGGACTTGCTCACAAGTAGACATTCTCAGGGCAGAGGCTTTTCTTGGCTGGTCTGGGAGCCAGAGGGTGGCTCACTCCCCCCGCCCTTTCCTCTGAGTTGAAAGTGGCCAGGGCAACATACTGGCAGCACAGCATGCTCTTGAGTTTCCCCCTCTCCCATCCAACAAGCTTCTGAACCTAGCAGGTAGTTAAGAGGTAGAGAGCTGACCCCCTAATTAGCCCTTCCTGGCTGAGGGCTCCCTTCTGATTGGGGCTAAACTACCAGGGTGGGCCATTCCTGGCTGAGGGCCCTCTCCTACTGGGGGAATATTTCCAAGTGGGGCCAATCAGGTAGGGAGCGAGCTGTCAACTTGAGCTTTATTATGTTTAGTGATTATAGCCAATTTAGATGGTATTTCACTCACCCAGAAATTGGTGACGTTCAAGTAGTTGGATATTTCACTAGACAGCCTCTCAATCTCACTGTGAAAACAAAGCAGACTATGTCAACAGTTGTGATTTTAAAGCTAGAAGTGACTGTTTACCTTGTGAATTACGTTGGCAAAAAAGGTTCAGTAAAAATGCTTCAAAAATGTGCCACTAATCCCATAGTTCAATATTTTTCAAAAACATAGTTTCAACTTATTCATAATGAGAAAAAGAAACACTTCAAGATCAAAAATAAAACAAACTTGCTGGTTAAAAATAGTGTTTATTGAAAGAAATTTCATTAGTAAGGAAAGACCAGATTTGTTTTAGCTGTTACAATTTTAATTATTGATTTGCAGACTGTATTTTTATCCATTTTATTTTATCTGTTATTGCTCGATGTACCCTGCCCTGAGTTTGTTGAGAAAGGCTGGGTAGCAAATATAATAATAGTAACAGTAACAGTAACAGTAAAGACAACTTCATGTTGTTGAAAATCAGTGTCCTAATTTCCATTAAAAGGAAATTGTAATAATCCAGAACTTACTTCTCATATTCCTCCTTCTTTAGAGCCCAGTCTAAGAAGAACAAAAGAGACAGAAGTTATGACTGTGCCTTGCCCATCAGCCCCCTGGTCCCTCGGGCCCAAGCTCTCCAGAGATCTCACAAGGAAGAAGGCCTTAGTTGAACCTGCCATCTGAGCCCCTGCCCACTGGAGGTGCCAAAGGCTACTCCGGGTCCTTCTGCCAGCAGCAGGATATGCTGTCCCCCGACCCACATCCTGCTTTAGGATGCTTAGGGCTGATCCTGCGTTGAGCAGGGGGTTGGACTAGATGGCCTCCATGGCCCCTTCCAACTCTATGATTCTGTGATTCTATCCCCACAGTACGTTGCCTGTTGGACAAGGCACTTGTTTTAAGTGCTTCTTTCAAGACACACACCACCCATGGCTCCTAATTCATCTCTCCTGCAGAATGGCCGGGTGTGTGTAGATTCGTCTCCTCCTTTGTGTCCAGCCAAGCGGAGACATTTCTACCCAGAGGCAGCACTCGGGAAAGTCTAAAGCACCTGACATTCGCTTTGGGAGCCAGTCTGAGCCTGCCTAGTACAACGGGACAGAGCCCTTCAGGATATAAGCACAGTCAATAGGCAGAGAATGTGTGCCTGGTACAAGGTCATTCAGGGAATTCCGTGGCTAAGGATTTGAATCTGGATGTTCGTGTAGCACTTTAACCCCGGTTCGCACTTATTAATGCGTACTAATTAATACATACCTTTGGTTTTGTAACGGAGCCTTGAGTTCTAATGTTTAAAAAGAACAAAAGTCTTATCAGTCTCATATATAAAGCCCTACTGATTTCTGTCACACTTCTGTTACTGAGATCCTATGAAACAGCTTCAGCCAGCCCAGCTGTGAATACATGGGTGCCCAGGGCCATCCTAAACAGAGTTCCCATTGACTTCAATGGGATTAGAAGAGTATAACTCAGCACAGGATGGCAGCATGAAGATATTCAGAAACAGATAAGGATATTCAGAAACAGATAAGGAGGGTCTACAATATAGATAAACAGGCTAATAAAAAATACAGTCCTGCCACACACACTGTGGGCATATTCGGAAGGACATGAGCAAATTCACACCTGGGAACAGAAGTGCTGAGACATCCAGGGCTTGATTAGAGACGGGAATGGTTGATGCAGTTGGGATCTGTACTGGTGCTTTTATGGTATTCTGCATTTCTATGGCAATGTTGTTGCAAACCACCTCGAACCGGTTGGTCCAGGAAGGGCAGTATACAAATTTAATTAATATATTTTAAAAAATTTAAAATATTATTGCAAAGGAATGTCCAATAATAAAATGACTGGGAGAATGGCCATTCACATACAAATACTGTTCAAAGATCCCAGGCAAGTAATCAAAAGTGTTTTTCTGACCTTTTTTTTTCTGACTACATTCCCTATGACACGTAATGAAGGACATTAAAACTAAATATTTATGATCTTCCCAGTTGTAATAAAGGAGAATGCTACAGAGCTTTATATTATGCTGCTGCAGTATGTCCCTGTCGTTTAATAGCACTTTATATTTCTGGTAAACAATTTAATGTTCCTTATTTGCCCCCAGCCTGAAGGAAGCTGCACAAATTCACTGGATTGAATATAGGCAGAAGAATAGCTAGGCCTGGGCATCTGACCCGCACTATTCCCTGAAGGGAGTGCCAGTAGAAAAAACGCAGGCCAGTGAGGACTGCATGGCAATGGAGAGAAAGGCAACCCATAGAAATCTAGAGAGAATGTCTGAAAAGTACCGCATTTTTCAGCTTCCTGTTCTCTGTCCTCAGAGCATCAGTCTCCTGGACCTACACGAAAAATGGAGAAATAGTCAGGATTGTTTCTCGTCTGCCCTGAGGCCACCCTCAGACTTCGAAAGGCTTTCATTGGGGCTCTTTACTTTAATCGTGCGCGGAGACCCTCCCCCCCCCCTTCCAGGCAGGCCGAGTTCCTTCCCTGCTCAAGCTGCCGCCTGATGCACTGCTGTCCACAGCCCAGTCGGCCATCGCTCCTTGGACAGATACGGAGCAAGACATTTAGTGCTTCTCACTTAGCAGCAAGACTTCCTTTGGCTCTCGCCACATTGGCCAAAACATGAGTGGTTCCCAAGTACCAATTGTACAGGGCCCGTAAAAGGAAAGTAGCTTGAAATGTGAATACTTAGATAAGCCCAAATGGTCCAGTCCTAGCCAGGATTCATTCAGGCAGAGAGCCCTGGAATAGGAATGTTTCGGAACACAGGCAGGCTGCTTTTATTTAATTGCCCAGGAGCCACCAATGGGACCTCCTGCATCCAATTAGGAAACAGACCACCGGGCCACGGGGAGAAAACTTCCAGCAGCAGCTTTCCCCTTTAGGAAAAGACCCCCCCACCCACCCAAAAGAAGGGCTAAGGTGATGCACCCTGTGCTCCGGTTTTCAGGATCAGTCTGAAGACACATTTCATGAATGACTTACCGACTGGCTACTGTCCAAAAAGGCGAGGATTTCCTGCACTAGCCTCTTCCTTAGATCTTTGTTTTTTCTTAAAAATGGAAAAGTAATATTTACCTATTTTTGAATGACCGTTAATTTGGGGGAGGGGAGGGTATAATCTTTTGTTAAAAACATCATTTCGAGAGTCAGTGATCCAGCAGGGCTTACATAAACTGGAGACAGGTCTCACTTTTCATCAGCATCTCCTCACAGTTTTCTGAAACAAGACATGCCCAGAGCAGGACGTTACAGGCAGTAAACAAACAGGCAAGGACCAAAGTGGGTGGGGGGGTTGTGTTTGGGGCAGGGCAGATTATTTTATTTTATTTTATTTATTTAGATTTTTCTACCGCTCTTCCATACGGCTCTGGGCAGTTTACACAAAACACTGGAAAACGCCATCCAGGCGACCTTTGTGATCTGAGCCCCCACAGTTTTATTGCACCAAATGCTACAGGACTCCCTCCAGAAGCTGGCTGAAGGGTTTCACGTCTAGAGCCGGCCTAAAATCTTCAGGAATCTCCCAACTTGGAGTTGGCAACCCTATGGAGCATGAGCCTATTTTTTAGGCATGAGCAATGACTGCTAAGTATCTCCACTTCCCCAAACCGAGACCAGCAGTCCTTACATAAAGCATTCCATGCAAGGGGGAAGCTAGCACCTCGGGGAGAAGTCTCCCTTCAGATATGATATGGTGCTCATCCACAAGCAGGAAGTTTAATGCGCCAAGGCAATCCAAACAGTCCGATCCTGACGTAGCGCTTAGGGTAGTAACACTGGGTGATCCACGAGTGCATGACCCTTGTGAGGAGGGGATTAGCTCCTTCCTTTCACAATTCCCCTTCTCAAATGCTTCCCAATCCTGCCATATGTCTCATGGGGGTCAACATGTCCGTTGCCTATGTTTCTTCCAAGAGGCACTCACCCAGCATGACTGGGGGTGGGGGTGGGAGAGTGCAGTTCTCTCTTCAGCCTTCCCTACACCCCTTTGACACGACTGTGTCAGGAAAAATAAATGGGAAGATCTACAAATGAATCTCCAGCACATTTCTATAGAAAGCTAGAAGCCAGGGCCCTGATCCAGCAACGAGCTCACTCCGGCTGCTTTGCACTGGTCTCAGACTGTTTTGGTAATATGAAATGTATTTTAATCAGTCTTTCTTACCCTGCTTTTCAAGCAATGGCATCCTGAAGCCAGCAGACGGAACCAGAAACACCTGGAACAAATACCTGGGATGAGAAATAAATTTGGCATTAATAGTTATTTCATCATCATCATCATCATCATCATCATCATCAATCCCGGTGGCTAACAACAGTGACAAATAGTATATAAAAATACATAAAACCATGTCAAACCCAAACCACAGTCCAGGCTCCTATTTTACTCCCATGTGTTCCTTTTTGGTCATAGCAAGGTGGGCAGAGTTGTCCACAGGTGTTAATCGCCAGCTCCCGAAATGCCTGCACGGAGGCCTCCAATCTCCCGGAATTACAGTTTATCTCCCAACTACAGAGATCAGCTCCCCTGGAGAAAACAGCAGCTGGGAGGGGGGCAGCGGCTGTATGTTAATGTATCCCACTAAGGTCCCGGTCCTCCCCTGGGGCTCCAGCCCAGAATCTCCAGGAATTCCATCCCCTGTCTGTGGCTGGGGGACACCTGGCAATCCTAGTCGCCCAGGGCTTTTTTGCAGTGGCCCCTCCTCACCTGAGGCCTCCACCTGTCCTCCTGGTGCTGCCCCAAGGAGTCTTAGGAGGCAGAGAGCCTGATCGGAATTTAGGGAGCCCAAGAAAATGACTACCAGATGGTTCCCTAAAAAGCCCTCTCCTCCAAAGCTGGTCCTGGGGGGTAATTTCAAAGGAGATTTCTGGATAATTGGGATGCAGTGCTTGTGGAGGGGAGACCTGGGGGACAGAATTTGCGTAGAATCTATGGCACACCACAGTTTACCCTCCAAAGCTGCCCTTTCCTCCAGGGAAACTTGGCTCTGGAGAGCTGTTGGAATTCAGGGAGAACTCCAGGCCCCACTTGGAGGTTGACATTAATAACCTCAGGGCTTAAACTGGGTGTGGGGCTGGGGGTGGGAATATGTGACATTAGGGTTGCCAGTCTCGGGGGGAATCTTCTGGAAAGGCCACAGCAACTGGAAACCTGGAGAAAAGGTGCAGACACCTCCAGGAATTTCCCAAACCCTACTTCCTCCATCCTCATGCAGGTTTCTATCACCAGTTCTCTATCCTTTTACCATTCCCTAGACGTCTAGGCGAAAGAGGGCCACATGAAAGGCCTTCCTGGTCCCAGCTGGCAGGCCCAAGGGCGCACTGGAGACCCCCCAGAATTTCAGTGGGTCTCCATACCAGGGCACCCATGGGCTCTGCTCTGCTCTGGGAAACCCAACATCAAATGCAAAATGTTCTTTTACACAAATGACAAATGTAATGTTCAATTTCTAAGAAAAAATACACATCAGGTTTACAAGATTGCCATTGGTTGGAGGCTGGCAGCCCCGACGTGTGACAATTTAGGCACTCTTGACATGCTTGGAGAGCCCTTTCCCAGCTGGGTTGCCGGTGGAGAGGGGGGGTAGGGTTGCCCCCTCCAACTGCAGGGGGATTGGGGCTGGGGGCTGGGGAGGGCAGGGACCTCAGTGGGGTGCCACCCTCCCTCCAAAGCAGCCACTCTCTGTCCTCTGGAGATGAGCTGGAATCCCGGGGGGGGGTCTCCAGGCCGTGCCTGGAGGCTGGCATCCCTCAGCTTGGGAAGACAAGGCTGTCTATGGGGCCCATCCCCATCGACTCCCCCCGCTGCACGCCCTCTTCAGCAGGGTCTCTGCAGTCTTGGGGTCTCCCGCCCCCCCCTGGAGATCTCCCGCCGCCCCCTGGAGGCCGGCACCCCTCTTGGGGGACTGCTCCGTGCCCCTAGGAGGCGGGCCTCCCGCCCGCCCCGCCCCTCCGACCCCGGCGCCCAATCTGCGCCCTCCTCCCACCCGCAAGGGCGGCTCTCGACGTCCCTCCCCGCCTGCCAGACGCGCGAGACTGACAGGCCCGCGGCAGAGAGCGACCGTTAACGGCTAGGCGGGGTCGGCTCCCGAGGCCCCGCCCACTCGGCGGCCCCGCCCTCCGCGCGCCTATGCCGGAAGCTGAGGCGATTTGCCGGCATTTCTTGCGTTATTCGGGGAGGGGAGGGGAGGGGAGGGGAGGGGAGGGGAGGGGGGGGCGGCCGTTTAGGCGGGGCTGCCCCTGAGAGCCAGGATGCCAATCCCCAGGTGGAGCCTGGCTATCTCCCGGGCTTGCCGCCCCCTCCAGCCCACGTACCCCAGTTCCCCTGGAGAAAAGGGGGGGGGGTTGTGCCCCACTGAAACCTCGCCCCTCCAGACCTCACCCTCCTCAGGCTCCTTCCCCAAATATCCAGGCTGCTTCCGCCCTGGAGTTGGCAACTTCCTCCAGAGCTGGAGGCAGGAATAGGATACCAATTCTTGCAATATTTATACTCAACGCAGCTCAGGGGTGCCAACTTCCAGGTGGTAGCTGGAGATCCCCCCCCCCAAATAATAGCAGCTCCTCTCCAGGCTGCAGAGATCCGTTCCCTTGGAGGAGATGGCTGCTTTGCAAGGGGGACTCCTCTGAGGTCCCTGCCATCCTCAGGATCCTGCCCCAAATTGCCAGGCGTTTCCCAACCCAGAGCAGGCCAGAGAGGGCGGCCAAGAGACAGTCCTCTCCCTCTCCCAAAAGATGAAAACTCGAGGGCATCCGAGGGGGCGGATGGGAAGGAGGCTCAGGGGGTCCAAAGGAAATGCTGTACTCAGGGAGCTATTAAAATCCGGAATTCACTGCCAGAGGTTGCAGTGATGGTCGCAGGAATAGTTAAGATTAACGGAGGACAAGGATCAATGGCTTCTAGCCATGGTGACTGAGGGGAGCCCCCTTGTCCAGAGGCAGTCAACCTCTGAATCTCAGTGCCAGGAGGCAACATCAGAGGAAGGCCATGGCGGCCTGTGCCCTGTGGCTGGCCTTCCAGAGGAATGAAGGCTGCAGTGGCGGACAGGGACCTCAGTGGGGGACGGTGCCATAGTCTGTCCAGGGGAGCTGATCTCTGTGGTCTGGCGTTCAGCTGTTATTCCCCCATGGAAGTTGGCATCCCTAGGAGGAATTCCATCTAAACCTCCAGTTCCTGACAGTCAGAGTGGTTTCCCAGTGGAACAGGCTTCCTCGGGAGGTGGTGGGTTCTCCATCTTTGGAGGTTTTTAAACAGAGGCTGGATCTCCATCTGACGTAGAGGCTGATTCTGTGAAGGCTCAAGGGGGTGGCAGGTGACAGTGGAGGAGCGAGAGGGTTGGGAGTGTCCTGCATATGGCAGGGGGTTGGACTAGATGACCCAGGAGGTCCCTTCCCACTCTGTGATTCTAGGATTCGAAGCGATGGCCACGGTGTGGGATGAGATGCTGGACTAGCTGGACCACCGGTCTGATTAACCGGAGCTCTTGTGGCACCCAAGGGCCACTCGTGCAGTTCCATGGCGGGGGGGGGAGCCAGTGTAGGGCTGCAGGACCCCCCCACCCACCCTGCTAGCCCCAGGGTTTCTGCCGAGGCAGCACTGCAAGGGGGGCAGGAGAGCCTGCCGGCATCTCAGCGGTGGCTTCCTCCCCACAGGGCAGGTGGGCGTGGGGCCACTGGTGGCGGGGGAGAGTCAGGTGGGAGAGAGGCGGGGGGGGGGGGGAAAGAGGGGCCCGCCTCCCTCCCTGCCCAGGTATCCCCTTCCTGGACTCTTTTTTTTTTTTCCCTAAAGGGAAACCTGAACGTGTCCCCCCTGGGGGTCGGGAGGGGGAGTGAGGCCGGCCACGGAGAGGCCGCTCTCTCTCTCGCTCTCTCTCTTGCTCTTGCAGCCCCCGGGCTCCAGTTTGGCTTCGCGTGGCTGAAACTCGCAGGCTGGGCGGGGGGGGCGGGGCTCTGGCCTCTGGGGCGCAGGCGCGCTCCTGCGAAGGGGCCTCCTCCTCCCCGGGAAGGGCCGCCCAGTCCGAGCGCGGGGGCTTGTGGGAAGCGTAGTTCGGCGGCCCGGAAGCGGCGCGGCGGCCTGGTCGGGGAGCGGGCTGACCTGGGCGAGCAAGATGAACGTGGTGTTCGCCGTGAAGCAGTACATCGCCAAGATGATCGAGGACAGCGGGCCCGGCATGAAGGTGCTGCTGATGGACAAGGAGACGGTGGGTGCCGGCCGCGCGGATAGACTGCTCCCGCGCCCGGAGGCTCCATCGGCCGAGGGAGGGATGCGCGGGGGCCCCCGAGGCGGAGCGGCGCCTTGGCAGGCAGGCAGGGCGGCTGCGGCCCATGGCGGGTGCTGCCCCCCTTGGCACGGCTGCCCGCCTCCTGCCCGCCCGTCTCTGGGGCCGGTGGCAGGAGGGGGGGAGGAGGCCGCCGCAGCTCAGTCAGGACAGCGCAGCCTCACGCGCCCCTCGCAGAACTGGGCTCAGGTCGGGGGCCCCCAGTTGACAAGCTGGAGCGTGTCCAGAGGAGGGCAACAAAGAGGGCGAGGGGTCTGGAGACCAAGATGCATGAAGAAAGGTTGGGGCAGCTTGGTCTGGTTAGCCCGGAGAGGAGACGACTGAGAGCGGATCTGAGAACCATCTTCAAGTATTTGAAAGGATGGAGCAGAGTTGTTCTCTCTTGCCCCGGAGGGACAGACCAGAACCAATGGGATTAAATTAATGCAAAAGAATGTTAACAGCTGTTCTCAACCCTCCCGCCCCCCGCAACCCCCAGCACTGCAGTGGCCATGGGGGCAGTGACCTAAAGGGGGTTGTAAGGTTGTGTGCGCCCTAGCGGTCATGGAAGGCCGAGGTGGCCAGCGGCATGCAGGTGAGTCCCGGTGCCCCTCCCCTCCCCACGACACCCAGGTTGAGTAGCGCTGCAGTAGAAGCTGTTAGCCAATGATAATGCATTGAACTGTTCTGAGTTGAAAGGTTTCCAGTATAAGGTGGTGGTTATGCATCCATTGTGTATTTGTACAGTAGTGTCCAGAAAATGTATTTCTTGCAGAGATTGGCTCATTGTCATAGAATCCTAGAGTTGGTCCTGGGTCATCTAGTCCCACCCCCTGCACTATGCAGGACACTCCCAACCCTCTCGCTCATCCACTGTCACCTGCCACCCCCCTTGAGCCTTCACAGAATCAGCCTCTCTGTCAGATGGCTCTCCAGCCTCTGCTTAAAAATTTCCAAAGATAGAGAACCCACCTCCTCCCGTGGAAGCCTTTTCCACTGAGAAATCGCTCTGCCTGTCAGGAACTTCTTCCGGATCTTGAGATGGAATTTCTTTTGAATTAATTTCATCCCTTTGGATTGAGCAAAGTCTTGGGAGTGGACAGCCTTAGAGTGTTAGAACACTGTTTTTTTGCTCCAGATAATGGGATGAGGTAGTTCCCCTTCTCCCTCTGGGTGTTGCAGGGGATGGACAGGTGAGCAGAGGCAGTGCTGACAGCTCATTCTCTGGTCTTCTCCCTCGCAGACCAGCATTGTCAGCATGGTGTTCACGCAGTCAGAGATCTTACAGAAGGAAGTCTACCTCTTTGAGCGGATTGATTCAGCCAACCGGGAGAACATGAAGCACTTGAAAGCGATCTGCTTCCTGCGGCCTACGAAGGTATTTTGACCAGAATGGATTCCCAAAGAGCAGAGTGGCCAGCCACCAAGTGTGGCCTCAAGGTCTCCCAGAATCACAGCTGATCTCCAGGCTGCAGATATCTGTTCCCCTGGAGAAAATGGCTGCTTGGAAGGATGGACTCCATGGCAATATATCCCACTGAGGTCCCCAAGTCTCCACCCCCCTGTGCGGGCCTGCCCTTGTCCCTGACCCGGAAATTACAGCTGGTACAAAATGCCGTTGTGAGAGTCCACACTAGAACTCCTTGGAGGTCCCATATCCAGCCTGTGCTACGACAACTGCACTGGTTACCTGTTTCTGGATCATGTTCATGATTTTGGTTTTGACCTTTCAGGCTCTACGTGGCTTGGGTCCTGCCTCTCTGCGGGACTGGTTATCTGCCTATGAGCCCCTGCAGGGATTTTGTTATTGTTTCTTGTTTTTTGCAAGACAGCCATTGAGCCCATTTTATTCTCTAAGCCTCCCCGAGCCGACTTGTTGGGAGGGGTGGGATATACATTTAATAATAAATAAATATATCTCCAGGGATTTTCCAACCTGTAGTAGGCAATGCTTTCTCCAAAGCACTCCAAAGCAGGAACAGAATACCAATCCATGAAATAGCGATCTTCAGTACTGAGCAGGGTAGGCACCTTCCAGGTGGGGCTTGGAGGTCTCCTGCAGTTCCAACGCATCTCCAGACTGCAAAGCTCAGTTCCCTGGAGAAAGTGGCTCTTTGGAGGGTGGAGCTCTATGGTGTTATTCTGTGCTGAGCCCTGCTGCCCCTTCCCAAGGCTCCATTCCCTAATCTCCAGGAATTTCCTGACCCAGAGTTGGCAACCCTAGTGCAGATATTTTGTGGGCGAGGGCTTTCAGCTGAGCTAGATCCAGGCCCTGCTCCCTGCCCTCCGTGTTTATGGCCTCCTGGATGATAGCTGGAAACAAGAGGGGTGGGCACTTGGGTCAGAATGTGGTTTGGATAAAATTACTCTTGTTGCCTACTTATCCATGGTTTGGATGTATTATTTTAATTGTTTGTTTAGGAAAACGTGGAATGCCTCATCCAAGAGCTGCACAGGCCGAAGTACAGCATCTACTTCATTTGTAAGTATGCATCGTCCTTTCCCATGCCGTCTTGTGACCTCTCTGAGGGCCTCCTCTCTGCCCCTCGGCTTTGCTCATAACGTGCATGTAACTCCCTCTTGGCCTTGCACTCTGAGAGCCATCTCAAGGCCTGTTTTATGTAGTCCCTCTGGCAGAGGCGGGAGGGTGTCCAGGACCGCATGCACACGCTCCTGGCAGTAGCATTTTGGATGCTGCACTTCTCTTTCTGATCCCCAAATTGACAGCCGTCCAGGGAGTCTGTTTGCCAAAGGGCCTAGGGGGCAGCAGGAAACAAAACAACCCGGAGGGAGTCAGCTCAGGCAGGGGAGGGGCTGTCCGCCGGCAGTGAGCTGGGTCTCAAAAGGCTGACTCTGCAAGCAAGGTTCACAGGGAGAAACCAGCTTCAGGCATGTGTGTGGACAAGGGGAAAGTGGAGACAGCAAGTGGGAGGGCAGAGCAGGAGAGGAAGAGGTCGTATTGGAACTTGGGTATAAAGGAGTCCCAAGTCCGGGAAGAGTACAGTAGCAGGGCCTGGATACAAACACGCCCTCTGCCAGGGAGACAGAGGTGGCTCCACATGGTCTGGAGAATCTGGCTGTCGTTCTGAGGCTTGGGGGGCGTCCCAGCAAAGGCCCTGAGGCGGCAGAAGGTGGCGCCACTCCCGGCGTCCAGGCAGCAAGCAGGCCTTTCTTGGTGGTGGCACCTCATCTTTCAAATGCCCTTCCCCTCGAAGGCTGCCTGGCTTTGTATTCTTCTTGGGCTTCGGTGATCGAGGAGGCGGCCGAGCTGAAGCACCCATCCCTGCCACCAGCCAACCATCGCAGTGGGGGGCCCCCTGACACCAGATGATAGCTAGCCCTTTTGGAATGATTGCCCCCACAGGGTTTTTTTAATGGTATCATATTGTATTTTCTTATTGGGGTTTTTATCTGTGACCAGCCATGAGCCAGCTTGCTGGGAGTGGCGGGATACCAATTGAACAAATAGATAAAAATGAACTAAAGAAAGAGGTGCAGAAGTGTTTTTGCCCTTGCCTGCCTCTGCACAGCAACCCTGTGCCGCCTTGGGCGTCTCCCACCCACATGCCCGCAAGGGCTGACCCTGCTCAGCCTCCGAGGTGTGGCGAGACCAAGGGCTCCTGGGCCATCCCGGGCAGGGACCTTAAGCTTTCCAGGGTTCTTCATTGGAAAATTGGAGATTTAAGAGCCATGGTTTTTTAATTGCTGTTTGTTTTGCCCAGGTCCCCGGAGAGGCAGGATAAAGAAATGTTTGGCTCAGGAGCAAATTTTAACTCTCAGTATCTGCAAGTGAGTTCAGATCCCTAGGCTGAGAAGGAGGGAGCGATAGAATCCTCTTACCGTTTGGTTGGGCACGTGTCGGTGTCCTGGCCGTGGTATTTGACAGGCTTAATGCTGGAGGAGAGCTGTGTGAGTCGACAGCAGCGACAGAAAACCCGGCGTCCAGTGGCACCCAGAAGACTGCCGGTCCTCATTCCAGCACCCACTTGTGGAGGTCCCTCGCATTCCCAGAGGAATGAAGAGCACACCTGTTAGGCGGACGTGTTTACGCTGCAGGCGGCACCCGACAGGAGGCCTGTGCGGAGAAAGGGGGCCCATTTCGACTCACCTCTGAGTGGACTCAGTTTATTGGCTATGAGTTTTAAGTGGCCTCATTTTGTAGCATGGATCTCCCTCTGCTTGTCTGCACAGCTGTGGCAGGTGGAGCCACAAATGCCAGCTCTGCACGTGTCAAACCCCCCCCCCCCCACTATGCGGGAACTCACAGCAACCTGCTCGCCCACAGTGACTCAGATTCCATGCCCAAGTGATCCCCCAACACCACCACCAAAAATCTCCAGAATCCAGCCTAGACCAGAGGAAATTCACCTACCTACAGCGGCAGTTTGGTGTTGGGGTTAGGAGTGCAGACTTCTAATCTGGCATGCCAGGTTCGATTCTGTGCTCCCCCACATGCAGCCAGCTGAGTGACCTTGGGCTCGCCACGGCACTGATAAAACTGTTCTGACCCAGCAGCAATATCAGGGCTCTCTCAGCCTCACCCACCCCACAGGGTGTCTGTTGTGGGGAGAGGAAGGGGAAGGCGACTGTAAGCCTCTTTGAGCCTCCTTCGGGTAGAGAAAAGCGGCATCTAAGAACCAACTCTTCTTCTTCTTCAGTAATCTCAGGGGT